>NC_137960.1:16670856-16975856 GCF_963924665.1 Micromys minutus | reverse complement strand
TATGAGTCAACAGAGAGTGCTGCTACCGAGAAACTATGAGACACAGTTGGCAAATGGACACAAGACAAAATAGCTTTTACCACGCCACATGGGTCAGATAACATGCAGGGTCTGCAGATGGTATTTTGACAGTGAGCATTGAGAAGCTGAATCACTTGCATGGAAGAGGAGTGTGTAGAAGAAGAGACTTAGTTGAGAACAGCAGAGGTGTTTAACCTAGTCATTAGAGGATTCTAGAAAGATCTCAAGAACTCCTGACAGCAACAAGTGTCAGAGAGAGGTGGCTATTTTCCTGAATTTGTTCTAATATGACTGATGAGGCATCTCAGTTCAAAGAGCACATGTCTGGTATGCATGAATCCCTAGGTTCAACGCCCACCACAGCATAAACAAGGCATGGTGTTGTACACCTACAAATTCCAGCATTCAAGAGATACAGGCACTAAATAAATAATAAAGGTCATCCTCCACTATATAGTGAGGCTGAAGCTACCTAGGTTACATAAAATCCTGTCTCAAAAATTAGTCAATAAATAAAATCAATATAAAAATAATAAAGTTCATAGTATGTGGAAAAAAAAACTCTATAGTTGTGTAAATGTAGGAAAGGCATCCCTGGAAGAGGAATTAGGATACTTGTGCTGGGTATAAAATAGAAACAGGTTGAATTATGCAGTTGTTTGTAGTTTTAAGAATATGGGAACGTTAGACAGAGAGTTTGGGAACTCCAGGAAGAATTATGGCTCTGAGAAAGAAAGTCCAAGCCTGGCTTTTTAAAATAGATTTTACAGGACTGGGAATACGGCTGAGCACTTAGAGAGCTTGCTGTCCAAGTCTATGGGTTGGTGTTTGGATCTCTAGAATCTAAAAATGCTTGGTGGGTGTGGCCTAGTTGCAATTCTATCCCCAGCAGGCAGAGACAGAAGATTCTAAGAGCAAGCTGGCTTGTGACTGTAGGCTTATAGGCCACTTCTCGGTTTCACTGAGAGACCCTGCCTCAAAGAATAAAATGCAAAAGGATGATTCTGAACATTAGCTTTGGGCCTCCGGGTGCACATTTAACCTCTACATGTGCATTCATACACAGAAAGAGTATGCATATACTACCATCATGTCACCACCACCATCATCACCATCATTACACCACCACCATCATCACCATCACCACCATTACCACCACCAAGTATGGAAAAAGGAGAACACGTAGTTTCTGTGCTTTCATTGTTTTCCTTTGCTATAATATGAAATCACTATGTGTCTTAAATGGCCTTGTTGTTTCCTGTTCCCCCAAAGCTGTTCAGAAGACAATACATCTCTCCAGCCAGGAACACCTCTGTATCAGGAAAAAAAGCAGGCTGGAATTGAACTTTTGATAGTGGTAGTTTCTGGGCTTGGGAACCATGAATGACTTTTAGTTCTTTCTGCAATACAAGCTGATGATGTTCACGATAGGGAAAACATTTTGTAAAAATGATCTAGAACGAGATTAGATTTTCATCTAAAAATGTTCCACTAGTGAAAATGGAAATGATCGATAAGTGAAGATATCTCAATGTTTAGCAGATATGCATAAACTCCAGTTCAATGGAAGCCTTTATTTTGGTGGGTCATGAAAAACAACCCCTGGCTAACCTCTTTGAGATGATGACCCTAAATCTAATTTTAATGTAATGGGGGGGGGGGAGGGAAAAAAAAACTAGCCTGAATGACTCTGCTTTTTCAAACATAGACATACATTGACAGTTGTGTGACCTTCATGATCTGCTGACATTCATTTATTTACCCCCCCCAAAAAAGTTAATCTACAAGACTGACTTTTTTTAATTGAACAACTTTATTTTAAAAAACAGAGATAAATGTACAGACTTTAAGCAGTTTTGAATAAAAGTATACAAATTTTTGTCAGTACTTGGTTTTTTTAAAGGTTGATACAAGACTGACTTCTTACCACCCACTTTTTTTTTCATATGCTCCTAAATGATTAAAAGACTGTCTTTGTTTGTTTTATAATAAATGAATATAAGCTGTAAACCTACAGTCCTTGAGTAGTCCAAAAAGCCATTTTAGATGTGTATACAAAAACAAGTCTTTGTCTTCCTCCTCCTCCTCTTTCTTCTTTTGCTCCTTCCTTTCTTCTTCCTCTACCCCATCTGCCTCTTCTTCCCTACCCCTTCACAAATTGACCTATATGTATAAAAGCCACTTAATTCACAGAGACACACATATAGACTGTCTTCCAATAGTGAAGGACTGAAGGAACCTGGGAATGATTGAACATGTGTTAATTTGCAGGTTGGTTGTGACGAAGCGTGGGGGTCCTGATGTGTCATTATTATATGTCATGTTGTAGGTCCATGACTTAGATTTCTAAAGTCCTCGATATAACATTAAAGCCCATATAAATTGGAAAAGCAATCTCTTTCTTTCTCTTCTTCTCCCTGTCTTTCCCACCCTTCTCCCTCCCCCTCTTTCCCTATGTGATATAGGACTATTTCCTATTATCTTTGAAGAAGGCTGTTCAAAGGAGGTATAGACTTGAAATGTGTAACTGTGATTACACAGTATCTTTCAGTAAGGGCTGGGCAAGGGTCATAAAACTATTTTTAAAAAAGACCAACCTGCCCCTTTGGACTGTAGCAGCTAACCATTAGCCATCCATTTGTAATGTTTACCTTTCAATCTGTGACTTTCACAGTTTTTCTTCCTGAGGACTAACCATTAGTGCCCCCCTAAGACTAACAAAAGTACATTCATCGCCTGCTGCCAAATGATTTCCAACCCCCAAACGTCTCTGGTGGAGAGATGGACACAGGATTATGTTTCTGTTATTGTTGGGTATTATTAGTGGCATGAATTCTTTGGCTCCTAAAACTTTCATTTTTAACTGGATTTACATATGATGGTCTAGAAGAGACTCCAAGCTTGTACATGACTTATGTGTCTACGAATCACATTTAGGAAAATCCTAAATTTTAAATACAGTAGATAATTCAGAAATACCTTACTAAATATTCTCAGTGGCCACACACACACACACACACACACACACACACACACACACACACACACACACACCAGAAAAGATAACCCTAAAGCATAATTGATTCCCAAATTAATATTCTTCTGCATTTTCAAAGGGGAAGCTTGTTTATATTTAAACAGGGTTGTGTAAACAAGGTGCTTGGCTGGGAGACATTTTCAGGTCTGAGTATTCCAGAGCCGGGTGAAGCTATTTAAAGAATGGAGTGCTGGATTCCATAGGCCAGATGCTCGTATAAACGTGAAACTCTGCTCCCACCACAGATGAAACTATTTTTAGTCAGCACACATGAAGAGCACCATTCACTTAAGCATTATGGGCTGGGATTCCAGTTGAACTCCATATAGATTCTAGGTGGGCATGGTCTCCTGCGTTCACTCGGGGACACCAGGCTTGCAGGGAGGACTGCCCATCCTCTGTTCCACGCTGGTAGGACCTCACAGAAGGAAAATGGCAAAGGCTTCAGTGCAAGTGAATAAGTAGCCTCTGCCCCACCTCCTCCAGGCAAGACTTGCTGTGTGCTTTCTCGAGAGATGGGGTCCCACTAAAGGGCCAGTTCCTGGCACACCCCAGCGCTCCCGAGGTGTGTCTCGGTCCCTGCTGACAAAATGCCCCCCTGTGACCACCATGGGTTGGCTCATTCGACAGCCTTCATGGCCTCCTATGTCACCTCCCCCAGGTTATTCTGCAAGCTGGAATCTACTTTGAAGCCAGATTTCGAAACCAGGAAGGATGCAAATCTGAAGGTGATGCTCAGAGAGGTACACAAACCGGCAAAAGCTGAACAACCCTGGAGTGGATCCTTGAAGTGTTTTTGACACCAGTCACAAGAATCCTGGTGTGGATATTCCTTTCACTAGGAAGGCCACGAAAGCTTCCTATGGTTGCACAGGTCATAGATCATTTGGTTTCTGGTATTTTGTGCACAGTACATATTTCCATATACTACCTGTGTGAAGAAGGGGCTTAAGGAGGTTTGACGTCTCCCAAGATGCCTGAGAGAGAAGCTAAGGCACAGGAAGCAGTTGTGAAAATGAATCAATGCTTAACATGCATCAGTTTCTAGGGGACATTCTGTAGAAGTCGTGGGCATTACAAGGAATTACTTTGTTCCTTATTCGAATAAGAAATGGTCTGCCAAGCTGACCTATAGGTAGTGACTGTAGCGTGGAGAGAGCCTGCCTGTGTGGATCATTACCTGAGGCAAACCTATGATGTCCTTGGTTTTGGTCACAGCCTTGAACTCGCCACCACAGTGACAGGCCACCCATGCTGTGAGGCTCGTGTCAAGGTTAATAGACCAGCTTGGGCTGATGCTCCTTTCCCTAACCTCTCCGTAACAGACCAGGTGTAGCAAGTAGAGCCAATAAAAAATTCAAGAGAATGTGTAGTGTTTAAATTCTTAGACGTGGATATGGAATCAAACCGGCTAATTTGAGGACGAGGCCCGAGGCTCTGCCGTGTAGCCTATTCGCCCTGTCAGAAAGCTCACCGAGAACTCTAAGAATGAAGCGACTGACAGGAAGGGATGATGTCCACGACACCTACTTTCTCCTTAGTGAGGCAATGATGTACCACACAATCAGGGAGCCTCATCCAAACCCTCTCCTTGGCACTAATGAAAAGGGGGAGCACCGTTTTCACTTTTAGCAAATATGCTGTCACCGACTAACCCCACCTCCTGAAAACACCAAAAACAAAGCTCACGTTACCAATGTGAATGGGTTGCTCACAATTCTGCAAATGTTAGAAGTTACGCTAGCTTCTCACTAGCTTCTTCTGCGGTTTCTTGTGCTGTCACCAGACCCTCCCACTCCGTCCCATGCATTTATGTATCTTATATTATTTTACATATGTTTATATATTATATTATGGATAGTCTAATAAGCTATAATTATCAACCATTCTCTCAAAGATCAAGTGTGGTTCTTGGCAACGAGACGTGGGTAACAACTCTGACTCAATAGATTTAACATCTTGATCATGGACAGGAAGTACTGTATTCCAGTGCATTCTCCTAATGACTCCTTTAACGCTAGAATATCTGTATGTATTTGTTTTTAGTACATGATGGTATGCTTGGCTGGCATGTATTTTTATTTTTACTTGGTAACAGAATGACGTACAGTCGAACTGAAGATTTGACTTCAGAACATTGCTGGAGTCCAAATGTCTGGCAGATACATCTACAGCCATTTCTCAAGACTACCAAGGGTCTCAACTGAGTCCCAAACAAGCTTCCTAAAACATGCTTTATGTGCTTAAATAGTTAGTGGGAACAGCAGGACCTTGAGGCTACTTCCAGTGGGCCTTGTGCTTTTATCAGTTATGCAACAGGAGCATTATGCAATGTGAGCCTCACTTGTAATTTGTGTGTTTTGTGTGTGTGTGTGTGTGTGTGTGTGTGTGAGAGAGAGAGAGAGAGAGAGAGAGCGCAATGCTCTCACATGCAATGCTAAAGTACCCTTGTGTCTAAATCTATGTTTATTTCCTTTTGCTTAGATTAATCCCCACACTTTGGCAAGCAAGTTGTTCTAATCCAGCCAATTTTAGGAATTCAAGGTCAGCTAGCAAAACTGTATAGAGACAAGTTATAACCAGGACTAGTGCTCTCGAGGTCAACGGTCATGCAGTCGCTATACTTACCCCTGCATAAGCTGTAAAGGAGGAAGGATTTATGTTGGCTCACAGTTTCTGTGGTTTCAGTCCATGGTGCCCTGACCCTATGTTTATAGACAGTGTCACTATGATGGGACCATGTGGCTGGAAAGGGTCTTCTTTTCATGGTGTTTGGGATGCAGAGAACAAGGAAGAAATCAGGAGTGAGGTATAGCCTTCAAAGATTTGCCCTAGTAACTTGAGATTCCCTCCCACTAGATTCTAGCTACTAAAGCTTACAGAATGTTCCAAAATAACTTAGCAGTCAGCAACCCAGTGTCCTACATTTGAGGCTGCGTGGAAACATTTCACATTCAAACCACAACAGGTAACCACAATGATCAGCCTTTACTCACTCCAAGATGTAAACACTCTTGAGTTTGAGATTTTTCTATTTCCTAGTATGAACTGAGCCATAAAAGTGCAGGTATTAAGAAGGTAAGACTCTTATTTCACTGTTTCTACAGCATCTAGCTTTCTGGTCCTTAATGTGCACAAAGGATTAGATGCAAGCTTGTATGTTGTTTGTTTTTAACCTTCCCACCTAGGGGGCAGTTATGCCTCTGGGCTTAAAGATACGTTCAGTACAGGAGAGAATCACTGTATACAGAATTAGCTTGCTGCTGACAGGCTTGCATGTGACCTCCATTGATATCAACCTAGGTTAGGCTTTCGTGCATGAGGAAAGCCTCAAAAGAAAAAAGAAAAAAATAGGAGCAGTAGACACCAATGGAACCCAAGAGTCATGATTTACATATGAAAAGATGCACTTCGGATGCACAGAAGTGTTTGAACTGGTGCTTCCCCTAGTTGGCAGTTTGAAAGACTATGGAGCTTTAAGGGGCGGAGCCTTTCTAGTGGAAGGACATCATTGGGGGTGGGCTTTGAAACTTTATTGCCTTACCTCACTTCCTGTTCTGGCTCTCTGCTTTCTTGTGGGGATGAATTGTGATCTGTTTCCTGCCTACCATTTTGACCACACACTCTTGCTGCCCCACCTTGATGACTATATCTGGTTGGAACTAAGGCCAAATAAACTCTTTCCTCCTAAAAATTGCTTTTTTTTTTTTTTTTTTGGTCAAATATTCTATTATACGAACAGAAACGTAATCAATACATGTCAACCTTATGTAGTGCAGGGATACACACTCTATCTTTACTGTTAATTATGGGAAATTATCTGGATTTTTCTATTACCAGCAGTAATGTAGAGTTTCCCATTTAATATAACCCTTTAAGTAAAACAAGCAATTTATACAAAGGGAATCAACAATAAAACTGCCATCCATTAGTACCACAAAAGATTGTGAGGTTGGTTTGAAAATGGTGGCATTCTGGGATTGCCTAACATAAGACCTCAGCTTTTGATAGCACTTGTTACTCTTTACCAAAACCGTTGCTGAACCTGACAATCCTCCTGAGCACAGCTTAGTGTGTTATCACATCCTATGATACTCCTCATGAAGGCAGAATTGTTTTATGGGTGACGAAACTCAAGCTCTGCAACTCTGAAGGTGACGAAGGCTGAAAACGAGGCCTTTGGGTTCAAGTCTGAGGCTGCCAGACTCCTGAGCTGTTACCATTACATTATTTAGCCTCCAAGTGCACACATACTCATTCACAACTCAAAACTCACACATACACACACTCACACACTCACGTGCATATTCACACTTACATACATTCTTATGCGCACACACACACACACATGCAATCATACTCAAACACACTCACACTCAAACACACATATTGATACTGACACTCTCACATATGCTCTCAAACACAGATCTCCATATGTATATTTACACACTTACATATACTCTTACACACTAACTCACACCTGTACACACTCACACCCACTCATGAACTCTCATACATTCATTCACGCACTCATATATTCTCTCTCATACACACACACACACATACACACACACACACACACACACACAAACACACAGACACTCCCACATAATTATTGAAATTTGTTTTAAAGAGATGAAGGGGGGAGCTGACCCCTCAGTCCTTTCCTTGAAAATATCTTAATTGAGTCAATGGCAGATCAATCCTGATGTTAGAAAAACTTTCTAAAGAGAGCTGAGGAGACAACATGGCCCCATATGTCTCTTGACCCGGGACAGTGGAGCAATGTTGTCTACAGTCCGTTCCTTCTGACAACGTGTGCTGTTTTACTGCTGGACATGAAGAAGTGAGCTGGGAAGGTACACCATGTCTTTCACCTATACATGCTGCCCTTGGTTTCTTCTTAAGTGGATGGTGGCTTTGTCTTAGAGGAAGTCAACCCATCAGTCCCCGTCAAGTGTGCGGGCACTGACTTTGGGGGGCAGCATGTGAATGTGGTCAACCTTCATTCAATGTTCATTAACTCCTCAAAGTGCCTGAACCACTTTCCAAAGGAGACACCCTTGAGGGCTGGCAGACGTGGTTGGCTGGACTCTGCCATTGTATCTGCCTGGGCTGCTTGCTGAGATACTCAAGTAGCTTTTTGAAATACCTGATGTACAATATGTTTGTAAAATGGCACCTTAACAGATACTTTTCAGAGTCAAGTCAATGGTACCATTGACTTCCCAAGAAAGCACATATTATTACACTGTCTAGACCCAAATTTGGGAAAAGACAAAAATCTATGTATCAACTTTTAATCAAGAACCCAGGATTTGGGTTCTATTCCAGGAGAATATATAGACACTTGATTTACAGACTCAGCTAGAGTTCCATATATATATATATATATGTGTGTGTGTGTGTGTGTGTGTGTGTGTGTGTGTGTATACATATATATATGAATATGATATATGCATATATGTATTATCATATTGTGATATGGAGCCAGTATGTGACTATGAAGATTAGAGGCCAAGTCAATTTTCTCTGTTTACCCTTGATCAGGACCCAGGGATCGAACCCTTGTCTCCAGGCTTTCTTCACCAGCTATGCCACCTTGCCAGCTCTGTACACATTCGTTTTGGGATACGGAGTAAGGATAAAAGTTGTTTGCTCTATCCTGACTTCAGTGTCTGTGTTATAGATCCTGCTGTCACTCTCAGGACAGGGCTGTGATAGGAATCCTACTTGTTCAGAGAGTTCTGCCCAAGGTGAATTCCATGCTTTTATAAGCTTCACCACCAGCACTGTCTTGGGGCGACATTGTCTTATGAAAACTGGCTTGATTAACCACATCGGCTCCATCTGCAAACCATGAATAGTGTAACTAGGCAGGAAGTTGGCATTTCACAAAAAAAAAAAAAAAGTTCTACCATTTGTGATTTAAAATTGCCAACTCTCTTTTTTAGCTTGTAGGATATACTCTAAGAATATGATATGAAAATATTTCTGTGATAAGCCAGGGACACCCAATGAGAAGATGAAAGGCTTCGTGCCTTGAGGTGGAAGGATAGCCATTTGTTACCAGAACCCGCATCAGCAAGAGAAATCTCATAGTTTCGAAACAACTCACCCCCCCCCCAAATCCAAATGAATAAATCACAAAAGAGCCGTAAGCTAAACTATTATCCTCTCTGCATCTCAGATGATGCTCAGAGTCTGAGCTGCTCACAGAGAAGCAAATAGTATGTATCGTCTCTGCCAGTTCTTGATAGGAAACATCATGATATTTCTTAAATTGGTTTTCTATTTATTTAGTCCAAAGAGCAGGGTGAACTTGGAGCCTTGAGTGTGCTATGCAAGCCCTCTAACGTGTAGCTCCACCCCCAGAGACACTGGGAGGTCACACTTAACAGGAAATAAAGCATTTGCTGGGATTCTATAAACCCCACCCCACAGTTACCTGGCAACAGCCGGGTGTGCCCCTCCCCAGTTACCTGGCACTATAAAAGGGGCTGCTTGCCCCCTCCTCTGTCTCTTGCTCTCTCTTCTCTAGCCCATTTTCCCTTACTCCCTCTTCTCCCCATTCCCTTCCCCTCCTCTCTCTAGGTGCTCATGGCCAGCCTACTCCTCCTCTCTCTCTGTTCCTACTACCCTCTTAACTCCCCTCCCCATGCCCTGAATAAACTCTGTTTTATACTATACTGTGCGGCTGATCCCTCTGGGGGAAAGGATTCTCAACATGGGTCCCCCAGAGACATACCCCCATGCCTCACCACCCCTCAATGGAGTATATCCGCCCCCCCCCCACTCTCTTAATCCTTTTCCTAACAGCATTTTCATCTGGAAAAAAAAAAAAAAAAAAAAAAAAAGTCCACACCCCTTCAATAAAACCCAAGTCAGAAATGACCATGACACCCTCCATCGATAGCAATACCCTGACAGCAGAAAGGATGCATGGTGGGACGGAAATCCTATTTATTAAATCATTACGTACAGGAAATACAACTCCTGATTCCTGCTCTAAGCACTGATACATTTACTTACTGGTATGGCACGTTTTCTAGATTCTTCCTCTGTGATCATACTCAGACAAAAGGCTACCTGTCTGCTGATACCTGAGCTTTATAAAATGTTTCTGCTTCAGAATAGAAGCCTAGGTTTCTAAACACCACGCCAGTCCAAATCTCTCTAGCCCAGTCACATAACTTTGAAGTGTGTCCCTAAGGTCATCAAAAGTACAACAGGTCAAAGTAGCTGGAACAATACATTTAGTAAAGTTAATTTATAAAGTTATTTCAACGTGTGCTTAGTATAAAATTATTAGTGAGAAGTATTTTTTTGGGCTGTGTTTTGGGGAGCTGAGACTTCGGAATGGAGTGTAAGAGTTTTTCATTGCTGACATATCCAATGTGTATGCTAAAGGTTCAATGGTGATGTGTAATCTCCTATACCAACAACAGGGAGCTCTAGCTAGCTTTTAATGTAAGATTTAGAGGAAGCCAGGCCCCGCAGCCCGCGTTATCAGTTCAGCAGCTGGAAGACAGAAGTAGCAGGCTCAAGGTCATCTTCCGCACTTGCTGAGTTCAAGGCCAGCCCAGACTACAACAGATCAGGTCTCAGGAAAACAAAAAACGTTGGATGTAAATGATTGTTCTCCAGGCTTGTAGAATTTTTTAAATTTTGGGCAAAATGTAAAAGTCCAGGAAAACAGACTGAAGTTGTATTTTCTTCCAGTTTCCTGAGACTGACTCACTAGGTAACCCAAGATAGCCCTGACTTCCTAGGTGCTCATTTGCAATTAAGTAGAGACTAAACCAGCTGGGATTTAAGATGGACAGAGGCAACTCCTCAGGCAAAGGCCACCAGGAAGTAGGAAGGGATGGAGGAGGGGTGGAGTTGGTTCCGGGACTGGTAAAAGAGAGCAATTAAAAAAAAAAAAAAAAAGCTGAATTCTTTCCCAACTTTTGAAATACCAACAAGATCTAGGGCTATTTGATCCATGCCGTGTGAGTTTGTTATAAGAATAGAAACAGGACAAAGTTAACCGGTGAACTCCACGGCTTATCTGTGCACTCAAATTTAATTTGCAAAAGGTAATGATTTCTTATAAAGTGATGGAGGGAAGGTAAAACCGGCCCCTTTTATAAAGTTGAGAATTTCCAGTCATTGAAAAAAATAATAAAACATCAACCAGTAGGGACTTCTGGGGAGGACATCGAAGACAGTGTAGACATTGAAAATGAGTCCTAATTAGCCTCTTGTAACTAAGGAAGCTGTGGTTTCTTTCGATCCTGAGACTTTATGTTTCTCTAATAGCCATCATCATCGTATATGCACGGCTGAGACATTATTAGTCCTAGCATCCAATCCCACCTCTTCCAAGAAGATTCTAGAACCTCTCTCTCCACGGCCTTGAAGTAAGTCATAGACACAAAACACATCACTTAATTAATGACCGAGGCGTGGAAATGACACCAGCCGACGGCGCCCGAGTTTCTTGAACGAGCTCTTCCCTGCTCAGTCCTTCTCTTGTCTTCTCGCCATCCTGCCTTGAACACAGCATCCCATGTGGCTGTGGTGGTCCCCTGAAGAGGTACCCGCAGAAAAAGTCACCTCTGAAGAATTGGGCATACGCCACACAGAACTCCAGCTAAGTCAGCCACACCTCTACAATTCGACGCCCTCAAAATTTTGAGGTGCCTGCTACCAACGGCCCCACACAGGTTGTTCTGACACGCCTTGAGAGTCCTAGCTCATCCCCTCCGATCTAGACAGCGCCCCCAAACCGTAGCCAAAGCAGCAGGACAACCTTTATTTGGAATCTTCAAACACCTCATGGACTCAAGCAAGCCTTCCAGCGAGGACTGCGTCTCCCCGCTTGGTAGCCCACAAACTTATTCACACAGTGACCCTAAAGGCCCGGAACTGTCTGCTGTCTCTCCGAGGAACACCAGAGGAGGCCAGTGATACGCCCTCCAGAGCACAGTCCGAGTTCCGGGCAGCTGGAGTTCAGACCAAGTAGGATCCGCTCCTCTTTATGATCAAAGAGAGGTCAGAGAAAGGTCAAGGCAGGTGGCTGGCCCAGCAGCACCTACTTGGGTAAATTTTAGAATCAGAAGACTCAAAACATATTTATATATATATAAAAAAAAAACACTTCAAAAGAACTCTCGAGGTTTTCTGTGGCCCTGAGAGAACCTCGGGTACGGCTCAGGCAGTCCCGAGTCTGTCTGTCTCACTGCTTTGTAATAGATAACCTGGTGTCTGGGAGTTAAGAATTAAACCGCTCACTGCTGTTACCTATTAATATGACTTCACGCAGGCTTTTTACTCACAACCTTCTGCTGGGCTTGGGGGAGAGGGGGAGGAAACAGCAGTTTTGAAAGTTTGTTTTTTTCTTTTCTGAAGGAAACTGGTATTGTTAGCTAAGTGCACCTACTGTGTGCGGGTGCCTGCAACGGTAGTATAACCAGATCCTCCCCCAATCCCGTGACACCGGCCTTGTTGACCTTGCTCTGCAGATAAGCAATCAAGGTGCGCTTAAAATGTCAGGACCTTAGATTGTCCGAAACAAAGAATGCGACTTTACAAATCTACTCCAGGGAGGGGCGGTGGGGGAGGAGACGGTTCCTCCGCAATTCTGGGAAAGAAGCTACGTAGTATCTGTCTATTCTGCCAAATCTTTGATGGAAAATACAGATACGGAACAATGGGATCTCTAGGAGCATTGTCTTTTTTAAAACAACAGAAGAAAGGATGAAAGGAAGGCACTCAGACGCCACACGTGAAAAGGCTAGCATTTATACACACAGCCGTCACGTGATGGGTAAATTAGCCAGGTAACCATAGTTTGGGTTCCCCCCCACACACTAGAAAAGTATACGTTTCGTCACGCTTTGAACTCTCCCTTATTATCAACGTGACTATGAAAACAATGTTTTATTTCTTATGGAGAGAATAGGCCGGGCCCAGAGTGTTGTTTCGGCAAGGCCTGCTAGAATGGCGTCTTTGTGAGCCAAAGGAATTGACTGGGTTGTTGGAAGGTGGGGCTTGTGTTCAACAGTTAGCAAGGAACCGTTTTTTTTAGGAGAGCTGAAAATGACAACGGGGGCGGTTGCCTTGGAAAAGAAACACTACATGCTCATCTAAAGCATCTCCTTAATAACCTGCCACCTAAAAAAAAAATAAAATAAAATAAATAAAAGGGCAGGTTACAAACTAGCTGCTGATTTAAAAAAAAAACAAACAGACAACACAGTCTGGACTTGTTTACTAACCTGAACCTTGATGTCTCCGCTGTAACTGTAGCAAGATAAATATTTACTTGAGGAATAGGGACATTAACAAGTGCCAGCCAGTATTAATATGTAAAGTTTGTCACACACACACACACACACACACACACACACACACACACACACCTTAATGCCACCACAAAACCTCAGATCTCCTGGATTACATTTAAAAGCCCATTCCTTCAAAAATCAAAATAAAAAACAAAACAAAACAAAAACAAAAGCAAAAACTAAAAAAAAAAAAAATAAAAAACCTAGCTTTTCCAGAATGGCTGACAGATACTTGATTACTAATTAACCTCCCTTTCCCAAAAGTTTGAAGCAAAATACCCCAAAGAGAAAACTCCTGTCCCCCTCCCAAGGGCAGGGTGTGTCGGGAAGTGCAGTAACAAAATCAAACCAACCTTTGAATGTACATAGACAACTCAGGTGGACTGAAAGGAGAGACTTCAGGAGGGGCCGATTATAAAAGCCAAATGTTTGCTCAGCCTACTGGATACAGCTTTGAAGTCCGGGCCCAACTTTTTAGAGCTCAGATTGTCCCTGGGAAGCTAAGAGAGAAGCTTCTACATCCACTTAGGTGCTCAGCTAGGTGGTAGAGACCAGTCCCTGTGATTAGAGCCCAATCGGGCGAGGTAAATGATCATGAACTCAATGACCAAGGGTTGCAGGAGTTGGGAGAATTCTCCCATGCACAGCCCTTGGAAGGGGTATTCCTACAGTAGAACTGAGGCAGAACTGAGACAAAAAAAAAAAAAAAAAAAAAAACCCACATTGGAGAATTTGAGAGGATGGGGAGTGGTTAGATTTGAGGTTTACACAGACAGGGATAGGGTTAGATAAGGGGAAAAAAATCCCAGGCTGGTTTAACAGTCCTTGTGTGCTGGGAGTCATAAATCCTTCCCCTCTGCAAGCGTATAAACAGTCATGGAAGAGCATGGAGCTGCTGAGAACCAGAAACTATTGAAAAGTCCCACCGTAAGTAGCCGAAAGTAAGAACCACCTCAACACAGAATCACTCCCCGGCCAGATAAAAGTGCATTACATCACAAAGGTATAGCCACATCATTCTCTATAAAATCCAGTATGGGGGCGGGCTCCCAAACAGTACATTTTCTTTTTATTGGGGGGAAGGGGGGTGCCTAAGTACACATCTGTGCCTCTCCACACAGAAGCACACACGTAAGTCCCAGTGGACTTACCTCTACGTGGAAAGAGAATCAGCAATCATGTTTTTCTGTTTTACCTACAACATCCGTGTGTTATGCAGTAGTGATGGATTTACCAAGGAAAGGGCTGGCTACCAAATGTACTATCAAATGATTCACAAGTATAAACACGTATAGTATAAATTATTAATAATATAAGGGAAGGAAGAGACTCACATAAAGAACATTCTAGACAAGGCACAGACCAGGAAATTTTTTCGGACTGAAAGAAATTCCCACTCTCTACCGACACAGTGTTAATGGAGGAATCCAGAGAGAGGTAACTGAAGACAGCTCATACAGACAGTCGTGTGGGTTCAGCCCCACTGTGCACAAAGCACTTTGCAAAGCCTTTGAAAATCTGTTCAGACCTGTCCTAAATAAGTATACTTATTAATATGGGCTAAAAACCCCAAATTTCAGCCTCCCATTGCAGCGACCTGGCATGAACCACACAACCTTGGTATTCCATAGAAAGAAAAGCTCATCTCAAAAGAAGAGGGCAGGGGGCAGGCGGAGGGAGTGTTGGAGCAATAATGTTTATCTCTCAGAGGTATAGAAAAGGCAAGACTGAGAAGAGGTATGGGAGAGCCTGGGCCTCACTGGGATTACATCAACCCTGGAAGCACCGGAGTGTAGCCAGCTGTTGCAAATCTGACCCTACTTGATGAGCAAACGTACTGTGGTCTCTATACCCCTGGAAGCCGCTGTGACTCTGGCTGTAGGATTCTTAGCAAAACAGTACCTCACAATATAAATGAATAAACCGCTGTAATGTAAACACTGGAGATGCTTCCTCAAATGAATAACCAGGATGGCGAGGGAGCTTAAAAACCACATCCGGAGAAAGAATTGAAAACACTGAGGTTGTTTAGCTAAATAAAGAGAGAACTCTGAAGACCATCACAGCAGAAAAGGGAAGAAATGTTAACTGGACCCCGTGTTCTCCAAGGTCCCTTCTACCTGGACAAGCTTACAAAGAACTCCAAAAGAGGTGCCCCATTGCTTGTTCGTGTGTTAGATTTCAGAAGGGAAAACACAACCCTTGAGGTTCTTCTAATGTCACATTTTTGTCTACTTCTCAAACTAAGGAACTTCCAGGTTCTATGAATTTCTCTCCAGTTGGCTGCCCATCTTTAAAGGATGTATCAACACAGAACATGTTGGAGACCTTTAAGGCCCAAAAGGATCTTGGACAGGAATGTGCTCCATATGGGATGGCAGTGTGTGGGGAGTGGTGTCAACCAACGCCTGTCAATCAACTCAGACATTAGGAGACTTGGCAAAGTCTTCCTTCCCAACTGGGTTCAGGAAACGTAGATGAATATTTCTTATTAGAAAACTTTTTTACTGGTTCTTTCCATTACGGTCTCAGGATAACTTCAACTATTCAGTGAGAGAGGCAAGTTGAATTTTTTATTTCAAATAAAATAAGACCTATTTATCTCCCTTTTGAGTTGCTGGCTTGTGGGTTCTGATTATTCTTAGATAATATTTTGATCATCTTGGTTTTTGATTTATGCATGTTTGAATGCATTCCTTTATAAAATTTATAAAATTTATTTGGTGTGTGTGTGTGTAAACAAACCAAAAAAAGTTCTAGTTGGCTGTCTCTTTCCACCATAGTCTAGGGATTAAACTCAGCTCATCAGGCTTGGCAGCAGACCCCCTCAACTTGCTGAGCCGTCTTGCCAACCCCTTCATTTCCTTTAATGAGACAGAATCTTCCCGTATAGCTCAGAACACTCTTGTATTCACTCTGAGTCCAGACTGGACTTGAACTTTTGACTTTCCTACATTCACCCAAAGGGCCTCTGGGTTATCACTCTACCATGTCAAGAGACAACTTCTGGAGGAGCCATATTGGTACTATAGCAGCATGCTTCTTGGGGTTTTAGCTGTGTTATGATCAGATTCTATAAAGAATCACAGTGAGCACAGACTGCTGTCAATCCCTAATAAGACAATCCCCAAGAAGGGTCTTTCTGGTTGGAAAGTAAGAACATTAGAAAGACCAAAGTGTTTCAAGTGGCCCTGTAGAGCTTCTCAAATTATTCACAAGTAGAATACTGCAAACATGTATCATCTAAGAACATTCTCACGTTTCAGTTGGAAACAGTTCAGCAGAGCAACCAAGAATATAAAATGTTCTGCTGGGGTAATTTCCTACCCCAATAAGCCTGTATGAAAAACATACAACCTGTTACTATAAGCTATATGCCTAGATTGGGAAGATCTATCACTACCCTAATTTATTCAGAAGCTATGAGACCCCTTGTTACTTACTTCTTCTCCAGGCCATGTGGTTCTGCTCCATCTTCCTTCCACCTCCTCTTCCTCTCTCTCTCTCCTCCAATCCCACCTTTCCCTTACTCTGCCCAATCATCGGCTCTAGCTTTTATTTGACTGGCCAGAATGGGGAGAAGAGTGAACTACCCTTTGTAGGGGGCAGCCCCTCTTGAGGAAGCAGATTCATATCAAAATACAAACAGCACCAGGGCAACCCACAAGCATTTTCAGAAGACCCCTTTCTACATGCAGAGAGAGAAGAAAAAAGGAGGGGATGGTGGGAGGGGGGTTCTTAATGGAAGCCTCCAATCCTAATGAGTTGATTAGACAACTCACGTTCGTAATGTGTTTCAGATGGGACACTTTCATGTTCTTTCTTTATAGACAGGAGAGAAAGGCTTTGCCTTGAGTACTTCAGGAAGCCACCAGAGACCCCACACTCGGAGGTGACTACAAAGAACCACTTGTAATGCCGAGGCTCAAGAATTTCTAAGCAACAACTCCAGTCAATTTTTGACAAAGAAGTTGAGAGGTTCCTTATATTACGGGCTATGGATGGCTCAGCTTGTTTTTAATACAAATCATGTAATTTCTAATATGAAGGAAAGCATACATGTGTCACCTATCTCAACTGCAGATTCTATATATTAGGTATTAGTGTGTGTAATATTATCAGCTTAAGTATGTAAATAATGCAGTGATTAACCATATATAGTACATTAGATAGGTAGATTTGTGGCTAGGTTAAAGGATAGGCAGAAACATATTACATATAATATATATTATACATTATATATTATAAATTATATATTACACATTATATATTATATATTCTATTCTATATGCTACTCTATATCCTATGCTCTATGTTATAATTTATATATTATATAAATATATAATTTATATACAGGAGATATACATACACTTTTGGTGTGTTTTCTATTGGGAGAGGCAGTATGGAAAGAAACCCTACTCCTTGTCTCCAGAAACTCTGATTAGGGGCATCGGAAACAAACCATAATTCCACACAGCTTCTGATCAGACACAACGTCCATCTGACTACGCTAACTCTGACAAAAGTAACTTAGACTCCAAGGTCACAAGTCCTACTGAAGACCCAGGAGTCCGTCCAGGGTTGGTCTCCTCCCAAAGCCAACCTCTGAGAGCGGGGTGTATATTATTATTCATTTTAGCAACAAAGAGCCTGAAGGCACGAACATGAGGTAAGCTCAGGGGTTTTCCAGAGAGCAGCAGCTCTTTAGGTAGAGGCAACATCGTCCACATGGTACCACTCGTGGTACCATCTACTACCCAAAGTAGAGAGGAAGCCCCTGCTAGGGCAAGGGAAAGAGGGGGTCACTCTCTGCTAGGTGTGATACACAAGTAGACACTTAGGGAACGTTAAATTCAGGCAGGTCTTGTACATGTGCTCTTTAATTTAGCTTCTCATTTTTTTTCACTAATAAATTAACTTATTTACTTTACATCTAGATTTCAGCTTCCCCTTCTTCCTATCCTCCCAGTCACCCCCCTCTTTCCTCCACCCCCCCTTCTTTCTCCTCAGAGAAAAGGCGGCCTCCACACTTTTTAATATTTTTTTCTTCTAAAGACATACATAGAGTGAAGACCATTCATAACCGCCCATCCGCAGACAGTTGGCTGTATTGTAACTGACATGGAGTCTGTTACAATGAGGGGCGGGGGGAAGAAGAAAATGTCGTTTTAATAACCTTGGCCTTTTGCTGTATGCCTCAAAGGGTTTCAATAAAAAAAAAAAAAAATCAACCTGTAGAGACATATTTTCTTGGCTTAAACAACAATCCGAAGCATATAAATGTAGTCCAACTATAATGACATATTTATAGGCCAATAAAGCTTACACTGCCGCTTTCATACCTCACTTAAAGGAACTCTGTGAGAAACAGTGTTGGATGAAATAATTTGATTTTTCCCCCCAAACGATAGCCCAAGGAATAAAAAAATGCAACTTTGCTATGTTTAACTGATAGTATTTATACTCCTAAGCTGCTAAAATTTTTGTAAAATGAAATAAGTCTTCATTTGACTACCCTCAACTGCCGTACCAAATATGGGTATTGGGTCCACTTTATTACAAAGCTAAGTACTGTAATTCTGAAGACAAGAATAAATAACTACAGGCTTGTGTAGTGAGTGATTTAATCAGTCTGATTCTTCTGGAAGAACAGGTTTTGTGTTCATTATGCTTATGAATAACACATTCCTTAACCCTCTGTTCTCACACAGCTATTTTTCTTCACTTAAAAAAAATCCTCCAGTACAAATGGGCTGAAAAAGTAACCCCCCCCCCAGATCGCCCCCACCCCCCAGCCAATTGGATTTGGTTTCATGCGGAACGTTCTTTTTAAGGGGAAAAGGAGGTGGGGGGAACAATAAATGTGCTGCACCCCAGGAAGAAATGTTTATTGTTTTAATGATTAGCCTTTTCACTAGCTGCATCTGTACCCGTTGTCAGCAGCCATTTAAGAGTCTTAAATGAAGACTCTGGAAGGTTTTAAGAAACAAACAGGCTGCCCTCGGGGAAAAGGTGATTTAAAGACAAGAAAACAGGCCAGGGTGGTGAAGAAAGCTGGAGTGGCCATTGGGAGGTACCACTGAGCAGAGCTTTGCTTTGTGCAGCATTAATTTGTTGCCAGACATTCATTTGTGTTGTTTTAATTCTGTTCTTTCACTCCTCAGAGAGAGAGAGAGAGACGGGAAATGACACAAGCTGGCATAGGAGGAAACTTACTGTGAGCAAGAGAGGCACTTTCATTTAGTTGGTTTTTATATTGTAAAAAAAAAAAAATCTGTCTTTGACAGTCAACCTAATTCTTTCGTTATTATTGATGTTTTTAACAGGCTAGGAAAACTGGGCTTTAAAAAAAAATAGCACACTCAAAGTTTGACTTTCTCCACAGAGAGGTGAGTTTTTCCAGTCTTTGCTTGCTTCCTGGCTAAAGGGAGGGTCCTTAAGCAATCTCAAAAGTTCATCTTTCTTTGATGAGAACAATGAGGAAGGTTCTACAGAAGGAAAGACCCTGTGAGCTGAGAGCTTCCACTAACCGTGTGGTATTGGAGGTGGTTTTGGTGTGTCGGGGAGAGGGACAGAGACAGAGATGAGAGAGAGACAGAAACCAAGTGAAACAGACACAGAGAGACTGAGACCCAGTGAGAAAGAGAACACTGAGGTAGAAGAAAGGTCAACAAGTCCTTTGAAGTGACAGTCAGAGAAAGAGTAGGAAGATCTCTAGGGCCAGACTGTGAGTGGCCAACGACATCCGCAGTGTTCCCGGTCTAAAAGTCCCCAGTCTAAATCCCAATAATGTGGATTTACAAACTTCAGATCAGACAGATAATGGAAACTCATTACATTAAGGAAAGTTTTTGTTTCTCTTTGCACATTATTACAACACAGCGTGCATTCCAATTACGAAAGCTATTTGTCTCAAATTCCCCACAGTTCATACCAACCCAGTAGAATTTCAAGGCCTTACATTCTGTCCTTAAAGGGGTACTTTACAGTTACAAAAAGAAAAGGGATGTGGTCTCTCAATCAATCTCCTGGTGAGTATCTCCCTTCCCAAGCTAACCTCACAAATGGGTCCCAAATCTCTCTCTCTCTCTCTCTCTCTCTCTCTCTCTCTCTCTCTCTCTCTCTCTCTCTCTCTCACACACACACACACACACACACACACACATACACAAGCACCAAATCATCTGGGAAGTCTTTTATCAGTCTCCACATTTTGGCTTCATCACAGTCCAGCCTAGAAGATTCAAGGGAATTCTTAGCCATTACCAGCTTCTCCTCAGTAAATGTAAATACAATTAGAGTTCAAAGCCACTAATCTGCATTTTCAAGAGCAAACCATCCCCAAGTGCTTTGAATAGTTCAGCAAACCTGTTTCTTCTGGAACCATTTGAGGTGAGGGTAGAGAGGGAGGGAGGGTGGGGGTGGGGAGGGAGGGAGGGAGGGGGTGGGGAGGGTGGGAGTGAGGGGTGGAAACCACAAAGATTATGGACTTTTTTTTTTTTTTTAAAAAGAACCCAAGATTCGAAAACTCTCCTTAGATGGTGTTAAAAAATTGGGCTGTGTGTATGTGTGTGTGTGTGTGTATGCGCGCGCTCATTAATAAACTATCCCTTTAAAACAACCCCGCTATAAATACTCTTGTTTACTTGTGTGACATCAAGCTTAACCATTTACATAGACTTTTTGTCCCCCATGGGTTTCCTGTTTAATGTTTTATTAGTAACACTATATTCCATAACTGAAGGAAAATGGAAAAAGAGAGTCAGACAAAGAAAGGGTTTAATGTTAAGGTAGAAAGCAAGGCCATGGAGACACAATGCTGATCACACAGAGAAGGTAACCCAGCAGATTCACCACTAACCCTTTTCTCACATCATAAAAGCAGTCAGGGTGGGTTGATAAAGCCGGGCCTGTGTGAACAGGAAATACATAAAGACTATTTTTAAAAATTCCTCGGCTGAGAAGAAGGAATGCTACTTTAATAATTTTCTCTAATTGCGCACATGACAAATGGGCTGTGTGTCTGAAATGTCACCGTCCGACATCGATCAAAGAGCTGCCAGGCAACGGTTGATATTAAACTGCAGTATGGGCTTGACGATATTGCTCAAACAGCGGGCCTTACCACAAACCAGAATCACATGAAAGAGAGTCAGTTCCCGGGTGTTAATCATTCTATGTCAGTTAAAAGAAATCATCCAGGGTTCTTGTAAAAGTTAAGTTCTAGGCTTAAAAACAAAGCAAAACAAACCAGGAAGTTGTCACATTGAGGCATCAACCCGGGTCTCAAAAAAAAAAAAAAAAAAAAATCAGCATTGTGGTCTAATGAAAGAAAAGATGCCTCACTGTGTTAAAAATGAAGTTCCTCTTTGTACGAGGAGGAAGCACGCAGCCTAAAGCAGAGGTCGATAGCTTTGGTCTTGAGCAACACCAGAAGAGTCCGGTGGGAAGGCCACCAAGGGCACAAACAAGTCCAGACATGGGAAGGTCACACAGTCATGGGAGAAGAGACTGCTGAGGCAGGACAATGCCTTCATCATGTGAGACCCTTCAGGTCCCTGTTTGTATGGGAGGATGAAAAATTAGACCATACATATTTACCTAAGGCCATAGGGCTGAGGGGCAGAGCTGATGTTCAGATATGGCTAGAACACTCCAAAGACAGAGAGAAAAGAAATCCAGACACTCCTTTGTAGGAGACAAGAAAGAGGGATAAACACACAGGAGGAAGGGCCAAGGACACCCGCCCTGGCAGTTTCTAGCTTATTCTATTGCCCCTGATGTAAATGAATCACTATTGTGTTTCATGTTGCTACACACCTGAAATTCTGACTTGAAATTCTAGTTTTAGTACCTACTTACAGCAAATATTTTAAGTATCTACTAATTCACAAACTTGAAGGCACATAGACCATTATTTCAGGCCAGGTACTATGTCGCCCAGTAAGAGACGTTACATGAAAACGACCCTATAATAAGACAGGGCACACATTTCATTTCCTGCCCAGCCATTTCCCAATTTGTAGTCTTGGCCCCCATTAGAGTAAAACAATTATACACACATGTGTAATATACATACTTGTAATTTTTAGTAAAGATGATATAGTGTAATGTTATGTGATGTGTAAGTTTGTGTGTGTATTTTTAGGTATTTCTTGTGTTTGTGTGCCTGTGTCTGCCTGTGGAGGTTAAAAGATAATATTTAGTATTATTGCTTAGAAGTCACGTATCTTGGTTTTTTTCTACCCATTGGCCTGGAATTCATCTATTTGGTTAGGCAAGGTAGCTTCAGCGATCCTCTTGCCTCAGACTCCCCAATTCTGGGATTACACAGATGGACCATCGTGCCTGGCTTTGTAATATGGGTTTTGGGGATCACACTTCAATCCTAATGATTATAAAGCCAAGATTTTTCCTATCTGAACCATCTCTCTAGACCCTAATATGTAATTATATACATGATATATAATATTTTTGAAAACCCATTTTTATTATTTCTAAGTTTGTGTGTGTTTGTGTGTGTGTGTGTGTGTGTGTGTGTGTGTGCATACGTGCCCCTCATGTGTGGCATGTGCATGTGAGTGCAGGTACTTTCAGAGGCCAGAGGCATCTGAAGACCCTAAAGCTGAGCTTTCAGGGGGCTTGGAGCGGCTTGGTATAGGTGCTGCAAACGGAACTGAAATTTTCCACCGGCACAATGCGGTTCTTAACTAACATGGTTAACCAGCTCTCCAGCCCTGTAATATATGATTATCCTATATGATTCTGGAATAATCTATAGTTCTTCCATGTTGCATCATTCTTACATACACAGTTTCTACACTGTTTCATGTAAATATATTGAGAGCGAGGGTTCTGGGAGAACCTGGGGAGTGAATGTAGCTCTGCACATGGAACTCAGAAGCAGGAGCCGTGCTTACCGAGGTCAGCCTTCTCCTTAAGAACGTCTTTGAAGTTGAGCCCGCTGTTGAGGGTCGTCTGCCTGTATCTGAGCAGAGCCTCTTTCTGTCCGTTTGTCCCAAAGGCCTCGGTTTTCACCGCAGTGGCTCGGAGCCCACACCTCCACTTGGAGAAATCAGAATGCGCCCATTTGACGAGGTCCTCTAACTTTACGATCACCTTTTCAGAGACAGCGATGACCTCATCCTGCAAGAAGTGGGAAGAACAGAAAATGTTATTCTGGGTTTGAAAGAAAAGGATTCATCCTTAGCAAAGCCCAAGTGGATGCTGCGGGTATAGCCTTGCCTTCCAGCAAGTGGTCTAACCTTGGACAATCAGATAAGGTGTGGCTTTTAGGATGAGAAGAACCCATTTCGGCTCAGTGGCTTTCCAGGCTTCTCCATTTAAAGGATAATTTATATGATGTGCTTGCTGTGAATTAGGAGGTTTCCAGAAACAGGACAGTAATTCTAACAGGCATTTTTAATGTTAGACACAAAGTCCCATCTACCAATGTAACTTTCGGTGAAAGCTAATTTTTAGGTGCAATTAATTGCAAATGAAAAAAAAGTAAGGCTGGATGACTAATGGTTAGCCTGTCTTCATATAAATGGCCTAAGTAAATCTAAAATTCTTGGAACTCTGACTCACCCCCCAATTTCCTATGTTTATGGTACATTTTCCCTTGGCTTATACACAAATATTGAATTTAACTTTTGTCCTAAAAATTAAATAAAACCGTGATGTAATCCCCCAAGAAATACTTTATAAATGTTATGTGCTTCCCACTGAAAGCAACTTACACATTCTCGTGTTTCTGAAAAACTTTGCAAGATGAGAAATGAGTGGACTTTTTTTCTCTTTTAATACATATGGGTGGGGGAGGGGGCAGGAGGGTAGTGAGAAAGCCTTTGAATCTAAGAAAAGTCGTTGAAGCTTCAGTTCCTCCCAAAGATCATAAATTTGAATTTAAGCTTCTCTAATTGCTTCCAGGAAACAAGTTTTCTGCCTCAGAACTAACCCAGCAAGATATTTAGTAGATATCTCCATGAGGAACAAAGAGGGGGCCCCTGGCTCAGAGATTCTCTGGGAAAGACTCATGGATCCTTCTCCCTGGGTTCAAAATAAACTGATTTGAAGCGTTTGACATTTTAACTTGAGCTGACTCTCTTTCCTTTCCTTTGACTGAGCATTTCTGAAGAAGACTTAGCCGTGAAAAACCCCCAAAGCTTACAGAAAAATTTCAAAATAGTTCTGGCAAAAACAACAACAGGAAGATGTCTCTGAACTATTAGACAGAAAGGAATTCACAACAGAACTTGGCTAATTTTGCTGCTAGATACAACTCTCTCTTCCCTACCCTGTCTACACACACACACACACACATACACACACACATACACACACACACACACACACACACACCCTACACACACGTACTCCTCCATTCATATACCACATACCACATACACATACCACACACCTTACACACAAACCACACATGCACACAACCACACACTACACACACACTCTCCAACCCCTTTCCCCCCTTCGCACATGCACACTGTTCCAACTCAAACAAAAAGGGTTTTATTAAGATGATGTTTACACAGTAAGAAGGACACGGTTTTGTTCTTTTGAATATTTTAAGGTAAGAGGTAAATTTTGCTTTGCCCTGTACAGCTCAGTTCTGCTTCTGAGAAAAAGAAGGTTGTGAAAAAAGAGTAGTCACAAGAACCCGCTCAAGAATGGAACACAGGACTAGGTAACAGGATCCCCTCTCTTATCTTGATCAAATATGAACTTCTCGTAAAGGCAGACAAAGTGGAAATTGTGTTTTACCCTCTTCTCAAGAAAATACTTCAACTTTATAAACTGTGGGGACCATTACTAAATGCCATTTGCAGGGGCTGCTTTCACCCAATCAGCTCAACACAATCCCCAGCTTTTTGAAACAGAAGACCTCTGCTCATCCTGCGTTTTATAACTATTACATGATGATTATAAAATATCAGAATTAAAAAAAAAATCCAGGCTGGGTATTGTTTCAAAGCATATGGGGGACAGTTTCTGGAATGGGGGAGGGGGCATTCCAGCAACAGCATCTAGAATGTTCTGGAAACTAATTAAGTAGCATGGTATATTAGTGTCCACATTAGCACAGATGGAATTTGGCCACATTTTGCCCAAATAAGGCTTCCTAGAATAGAGAACTTTGGAGATGAGTGTTATTCTCAAATAGATCAAATGATTATTATCATTTCAATTACCAGTTGCTTCAGATCTTTTCCGAGAACTGACATGACTAGCTCTGGCTGCCTTACAGCAGCCGCCGAACAAATAGTTTATTAACCAAGAGAAAAATACAAGCCTTATGATGTCATTAATGAATAAACTTGTCTTTCAAGATTATCTCTCTAGATTTACCCTAGACTCTCCCTTCACTCACTTAGACACACACACATACACAGACAGACGGAGACAGATAGAGAGGGACAAAGAAAGAGAGAGAGAGACACAGACAGACGGACAGAGGCGGGGGCAGGGATTCACACAAACATTTAAATCGAAAACCCAGCTTGGGGTTAATTGTGAACGGAGCCTTGTACTTTGCTGTGGATTTAGACGGCATCTCTTCACCATTGTTAAGTGTGAGGATTTTAAAGGAAATCTGATAAGAACTGGAAACAGCATACAACTCTCCGAAACAAAACAACCCACGTGTACATGGAAAGTGTGTCGGGAAACCTTCCTCTGAGCACACAATGGCATCTGTCACATGTTCATACTTATTATTCTGAGTCAGGGCTGACTAACTTTCTCATAGTGCCCGTTCTTGGGCAAGTCTCCCTGTGTCTATGAAAAGAATTCCAATAAGCTCATGCCATGATTCTGTGAGCTCTCAGCAAACTGAGAATTACTGCTGAGTAAATACTGAATAAATATCCCCAATTCACTCTCAGACAACGCAGAAGGATCACAAAGAAATACATGTTGTTATTTTGTTAATGGACCCTGACTTTTCAATTAACCCAGTGTTTAATCAATATTTATGTAGGACATGCTAAGAAGCTCACTCACTAAGGTCTCCTCTTCATCGTTGCTTTCAACTGTTCCTGTAATTGGGATTGGATTTCTACCACTGTACAGAACCCAGTTCACTGGAGCACAACTCCTCTAAGTCTAAGACAATCCAGGTCAGAAGTCAGAGAGCACCCAACCCCAAGGCCATGACTGGCCCCTCCTTGTGTAATGAAGGTAGGAAAACTTACACACAAAAACCTAGACTTCAATCTTTTCTTATAAAACAAAATAAGGAAGAAGAAGAAAAAAAAAGGAACAAGCAAGACCAAAACCAACAACAGAAACCACCAGAAACAGAACAACACATGCTTTCTTTCTTTCTTTCTTTTTTTCAAGATGTAAAATCCCCTCTAGGCTAGGAGTTTCATCCAGGCTCCGTCCCCAGCCTGCTCAGCGCTGACACCAGCTATTTCAGTGGACACATCTTGATTCCATCTGTCTCCTTTTGCGTACCTGATGAGGGCCCTGCAGGTCAGTGACACACCCTAGTGCTGACTCACCGCCAGGCTCCGATGGCAATCTAGGTTTCCTCTCTGGTGACTTTGCGGCCTGGGTTCAAATCTCAGGCCTGAATTTTGTTGCTATGAAACGTAGAGCAACTTCTCTAACCTTCTTGCTCTGCAAGGATTTTGACAGGCATTTTCTTTGAAAGGATAAGGATACCAGCTACCGGCCACAGTCATGGCTAAGAATCAATGGGTCAGCCCAAAAGGTTTACCAGTTAGCAGTGCAGTACCTTTATGTTTTCCAACGTGTGTTTCATAGAGATGGATTTAGATGATTGACAGAAAAGCACACATATACACATGCACAGGCACGAGTCACAGTACATGTATTGTTTGAAACAAGGGGTAAGGGCATAAAGAGTGTCAGTGAGGTTCACATATGTATTGATTAAATGCCAGGTTAATTGCAAAGTCAAGGGATATGTGTGCATATATATTAAGTGTGCATGTGTATTACATATGTGTCCGTAAATACATACAATAAGCAAGGAGTGATATATTATACATATCACATACTTCCTTGCTTAATTGTTTTGTAGTTATTTGAGTGACTGGAAACTGATATTTTTTTTCCTAGTTGTATGAAATATAGTTTCTTCTTTCAATAAATTCAATGTTTAAAAAAAAACCAATTTGACCGAAGTCAAGAAGCAAATTCGGAGGACATGTGGACACAGGGGAAAAAAAAAAAAAAAAGACAGGATAGTTGGAAGATGACTAAATATGGCGCCGTGCATTCTATTTGAGATTCTCAAAGGACAGTCCGAGAGTCCCTAGGAATGTCTGGCCCACTTCAGGGGATGCACACAGAAGGTGCCACATCAGGGTGAGGACAGAGCAGGTACCAGATCTAACACCATGAAACTAGCCGGTAAAGAGACTCACAAAATCCATAGGACTGTGCGACAGTATTGGAGAACGTATCTCACCTATGACTGTCGTGAAAGTGTTACATCTTTACGAAATTCTTTGCCAACTCATAGCCACCGATACTGTAATCGCCAGACAAGAAAGGTTCCTTTTAAACACACTTCAAAAGGCGCCCATAGATCGTGGTCCTTACCTTTCCTCTACCAACTTCCGGCAACCACTAATCTATCATCCTGTCTCAAAGTGTCATATACGTTGAACCCTGCCATCGGACCCCGTCTGTGATGGATTTTCTCATACAGCACAGTGCCTTGTGAGCCAGCCATGTTGCTGTCTGAATAGACAGCTTGAATCTCCAGTGAGCAGGTGTCCTCTGGGTAGATAGATACAAAGTTATGCTCAACCATTCTCAGTGACAGGGACTTCTAGGATGTTCCAGTTTAGGTAATTACAAACAGAATCGATACAAATCTTCCATGCCCTGGTCTTTCTGCAAAGCAAACTCACATTTTCAGGTCTCTAAACCCCTTGATGAAGGATCGCCAACTACTCAAATGCTTTCTGGGATATCACTGCCATTTTGCATTCTGACAGTCTCTCCTAGTCCCTTCCACTGCTAGACCCTGTCATTGCTAATTAGCTGTGTACACGGTGGTTTCTCACCTCTTGACAGTTTCCAGTTCCGTTTCACCACATGACTAGCGATGCCAAAATATTAGTTTTTCAGGTGTTATGTGTATTTGAATCTTACAGTCTTAAAATGTGGTTGTTTTCCTACTTTTGAGCTTTGAGTGGTTTCGGAACTTCTAGACTCAGGTCTTTTGTCAGGTTTGTTTATTAAAAGTGCACCCTCTTGGGGCCAGGAAGACTGCTCAGTAGCTACGCGGAATGCTTGCTTTTCTTTCATAATACAGAGTTTGGTTCCCAGCACTGGCATTAGACACCTCACAAACACCTAGAGGTCCAGCTCTGGGCAACATTATACCTCTCCTAGCCTTTGTGGGTACCTGACCACACACATGTGAGCATTTGTATGCAGAAACACAGAAGCACACACACAAATATACAATGATACAAATCTTTGGGGGGAAAAATGTCTTCTCGCTGTAACGGACCAAGCATTTTGTTGAAGAACTCTTAGATTCATGCGTCTCACTGGTTCAGTCATATTCTGCTATGGATTAAGCTGTTTTATTTCATTTATTTTAATTCATTTTTGCCTCGGAATACTTTGCCTAATCCTTGGTCACTCACACACTCACACACACACACACACACACACACACACACACACACACACACACTGCATCCAAACATACATTTTGTACTTTCTACATTCAGAGATTCAACTTAATTCCGAGTGTGTTGATGAGATTTCCCATGACTCACCGTCTTCACTATTGTCTAGTAATGGAAGTTATATTTCAATAATTTATGTTTCATTTTCATTGTTTGTTTCAAGACAGGGTTTCTCGACATAGACTTGGCTGTCCTGGAATACACTGTGTAGACCAGACTAGCCTCAAACCCACAGAGATCTGCTAGCCTCTGCCTCCTGAGTGCTGGGATCAAAGGTGTGTGCCACCACTGGCCAGCCCGTTGTTTCACTTTTACTACAATAAGAACCGACAACTAGAGCTCACATAAACCGATTTTCAGTGAGTCCTCTATACTCTTATCACGAAGGATCCTAAGTTAAAAAAAAATAAATAAAATAAAACAAAAAAACAACAACAGTCAGACAAACAAATGCTGAAAACAAAACAAACCTGTATCAAACCACTGAGGCATAGTATTTTCTTATTATTCTCCACTTCCCTTGACTTCCTTGTAGCTTTTGACTTAAATTACCCTTGAAGTAAAATCCTCTTTGTGTTAAGAAAACCCCAATGGAGTCTGCACCCCTCACATGGGCCCGCTTTCACGCACGTGGGGCAGTTTCTCTGAGACCCTCCTCTTTGAGGGGAACACAGGAAAGGTCAGAGTTGCCCACAGGAGAAGAGACAAGCTTAGGGAACCCAGATGCCTGGTGCTGGACCTGCTGTTTGTTTTTTGGGGTTTTTTTGTTTGTTTGTTTGTTTGTTTGGTTGGTTGGTTGGTTTTGTTTTTTTTTTTTTTTTTTTTTTTGGTGTAGAATCAAACACCACCTTTGAGTCTCAAGGTTCTTAACTGTATATCCATCTTTGAGAAGAGAGTCTGGTGTGGACCGAAGGCGATCCGGTTCCCAGATAGGAAGGAGCCGCCCAGGGCCAGCCGCCCGCACAGCTGCCGGATACCTGAGGGCTCCACTCCGCCGGCTCCGTCTGCTTCCTCATTCCACGCCTCGGGAGAAGGTGGAGGGGACGAATTCTTAGGTGTGGTCAAGGCCCAGATTTTCCTTTACGGTATTCTCAATCTTTGAGGAAGTCATTCCCATGGAGTTTCGCACGTCCACCTCGAAAGCCCTCGGAGGCATGCTAAAGTTTGATTCCCAGGGCTCCAGCTTTCTGAGCTTCAGCTCCAGTAGACTAAATGGCGGATTCTGCTCACACGATCAACAATACGTCCCTTGGTATGTGGGGAGTTAACTACAGTCCAGCTATGGCTAACTTTCCCTCGGTAGGTACTCTTCATTTCCTTCCCATAGATAGTCGGCAAGCAAGGCGCAGACCCATCTCTCTACTTTCAGCAACCGTGGGACCAAGTCATGAGCACTGTCGCACAGAGTGAAATTCAAACCTTCCAGTTCTTGCCCACAGAAAGGATGAGCATGGCTTCAGGTTTGTAATACTGAAAAATGACATCAGAATCCTGAAAACTCACAACACTCATAGCCTGAGACCTAGTCAAGAGAGATTTGGAACTCTCAATGTGTTTAACTACAATGACTTTGTGATACACATAGCTAAGCCTATGTCTTTGCTAAGAAATTCTGTGTCGGCAGAGAGAGCCCCCCCCCCCCCCCCCCCCCAACGTGTGGTTCTAAAGGGCAGACTACCGTGGAATAGTCAGCTAAGGGTACAGTCAGGCAAGTCATAGCAGAAGGCTTGTCAGGGACAGAGGTGGGGGGAGGTAAGAGCAGGCGATGTTCATCTCAAACTGCCATAAATAATTCAGATTTCACAGCAGACTCTATCTTTGTAGCACTTAAAACATGGCAGAACTTGGAGACACAAAACAACAACTCATGGTAGTAACTAAACAAATTGGAAGACCGAACTAATAGTCCATTGGGTTCCACAAGAACAGGACATTATGCGGAGACTGAGAGATGGGTGTAATCGACTTCAAATGCAACATACATACCACACCCCTTCTCCTCTCCCCACCCCTCACCCTCAAGGCTCAGGGATAATCACAGAAGAGAGGGAGCTGGAAGGAATATGGGCCAGAGGTGGTAGATACCATCAAGGAAACTGTTTTTTTTTTTTTTTTTTTTTCTGGACACAATAGGGCAGCTGCCCATAAGAATCCAGAACAACTGTAAGAGTATTACATCTTACTTGTGCAAGCCCAAGCCAAAGAAAATCCCCGCATGAAAGTGGGGTTGTGAGCATGAAAATCTACTACTAGCTAAGGGGTGATTGACCTTTCATAGCTGCAAGGGAGGCGGGGGTCCATTTGGTCTAATCATGTGATCCCTGGTAGGCTAACTACCTGCCAGAACAAGCCCCACTCCCAAAACTAGCTGAGCAATACAAACTAGACTTGATGGGGGAGAAAACTCAAAAGTTGGGTAGAAGGAAGAGAGAGTGGTTAAGGGATGGGCCAGGGGAAGGAATAAATCAATGTTCAAAACACATTGCGAAATTCTCAAAAAAATTATCATTTTTTTTTTAAAGAATGAAACATTTTCATCCATACAGAATCCAAGAATGAAGACAATGATCATGTCAACTTTTAGAACGCACTCTGCTTGGGCAAGCATACACTGGATAGGCCATGGTGTCTGCCAATAAAGGGAAGGGTGTGTCACCCGAGTACCCGGCTCTTTTGGCATCCCCTGACTTACGTGGCCCCCTTCAAATTTTATAGCACGAGGCCCTTCCTACTTGACTGAACTTCTGTCCCTGTCACTCACGTTTGTGATGTGACAATTTGCAGGTGCACAAGTCAGGTAATTGGACCCAGATAAGGATGCTTTTCTAAGTCAGTGGTAGAGGGAGGAAGATGAGGAAAATGCACAGGGCTTCATCATGCTGATTTCAGCCCTTGTAGCTCCCAGGATCTCAGAGAGAAAGAATACACTTGGTCAAGATAACCCAATGGCTTACAAAGGAATGAACCAAAAACTGAGACTGCGAGGTGGCATAAAGGAAACACAAGAGATGTTGAACACAGGAACCTAGGGCCAGTACCAAACTCAGTAGCATCTCCTAGAAGGTCACAAAAGGCAAGGTAAGTGATCAGGATGGGACAGACTCTTCTACCATCAGCTTAGATGGTCCTAGGAAGGCTAATAATAATAATAATAATAATAATAATAATAATAATAATAATAATAATAATAATAATAAAACAACGCCTGCCTTTAGACACCCCTCATTCCAATCCTAGGAGGACATGGCTATAGTTGAAATCCATGGAACCACAAGGGCTCAAGGGCGTAGATGATGAAATCTATGTAGGCTGGGGGGGGTAGAAGAAATGGGCAGCCTAGCTAAGGATGGACCCCACAGACATTCTATTCAAGTCCTTCCCTCTGGATTAATACCATCCTCTCTGATACTATGATGGCAATGGATGATAACTACCATTTCCCAGTGTCCTTATGAAGCAAAATGAAACGCTATTGGCTCTAAGTTGGTGCCCTGAGTGGGGAGTCGGGGAGACAGAGACAGAGAAACATAGATACATAAATACATAACAAAAAACTAAACACAATATCTTTTTAAAGGGACGGCAAGATGACTCAGTGGATAAATGCAGGCTCTTACCTCCAGGCCCAACAACCAGAGTTCTGTCCCAAAACCCACAGGATGAGAAAAAAAAATACATTTCCACAAGTTTTCCTCTGACCTTTACATGCATGCTGTGGTCTCTCTCTCTCTCTTTCTCTCTCTCTCTCTCTCTCTCTCTCTCTCTCTCTCTCTCTCTCTCTGTGTGTGTGTGTGTGTGTCTGTCTGTCTGTCTGTCTCTGTCTCTCTTTCTACCAATCTATCCATTGGCCTTTTTCTGAGATGTCTCATTGATGTTGCTCTTCAAGTTCTAGTTAGAAATACAGACATCTTCCACTCTGGGTGGAGAAAATAACTCTTAACCTATGTTAGGGCTTATCTTAACCTTTGAACTCCATGAAAAAGTCACCATGGAGGTTTCCTGGCCACTGAATTCCAGTTTTCCATCCAGCCCCTTCTCTTACAGCCTCTCCATCACCCTCAACAGCCATTCAGGTGAAGTCCATAGCTCCAGGAACTATGGGGATCTGACTAGAACCATCAAGCTGAGGAGCACTACTCCACTTAGAGCACTACTCCGAGGAGCCATTGACCAGCAATGTGAGCATCCTTCAGGGTAAGGCCCACAGCGCTTGCATATCAAACATGCAAACACAAACAACAACAAAACCTTAAGCAGTATGTGCTCCTAACTGTGTCTTAAGGCATGCTGAACTAAAACCTGTTAGGTGGCAGGCTGCTTCCCAGAGCAGGAGAGAATTTCTCCCCTTCCCCCTAAAGGACAAGCAGAAGAAACCTTTCAAAATAGCCTCTAATTAATTTCCATTTCTTCTCTCTTATCTTGCCTTCTTAAGGTTAAGACAGTTTTCTCAGAGAGCAAGAACTTATATCCCAGTGAGGAAAACCCAGTTGAGGCCAGAGCTTGGCTGGGCTTCCTTCAGACAAATTAATGGACTGTTAACTCCACAATCTATTTTTTAACTGCCTTCAGATTGCTTTATCTAGCCTGGCACCCATATACTTAGCTCTGGACACCAAAACAGCGAAACAAAAAAAGATAAATAGTGATAATTCTTAGTGTGTGAACTCACCTGAGCTACTGTGTGTGTGCTTGAGCATGTGTTCGAGCATGTGAGTGTGCACGTGATGTAGACACAGGTGGAGACATTACCAGTTGTCTTGCTAAGTCACCTTCTACTTAGATTTTAGGATACACTCTCCGGCTGTGATCTGTGACCTGTTGGAAGTCCTCCTGCCTGTCTTCCCAGCGCCGAGCTTATAGGCACAGCTTTGTGGTGGATACCAAGAGTTGACCTCAGGTCCTCATACCTGCACAGTGAAAACGCTGCCAACGTAGCTGTCTTACCTGCCTTCCGTAAGAACATTCTGTTGAAGCTAACTGGTTACACTGACTCCAAAATCCAGCTACCGCGAATGCCAGATAGGTTACGTGGAATGACTCAAAACCATTGTTCTTGCAGCTCCTCATTTTGTGTTTTGTTGTTTGTTTCAAATCAATACGTGGCCCTCTCTCTGGTCCCATACACGGTTCAGCAGGACCAACACTACATGAACTCTCAAAGGAATGGGCCGACTTTGCGCCTCGTTTCATAGCACGCTTGCCTAGTGTGCCTGAAGCCCTGGACTCTATCCTAGAACCTCAACCACTAGGCATTCAGCAAGTCACAGCTGAAATCACAGCACCCCGGGAGGAGAGGCCAGAGAATCAGCAGTTCAAGGTCACCTTTGGCCATACGGCAAGTCTGAAGCCAGTCTGGGCTATAGGAGACCCTACCTCAAAACAAAGCCTAATCTCAGATGAATACTGGTGAGAGGAATTTGTTGTTGCTGGTGTGTGAGTGAGGAGGTGGAGGGCACCGAATGAAGGCTCACTGCTATCTGGCATGGATCTTGCTGTTCTTGTCATTAATGGGGACAGAATCACTGTAAGACTGAACTACACACATTCAGGAAATGTTTATATAGACACCAAGGAAATCCTCTTGCTTGTGTTGCTTCTAGTTAAACATACACACACAGACATACACATAGACACACACACACACACACACACATACACACATACACACACACACACACGATCTGGGCATGGTCCCTCCTGTTAAACACTTTTTAACTCAGCTCACTCATCTAATCACACACACACACACACACACACACACACACACACACACACACACACACACATGGCAGCCCTGGGCTAATTGGAGGCCTACGGCTTTGTGTAATAATGTAATCATCCTATACTGGATCACTTAGAGAGCTTTGTATTTTTACGTTCTAGTTTCTGGTTTTCCAGAGACTGGTGATATGCTCTGCCAAAATAAACGAGCCGGCCTTCAATCAGAGCCCCTCAACTTAGTTTGGAATAAAAAAAAACATTGAGCATTTTTTAATAAGCTTGGATTAAGGAAAGAGTCAATTTGCAGCTGCTGTGGATATTTCTACTCAGGTTTAGAAGCTGCAGTGTGGTGGGCTCCAATGCAGAGAACCCTCTGGACATCTATAACCTTCTAGTTCCAACTCTGTTGATCTCAGGGAGACGGTGTAAATTGAGGAATAAAGCCTGAGTTTTCCTAAATGAATTGTGAAAGGTGGGGTTCAAACACGCACAGCGTCCCTTTCCCAATGCCCTGTGTACTCCAGTTGGAGACTGTGAAAGGGTGAATGAATGAATGAATGAATGAGTGAATGAATGAATGAATGAATGAATTCTGCTGGACGGTAATCAAGCACAGAAGGGAATTCAGAGGGCAGTGTCTTTGCAAGGAAATGTTCACGAGGTGAACTTTCTCTCACTTCGTCAGGAGAGATTTTATTGTATCATGGAAGGTCTTGGTAACACAGAAAAAATAGTCAACAATGGCAGGTGGTCCAAGGTCAACTTCAAGGACAGAGGAAGACCTTGAGAAGAGCATCCAGCATACCTGTGTCCTTTAGTATTGAGGTGGGCTCCCTGTTTGAGTATAGACCCATTTGGTCAATGTGCCCCTAGGTTTTGTATAAAAACTTTGCCGGAAGTCATTTTCGATATTAAACATTGATCAGGGGCTACCAATCTGGCTTAGTGGGCAAAAGATGCCTGCTGACCTGAATTCAGTCTTCTAATCCCTTATGGTAGGAGGGGTGAACTGAGTGGCACAAGTTGTCACCTCTGACCTTCAGGTGTATGTTGTGACGGCAACACACACAGCCCTGATACAAAATAAGTAAATAAGATGTACATTTTTTTTTTTTTTTAATGTTGGCAGAAATCTATTTCTTGGTATCTTTTCTTCCAACAGTGTTTATCTGGAACACATTGCTGAAAATCAACTTGTATTATTCCTTAAAGAGAAATAGGTCAGTGTCTGCATGGAAGTGGCTCATTTCCATGGAATTCAGGGGACAGAAGGCCTGCTGTTCCTCTGAGTTGGCCCACTGAGGTTGAGGGGCATGGGGGGGAGGGGGTCATCTCTCCTTAATGATCTTGCTCATTAGAAACACAAATCCACAGAACAATGCCTTTTTATCTGGATTTTTAGTTGCCTTTCAAAACCATCTAGATTTTACGCCTCATCTCAAGGACTATACTGGATAGATTCCTCTTTCTTAGGCAGTGTGGCACCCGCTCCTATCAGCCACTGGCTTTCTATCCCTCTCACCAGATTTACCCACATCAGATCCAATGCCCTTTTGAGCTAAACTCCTCAAATGCATTGATGAAGACATTAGGTACTTTTTTTAAAAAAAGACTCAATATGGGTTGTTGACAAGCTGTAAGACTAACAAATCTTTAAAAGATTAAAGCAATCTGCTGTCTGGTGTGGATGTCATCTATAATTACATGCCTCCAAGAGGGAGGTGGTGTCTGGGGAAAGAACTGTCCAAGGAGGCTGCCTAATAAGAGGAAAGGAAGAAATAAAAGGCCAAGACAGAGCAAGAACCTCCTTCAACCCACAGCAGACCAGCTGTCTATGACGAAAATCAGCTCTGCTGCTGATGGCCAAAGGACGTCACTTAGAGGTCTCCAAACACCTAACTCTCTCCCCTCCCCATCTATGTCTGAGTGTGGACGACAGACACATAAGTTCTCATTCTGATCAACAGAATTAAGCAGAGAAGAATGGGGTGCCACTTTCGAAAATGGCTTCACCATGTGTGGCGGGATCCACACAGGCATCCATGTGTCATAGCAAGAGACCACTTGATATCCAGGTCAACAGCCCTGGGGATATCAGACCTTCCGGGGGACAAGAGAATAAACCCGGAAGTTGATTCACCTTCAGCAAGAGTTTTGTGGCAGCAAAAGCCTGAGCTCATACCATGGTTGCAGTTTTGAGAGACGTTGAGCCGGAAATGGCTAGGTGACATCCACTCAGGCCCCTGACCCACAGAAACTGGAGACAGTACGTGTTGTAGAAGATGGGGAAGCTAGCATAATTTTCTGCGTGAGGAATTGAGAAGCAAAGCCCACATTTGTGGCACAGGACGCACTGTACGCTACCATACAATGGCAAAATGAGATCTGTGCAGTAAGGCCCTACACTCCAGTTTCAGCTGGCTCTGGAGAGTAGATGAAAAGCCAATGCAAAAAAAAAAAAAAAAAAAAAAAAAAATACTTCATGCCTCTGCCTACATCCTGGATCAGGAGACGCTATCTCTGGACATTTCTAAGAACTTCATAATGCCAGAGTACATTCTAAGCTAGGAGGGGAAAGGAAATCTAATATTGCCAATGAAAGAAGCATCTAGGGAAAAATGGGCCAATATCATTCTTCCCTTTGACCCCTCAATGATCCCCTCATAATATTAATAAATATTGATTAGGTTTAATTAAGTAGAAGTCAAAGATTTATAGCTGAAAATAGAAATGCTATGCTTTTCTAGAGTAATATTGTACTATGTCCTTAGCTACTCCAGAAGGACCCTATGGCTCATGGTTTTGTCCTTTTTCTAGCTTGTCAGTCAAAAATCATCTAAAGATTCCTGGTCCAGCTAAACAGCAGGCAATGTGTTGGCTTCACATGAGACTTATTAGGCCATGAGCTCAGAACCCCGCAAGATTTCTGGCCAAAATCTAGACAAGGTTGCTCTTTTTTTTTTTTTTTTTTTTTTTTCTAAAAGAGAAAGGAGAGGGAGAGGTACCACCCACCACACACGGAGACACACACGCAAAGAAATTGATTAATTAAGGAAACCGAGGCATCGTATTCTGTCATGGTGGGAATATTTTTCACTCTCCAGTAGGAGAGGTTTTTTAAGGGATTCTGCGACTGGGAGTACATTTAATACCTGCTTGGCTATTAAATTACTGATTTAGTAGCATCGAAAAATGCGAAGAAACAGAATACAGAATCTATACTGTAACAAAACAAGAAACAGAGCCCACTGATAATTTTCAAAAATACCACCGTTTATGTAACTCATAAAATTTGTATTAGAAAAACATATTCAGCTCCTCTTACCAGAACCTTCTTTTTGCTTGCCCCTAGAGTCCAGGATAGATCTTTAACAACCCAATACATTATTGCTGATGGCATATTCAACTTTTAGGAACACAAAACACAATTCAACTCCTTTGGTAAATACTCACTCAAAACAGAAATGGGAAAAATAATTTCACTTAAGTCACAGTGAGTCTGATGACCTTTTGGTATTTATGGCCCATATATTTTTGAAATAATTTGACAAGGAGTACTATGACAGTGTTTTCAACTGAATTCTAGTAACCTGATATGCACAATGGGATTAGCCCAAAGCAACAGGACCTAAACTCCCAGCTGGCAGGCAGTCCCTATTTAGAACAGTGGTTCTCAGCCTTCATAATCCTGACACTCGTCAGCAAAGTTCCTCATGCCGTGGTGACCCTCCACCATAAGGTTTCTTTCATTGCTACTTCATAACTGTAATTTTACCACTATTATGAACTGTAATGTAAATATATGTGTTTCCCGGTTGGTCTTGGGTGACCCCTGTGAAAGGGTCATCCAACCTCCAAAGAGGTCAAGACTCCCAGGTTGAGAACGACTGTTTTAGAGAATCTTTTCCCTAAGATTCACCCAAGGTGTTCTGGCTGGGATACACCCTTCTGCTGTGTCTGTGTCTTTGGAAGGACTGGACCAGCTTACTGCCTGTCACCCATTACTACCAAGAAAAGAGATGGAGGAAGAGAAGAAGGAGGAGGAGAATACAAAAGAGGAGGAAGAAAGAAGGGAGGAGGAGGAGGAAGAGATGGAGGAAGAGAGCAGGAGAAAGAGGTGGACGAAAATTAGAAGCAGGAAACAGAGAAGAAGAAACAAGAGAGAAGGAAAGAAAAGAGTGGAGGAAGAGGCAGGCAAGGAACCAAACAAAATTTCAAACGAAGAAGCAACAACTTTCAGAGACTTATTTTGAGTAGAGGGAAAATGGAAATATTTAAAAATAGTGCCTGTTACACACTCAGGAGACACCAGGCTTCCTGGTGATTGCATCATGAAACAGGGGCAGGGAATGGAATGTAGGAAGTTGAAGGTGTGAACTTTGACTCACTGAGGAGGAAGCTCTGGGACACCTGAGGTGTCCCGTGACTCTCATCCTCTGGTCCCACTGGATTTTGTTACAGCTGACACAGAGATGTCCCCTACGGCGCCTTTAATGCCTCAAGTGTCCAGAAGAGAACGGATCGAACGTGTCTGCTTCAGAGTCCAGAAGTCTCTACCACAGACCGAAACCTTTGAACCTCACTTGTCCTGTCTCTTTGGACAGGTGAAACCCCAGGAAGCTTAGCCTATTCAGTGTCATGGGTTTCTCAGTTATTGTTTTTCAAACAATAGCCCAGTGACTCAAACCAATCCATTACTTATTAAGGGGCTGCTAACAGGTTGTCTAACACTGTGGGCAGACTTCAAAAACCTAGGATTAGTCAAGAACCAGGAGGAGCAGAGCGTATGCCAAACGTCTACCACAAACTCAGGATAAGCCAGGTCCTTGTTTGCTTCTGACCTCCTTGTGGATTTTTTTTTTTTTAAAAGATATTCCGTTGAGTTCCGGTCACCCGTTTCAGTGAGGAAACTCAGATGCCAAAGACATGAGACCAGCTAGCCAGGAAAGCACAGCAAAAGATTATCAGAGTAAATATTCACTGTTTTACCAGGAGCCCACATTGATGGTTTGTATTTTAACCTCAGAGAAGAAAACAAACTTGTGGAATTATTAAACAGCACTGTCTTCAGACTTAAGTCCGGATCACATACTGGGAAGCTTAGGCTAGGTCTATCCGGTTTCTGGTCTAATCACTAGACTCTCATCCTCTAAGGAAATGGAACACACATCACCCCGCTGTTTCTTGCCTGTGGCTTTTCTTCTGCCTCAACTTCCCCTTTTCACAGTGTCTATCACAAACCTCTACCCATCAAAGCCCTAGTGTTTTGAGAGGTACTTCTATCACCAGCCTCTTGCTCCCTGATGTCTCTAGGATATCCAACCCCGGAGAGCTCATTTCCCCTGCTTCCTCTTCACACCGTGACCACCACAGAGTGGGTGTGAAGGAAAAGGACAGACTCACTATGCACAGTCCTACCATTCCTCAGTATCCCTGCCTTCGCTCCAGATGCTGAAAGCTGGTTACAGAATACAGAATGGCAAGTGGGGCCTGGATCTAAGTGACTGCTCAACTCGCTCACTCCCCTCCCCCACTCCCTTCCCTGCTGCCTCCTTTAAACCAACAGGTCCCTTCCGGTTTAATTCCAGAAAATGAACCAAACCTGAGAACATAATTTAAAGCTCTAGACACTGCAGGATGGCGGTCCATGGGTCACAGCTAGACTAAAGGTCGTGTTTGGTTTGGCACAGGGAACAGGTCAAAAAGTGGATCGAATGGTCAATGAACATCACGCAGAAGCAAAATTGACACCATTCTTGCCTGGCAATGACAGGTAGGGCCTGAAGAACAATGGTTTAGAGCCATATGGCAAGTGGGCTTTACAGTTCCCAGGTCCCCACTGAACATCACATTGTCCCTTCGATATGTCTGCCTTAGATGGCTGGTTTCCGCACTGGCCTGTCTGCTCCACACAGGGTCCCTTTCCTCTGGACAACCAAGGAAGTCTTCTTGGAAGAAGTGACATTTGGATGGAAGATGGAAAGACGGACGTTTGGAAAGACAGACACTGTTTGTGTGCTGTTTCTGTCATAGTCAAGCACCAACTCATCAGAGCCTTCCCCTCTTTCTCCGCTCATAACCAGAGCAGACCAAGGCTTCTCTATCCAGACCATCGGTACCTCGGAGTCAGGAAAACTCAATTTCCTTTCAGTCCTTGTCATTTTCCTGATAAATGGCCTTGGAATCCTGGAGCGTTCAGACAGGTGCTCAAATTACCCTTCTGCAAAATGGGAGACGACAGGGGAACATTCTTCAGAGCCTTACTGTTGTGGGACGTACACACAGGTAGCTTATGAAGCCATCCACGGGGAGTTTGAAGATGAACTCAGATAGCCGCATTTTAGACCAGAATTTGGCAAGTCTTTTCAGAAAGGCTCAGGCACCAAATATTTTAATCTCAGTGAGGCTCTGTTCTAGCTTCTCGGCCACTATAGTGTGAACACTGTTAAGCAACTTTTGTAAACATCATGGGATGTTATGTACTAGCAAAACTTTATTGATCAAAAAAAAAATTTTTTTTAAAGTGGGCAATGGAACAGATTTTGGCATATGGGCCTTAGGTTTCCATCATCGACAGAGTAGGACGTGTGACAGGTATCTGGATTAGGCACAGATGTCCCCACGTGGCATCTGTAGTATTGTGAACTGGGTCCCTAGACTCACCAGGCTGTGTCTTTTCCCATAATCCCACAGGAATGCTACCTTTGCTTTCCCTGGTCAAGAAAAGCATTAGGCTTCCCCTTGAAATCTCATGAGACCTCAGGTCAGAAGTGACTTCCCCCACAGTGTCTTGCCAGGTCTTTCCAAGATGGCCAGTCACCCCTGTCACAGAAGTCTCCATTTTTCCTTCATTACTCTGACTATGACACAGGATTTGGGGTAGTCTGATGAACGGTGTGTGTACTTTCTAGCTGCCTGTGTACTTCCAGGTTGTGTCCATACTCACTAGACTCCACTCGGGAGGCACCCTAGACGTAACTGAGGCTGAGACTCCTCTCCTGTGGCACTGAACTCCACGTGTGGTCTAAGGAGCGTTGAAATTCCATTATTCATCATGTGACATTCCTGCAGACTTTTATGGTATTAACCAGTCACCAACATAACTACTGAGTCCTGCAGGTTCAAATAAATACCAAGTCAGTGCTCAGTAAAGGTCCCGATAGTTAGACTTGTTAATATATGCTAAAGTTATAGGGATTCACATTGAAATAATAAAATTGCTTACTCTTCATCTTTGGAAGAATTAGGAAAAGCCTACGATTCAGTCTTAGGTCTAAGTCTCACGTGTGTGTGAACTTGGGCATGTTACTTCATCAGTCTCAGCACCACTACACCAGTTTTATTAGTAGTGAAATAGTATCAAAATACTGCAAACCTTCAAGAATCTCTACGATAATTAAATGGGCCACGCTATGTACGACTGGTAGATAGATACCAAGGTGCTGGCCCACAACGGTTAGGCTGTGGGAAATGTTGCAACTTTGATTTCAGTGGTAACAATGTAGGGAAACCAGACTCCCTGACTCCGAGTTCCTGCTACCTGAGATTCTATGGAAAAGTCGAGGGAAATTAGACAAGAGCCTTTGTCTTAAGGTACCCTGGCAATCCGCAATGCCAAGAGACCAGGGGACTAATATGTCTACACCTAAGACCGTCTGTTGTTGGCAGCAAAGCCATCAGAACCCGCCTGACCAATGAATAGCCTTCCATCCTTCCAACCTGGGAAAGTCAGAGAGAACATCATCTTTAACTTTCTCTGCACTGTCTCCATCGGTAGGATCAACCTGGACTTGATCAAAGTTAGGAAGCTATCAAAACAGCAAGAATGAAGCCCGTGATCAAAGTATTTTGTAAAGTCCAAGGATATTCTTTTTTTTTTCTCCTACAGAAGATGGCTTATTTGTTTTTCTCCCAAATGGTCCCCTGAGTTGACTCCCCATCAGTCAACAAGACAAGGTTGGACCAAAGAGTCTGTCAAAACCACTTGTGTTTGACATTCCTTAGGAAGATTACAGTGGACCCAGCTTAACAAATAACAGGACGGGGACTGGCCGATGACCTCTTCAGCACATATGCCTTTCTCATAGAGGCCCGGAGTCCGTACATATATATACACATGTACGTAAGCATGCATCAGTACATATATTATTTTTCGATGTTAATATCTCTAGAGTCATTGCATTGTGGCTTGCACATAACATAATATTTAAGGAGGAGAAGGTAACAATTCGATGCACGGGGGTATAACACAGAAAATGTTGATTGCCATTCGCCACCTCACAGAATCTCCATGCAGGGCCTGTGAGAACTTTTGGGGACTTCCTCTCATGCACCATGCTGTCCAGAAGCAGCTTAGACCTTAGCCATCTTCTGACTGACAACTCTGCACCCTTTACTCACTCCCCACACTAAAAACACGGTTTTAGGACACCTTTCTTAGGCCAGCAAGATGACTCGGTGAGTCAAGACACAAACCGGAGTTCAGTCCTCAGGACCCACGAGGTGGAAGGAGAGAACCGACTCCTGAAAAGTCGACCTCTGACCTGCACAGGTGGCCCATGGTGTGCCAGCCACTTGTCGTCAATCACAAAATAAAGAAATTATATATATATATATATATATACACACACACACACACACATATATCACATATATGCATATACATACACATTTCTCCTTTAAGTATACACAGAATTAACACGACTGAAATATATTTGCACTCAGCTCTTTGTCTCCAGTTAGTCTGTGCTCTTTTGTCCTGGTTAAATGTGCTTTAATTAGCAAATATCTGTAAATAATTTACTTGCTTTTCAAACACAATAGAACAATGGGGTCAGCTTTCACATACATTGTATCTGGATCTCAGGCCAGGCTCTCCCATTGTTCTACAACTGTATTAAGCTGCCTCCTTAGGAGGTTGGGGGTGGTGGGGATAGAAACCCAAGTTCCAGTAGTGACACCCTCCCTGTTCTACTGGATCTCAGAAGCCCAGAACATGAGGTTGTCCAGTTCAAGCCCTAAAACTCCCCAATGAAACATAAGGAAGTATGCCAAGAGTAGGCCATGGGAGCAATTGTTGTAGGAGGAGGGTGCCCATCAAATCCCTTCACCCCCTAAAACCCTTACAGTGTGAGACCCACCCTCTCCCCAGACACGACGACACTGGGGAAATCACAGCACCCCATCTGGGATCAGCAGGGGTTAAAACAGCCCCATGCATGCAGTGAGAATCAGGATGTTAAATCAAATGAGAGAGACTGTTCCGGGACCAGAGGCATATTATTTTGAATAAGATTGAAAAGGCCAGAAAAAGCAATTCAAAAACATTTCAATTATGTATTTCCCAGAACTACATCTTGGAGCAACTAATGCAAATGCTACCACCACAATAAAACTTCTTCCCACATAAAAGCATATAAAACAGGTTGAGCAGCATATACTTTATAGATCATATGCATATTTCGGACTATTAATAAAAAATGCAAAAATCTATGTGTGCTTTACTCTCCGAAGCAATACAGTAATTATGATTAAGGGACACACAGCACGGAAAGAGCCAATTTATCTTCCTGGTGCTCAGAAATATGCTATTGTGTAACTAAGCAACTAAAGACAAAATATGGTGTAATTAATTCGCTCCTATGCTTATTTAAAAGACACAATTAGAACATTTTTATTTTCCAGCTTGCCCAGTAGCTCAACATGCTTGAGGTTGTAGAAAGCAAAGCCTAATTCGCAAAGGCAAGAGTTTAATGTTTAAGCCAAGCACAGGCTTTGGAATTGAACAGTAGAGGGTTGGTGATTTTTTTCAGGCCCAGGATGCTGGGAGTCATGAGAAAGGAAGATGGGGGAGGGGGAGTCACTAGATGGGCTAGCAACACGTGGTCTCTGCTGTCTGTTTCCTCAGTCGGGTGTAAGGACTGCACACGGCTGTGAGCTTAATTAGCTATGTAGGTGGCTGTACCTACATAGCCGAAAAGAGTCTATAAAAAAACTCGTACCACTGTGGTCTGAGCGAGAAGTCTCCATCTTTCTCGCCCGATGCGAGCTGGACGTCCTCGGCCTGACTTCAGAGCCCTCTATTCCGTAATGGTCATCTGCCTGGTTTTCAGTGGCTTTATATGGCGTGTATAGCTTACATGCGTGTGCGGGTGTTTGTGCGTGTGTACACATGAGGGTGTAGGCCAGGATGTTGAATTCAGGCGCCCTCCTACTTCCCTGTTCGAGGCGGGGTCTTCTACTGAATTCAGGGCTCATTGATTTGTTAGAGTAGCTGCTCACTCAACCCCAGGGATCCTCCTGTCTTCCTTCCCAGCACTGGGGTCACAGGAACACCTTTTATCTCGATGCTGGGTATCTTAGCCCTCAGGTCCTCTGTTACCCACTAAGCCATCTCCCAATCCCACATCATTTGAAACGTGTTGTCAGTACGATGCTCAGGGCCCAGGATGTGTACGGACATGTTCTAAGGGCCAAGGCCTAGGTTTTCGTCTATCGAAACACAGTGAGGATTACAATCCACCCTGAAAAAGTCCATACTACATAAGGACTTAGGGACCGATTCTTCCAGAAACAAAGGATCCATGACCACATCTCTTAGAGGCGAACGAATGAATCTCGTCGGCGACAATCGATAAACTTGTTTTAAATACCCTTAAAAGCAGAGCCACCGAGTAATCATTAGTTACAATATTATTCTGAGTAGAGAATGGCAAATATCCAACTGCCCTGCTCTAAAAAATGACAAGCGAATGCATTTGAGTCAAGCAATTATATGCTGGATATCGGTTAAAATGAGACTTTGATAAATGAGCCCGAGTTGCGTGTTACCAGATGCCACTATGAACAACGGCATGTTTTATTAATAATTAATAACCAAGTATTTACATGCGCGGACTCCCGTACTTCATAAAAAAAATATATAACATTTTCTGAGTATGGGTCTGGCTGTTTAAATGTCAAGAGCGGTTTTAATTGCTTTCAGTGCGGAGTCACTATTAAACCTTGGTTAAGGTCATCCATCCGAGAGGGACGCTGTCTTTGGTGAACTGACAACATGACTGGGCTGGTGCTTGACTCCAGAAGTCTAGGTTTCAGTTTGTCACCACCAAGTCCCCAATCTCAAAGAGCGGATTGCCAAAGATCAGAAAGGTACCAGGAGAGACTGTTATGCCGGTTTCAGGCCGAGCCCTTATTTAGGTATCCATTAGATCGATGTGGGTTTTAGTAGAGAAGGAGAAAGAGTGAGATGGGGTCCTGAGATAAACTAACAAATTAGTGACCCAACAGGCCATGCTGAATTAAGGCAGGCTGCTGATTTTTCAAAAAAGATATTTAAAAAAAATATTTACTTAGTTATTTGTTATTTATATATGTGTGAGCCTGCAAGAGTACACGTACATCACATGCATGCAGGAGCTCACAGGGGCTAGAAATGGGTATGAGGTCCCCGACAGTGTGAGTCACATACCGTTGGAGAGCCATTTGATGTGGGTACTGGCAATCAAACCCAGGTTATCTGCAAGAACCGTGAGCACTCTGAATGGCTAAGCCAGGTATTTTAAAGATATTTTTTTTTAAGTTTAAATTAAGTGTCTGTGTATATTTATATATGTACACATGAGTGTGACACCCCTGGGGGCCAGAAGAGGGTTGCAGATCTCCTGGCTTTGGAGTTACAGGAGGCTCGGTCTTTCTAAGATAAGTATATGATCTGAAATGACTGGGGTATCTTTTCAGTCCCACCCCCCCCCCAAGTGTTGTTCTGAACTTGGTGGACTCCAAGGAAGAGGAGAATCCTAGCATTCTATATTACCATGCAAAAAAAGAAAGAACCCAGAGATGTGCCATGCTAAAGCAAGATGTAGTACACCATCAGTTCACAGGCTCTTGAGAAGGGGATTCATGTCCCCGAGTAGAAACACCTCTGCCACATAGTAGGTATTCTATAAATGAGTATGTGGCTCCAGCACACTGTAGGTATTCTGTGTATCTGGCAAATGCGGCTCCACAGATAAAGACCTTGCTTTCTAATTTTCTAGAAAGATCATGAAACATCAAGAGAGACCTTTTATCTGGATGGTCTTCAACTCAGGACCACAGCTGAAAAGTCTGATGATATTTCATTGACCAGGATCTATCAGTCAGGGTGGGATAGTCTGTGAGGTCCCCAAAGGGACTACTTCCTTTCACCTCAGCTGTGATTAAGGGCTCAGTACACACTAGTACACATGGCTGCCATGTTTTCAAGTTTACTCATGTGATAGGGCATCTCCGATTGTAACTATCTGCACATCTTTAAGCATATTGACCTCACCCCTTTACCATTCATATTTCTGTAAAAAAAAAAAAAAAAGGCCAGCTTGCCAAGTGTTTTCCAGTCATCTCTTTACCACCTATGAGGTTAACCCTCAACAAGTAGTTTTTTGTTTTGTTTTGTGAACACAAGGCAGACAATACTTATTTGCTTGAAACTTGGATCTCAGCCATTCAAAATATACTTTAATGTGAATTTTATTTATTCACAAAATGAATGTCCTAGACTCAATATTAAAACATGCATGTACATGTAAATGATACTGATATTAATTATCTTATAATATGAGATCTTGTTCTGAGGCAAGTAGGAAAGAGGAAGAGGGTCCAGGGAAATAGCTCACAGGAAGAACATGTGCTAAACAACTGTAACATCTTGAGTTCAATTCCCAACACTGAAGAATAAAAATGTTCCATCTTGGGTTGGAGAGATTATTTAAGAGCATTGCCTGTTCTTCCAGAGGTCCTGAGTTCAAATCCCAGCAAATACGTGGTGGCTCACAACCATCTGTAATGAGATCTGATGACCTTTTCTGGTGTGTCTGAAGACACGTACACTGTACTCATATATAATAAGTAAATAAATCTTTAGAAAAAAAAAAGAAATGTTCCATCTTCTACAGCAACCTTATGGGCCAGAAGTCAACAGACTTTTTCTGTAAAGGATCGGGCCAGACAACAAATATTTTCACTGTGTGATCATACGGTAGCCATAAAAAGTACTAGCTGGGTTGTTCTAGCCAAAGGGTTTCAAATACTATGTAAATAAATGACTTTGGCTACGTCCCAATAAAACTTTATTTATAAACTATCAGTGGACCAGATTTGGCCTTCAAGCTTCACCTGGCTGACCCTTAGTCCAGTTGAGTGGTCTCCATGTAACACATGTTCCTGTTCTGCGCATGGTCAGAGATGTGCCTTCATTTAGTTCTAAAGAATGACTACAAATGACTCAGAGTAACTATAGTCATCAGTGGCTGAGTTCCCATGGGTCCTGATTCGAGATGAAAATCACCACTACCGACAGAAGCTGAGTTTCCTTAAGTCCTGTGCTGGTCAGCCCTCTCCCCACCCCCTCTCTTTAAGTCATCACCTGTGATTTTCTCAGTAGAATTAAGATCAACAATCCCATTGTACAGATGGGAAACATTGAGTCTTGGGTGAGGCAGAGCACCATATAAGGACAACAAGGTAAGTCAAGGAGACTCAGAAATCTCTAGAATCAGCTTAAGGGCTTTGCAAAAAAAACAAAGACAGCCCAAGGCAGGATCATCTAGATTCCAGAATGCATCTGCCTGCCCCCAGGTATCATCACATCAGGTAATCTATTGAAAAAATGTTGCCGGTCCAGTCAGCAACACTTTTCAGAGGCAAAATAAAAATTCTGAAGAAACCTTCTGTTCTGATGACTCAGCTTAACTGAACACACATAGGAAAAACAGCCCCAGTGGAAAGAACTGGAATCACCAGGGATTTTTAACAAAGTAACCCAGGAGTTGCTAGGAACGACTCAAATTCCAATGAGAAAAGCACATACCAGTATTCATGATAACAATCACAATCACAACTGACCTATCTACTGAGTACCTTCCCATCACGTAGTAGCTCATTTAGTCCATAAAACAATCCCAGGAAGTAGATACCACATGCCCATATATGGATAACAATATTGAGACTCAGAATGCTTGAGAAATCCTCCAAGATTATATCACACTGGGAGACCACTGAAAGACTTTGAAGTCTTGGATCCAACTCCAACCGCCCTATGGATGCTCTCAGTAGAACAGACATCTCTGAAGCAGTTTCTAAATGGACCACCACTTACAGCACATTCCGGATGGCGACAACTATATACTGTTAGAAATCCTGAAAACAAGCTGGAGTCTAAAACACACAGGCGTGCTTGGTCTTGACTCAATGACATCATTAACCTTCCCCATTCCTAGTTCCAGGCCATCAACAAACCTTCATGTAAAAACCCAAGCCTGCACATGCACACATTTTGAAAGTCGGCTGCCAATAGATTAAGTACTTGGCAATTTAAGAATGAACATAATCAGAGGTTGCCCAGTAACAGGACCAATTACCCAGTACTTTGCCATGTCCTCTCCTGAGCTACTGGCCACATGTAGCCACAGAGGGTGATTACCAAAGACACTCCCTCCTTGCCCGTGCCCTGTTCTTTCCTCTCATGCCAAGTTAAGACAGCATCATGATTAAATCCAATGAGATCCACATAAACATTATTATGACATGCTACTGTTATGAGAAAAAAACTTCTTACCCCGAGTCCTGAGTCCTTTTCATTTTAAGAACCTTGAGATATCTAAAGTGCTTTCCCCTGTGTAATATCTCTTGATCAAACTTTTTCAGTTCTGGCTGTTATTTCCATTTTCTGGGAGAAGAAACTGAGGCTAAGATCCTTATGGTTAATTAAGGTCAAACTGAGACTAAGTTGCAGAAGAGAAATCTCTCTCTCTCTGTGTGTGTGTGTGTAAGAGAGAGAGAGAGAGAGAGAGAGAGAGAGAGAGAGAGAGAGAGAGAGAGAGAGAGAGAGAGAGAGATTTGTGTATCTGGGGTACTAGTACACTATAGTATGCTTGTGGAAGTGAAGAATCAACCTCAAGTGTTAGCTCTTAACATCTACCTTGTCTAAGGTGCTGTTCAGTGCTGTGTACTATCTCGTGCTAGGATTATTGCTTCCAGCTTATGAGGCTCTGAGGATCTGAGTCCAGCTCCTTCTGCTTGCCCAGTAGATGCTTTACCCACTGAGCCATCTCCTCAGCCTCAAATATACTTCTTTTGCAAATGCCTTTCCTCACTGCAGGTTACCGGCACTGGCAATGTCTGATGTCACCGTCACCCTGGAAACCAATCGATAGCTAATTATTAATAACTATGAAAATATTTTGCTCTATAAGCTTCAGTTTGGACTACTTGAACTATATAAAATAAAATCTCCTAACCCTGAATATCTGAGCTTCCTCCCCCAGCTGATTGAGTAGCCTCGTTTTAAAATGATCAAAGGACTGCCTTTAGTGGTACATGCTTCTAGAATCTACTGTGATGTGTTTTCTTGTTTCAAGAATAGGTTTTTACTGGAGGAGTCAAGCTTAAAGTTCAGGAAGGACTGGGTGAGACCGGCCACATTTGACAGGCAACATAACCTTGGCATATTCCTGTCCCCATCTATAAAATGGGCAGGCACAGATTCTGCATCACAGTCTCCTGCAGTGACTGCAAAGATCAATAAGTAATAAAAAAAGAAAGAAAGAAAGAAAGAAAGAAAGAAAGAAAGAAAGAGAAAGAAATCTGCTGCAAATCACAGTGAACCACACAGGGACGCTATTTCTAAACTCGCACAATGATCATGTTCCTGCTTTTAGAACTGACGTCTTCCCATTTCAAGAAATCAGAAAAAGGCAGGACTCTGTTCAGCAGAGAATACTGAGTCCTGGTTGTCCTTTTTAGAGAGGTGCCGATGTCAGCTCAATCAGGAAATTATTAACCTCCATTTGGTTACTTAAAATAAACTCTACTGGCTGATTAAATGTTCTTGAACACCAAGAAAACATTCCCCCTGCCTTTTACCAATGGCAAAGTCATCCTTCAAAACTATTTAAAATCAATAATAAAAACCATTTCAATGTATACAAACAAGTTAATGGGGTAGGCGAAAACAAAGCAAATTTCTTAATGAGAGGCCCTGTTGCCCCCTCTAGGCGCCTGCAGTAAACGCTGGTCTGTGACTCTCCTCCCCAGGAGCCTGGCTGCTGCTGCTCTGCTAACGTCTGACTTAGGCCAGGGGGGAAATGACATCACCGGGGTGGAAAACCGATCCTGCACCGGGAAAGTTTCTACCTGCTTTTCATTTGTCATAATTATTTTGCACAATGCAGCTTCCATTTGCATAATTTTGAGGCGTGTCATTATCTCAATTGAAAATTGTTTTAATATGGCTGAATAACTCACAATGACATCAGCCGAAGTCCTAATGAAATATACAAGTATAATCATAGAGCTAATTACCAGCCGTGTTAGCATTAAAAAACAAATCATGCATAATATTAGACTATGTATAAGCAGCTGAGGATTATAAATAGAGCCGCCCTCTCTCCACAAACCCCCTAGAGTTTACTTTTAAATGGCAAGATTAATTTTCTGAGGTATGGCTCATGCAGTAGATACGAAATGCGTAGATCATTACAACTCCCCATAAGGAACAATTAAAAAGAGATCGTGTGTTTAAAAACGTATCTATTCATTGTCAACAGTTCTGACAGACAGATGGGATCGTCTGTGGATTTTATTCTTAAATCAGAATTCGCTACTTAGCTACACCAACAGAAATTAAAGAGGACCTAGTGGGGTCAACCCGGGGTTTTTAAAACAAATATTCCAATTTCATTTTTTTTTAAAAAGAGTGACCACAAATATCCCATAAAACACTGAATGATTTCCTCCTGGGTTTAGTCCGAAGTCTGTTAGGCACCAGCTCTTTTCTGGATATTTAATCCTTCCCTTCTCCAGATCACAGGCCATGTTGAAGTAATAAATTTGAAAAGCAAATAATAAGAAATCAGGAAGAGGGAGGGAGAAGGAAGACAGCTGCGCAGCAAAGTTGGGCCGGGGGAGGGGCTTGAGCCCGGGGAAAGGCGTTCAACCTGTTGGTGGGCTGCAGGGGTCCCTCTCTGCATCCACACAGCACCTTAGTCAGGCTGCAGGCGGAGCCCGGGAAACCAAATGCTTACACCCTGGGCTTGTCGGGGAGGGCGGGGGAGGGGTGTGTGCCGGGAGGAGGGCGGAGCTTATTTCCGAAAAGGCAGATTCCTGGGCCGAGGTTCTGACGAACTCCCTTAATTAACCAGCCGCGGACCACTGAGGGGTAATTCGATCCGGGGGAGAGGGAGTGAGCTAGCAAGGCCAAAAGTGCAATCAACTCCATAGGCTCCAGGAATTTCTGCCTGGGCTGGCAGCTCCGGGGCCCCGGAGGAGTTCAGCACCGAACCATTCATTTAACAACAGACCTACCTCGAAAGCTCGCGAGCCTGGCGCCGAGCTAGCTGCCTTCAAAAGTCTCAGTCTGATCACCCTGCTCTGTCTCGGGAGACACAAAGCCTGGCCAGGGGGGCCGTGCGCCCTCCCTCCCGCCGCGCCCTGGGCGCAGACTCCCCAAAATAGTTCCTGTGTGTGTGTGTGTGTGTGTGTGTGTGTGTGTAGGGGTGGGGGGAGCGATCGCTTCACCGAGCTCGGCCCTCGGACTCGGGGTGCCGGTAGAGGTGCGGTCACACCCGCAGTGATAGAGCCCGAGGGAGGTGGCCCGGTGGCGGCGCCGCGGGGTGCTCTCCGCGTCCACCCGCGCGCAGCCTCGCACCTCACCGCAGAGGGCCCTGCACCCAGCCCCACACCCCACTGGAAGACGTCCACTTCGCGTGGAGTCACTGGAAACCAGAACATCAAATGGCTCCGGGAGGAGGGGGAGTTGGGCGCGAGATAGTTCTTAATGCCGAACGTGTTTGTGCCGGTTACACGACCGCTTTGAAATCCGCCCGGGCAGATGCGCAAGTTATTTGAATGTATTATCCCAGTACCTGTCATTTATCACTTCAGTCAACACGCCTTTGCCAACTCAATTGCTTTTGATCTCATTCTGCCTCCGTTTCGTAATTTCCGCCCTCTTAAACATATCAAATACTTAAAAGAAAAAAAAAAAACGTGAACAATATCAAAACCCACTAAGAGAAAGCTACTCGGCCCAGTAGCCAGGCACGAAGGTAAAACTAAAAAAAAAAAAAAAAAAAAAAAAAAAAAAGCAAAAAAAAAAATTAAATATGTATATTAAAGCATAGAATATTAATCTTCAAGAGGAGGTAGCTAAACGAACACACACACACACACACACACACACACCGTGGAACAAAACCCTTCTCGACAAGTTATTTGATCTTGACTAAAATCAGCAGTTGGACGGTCTTTGTAAAGCTGACAGCCAAACTCTGACAATGGTAAAATACTCCAGCCCCAGTTAGTGGCGCTACCCCTTTAAAAAACGAGCGGATCCTGCTCACCGCAGAACTGAATACAGTATTTTCAAGCTTGCCTTATAATACGCATTACTGAAGGGGGGGTGGATAATAAAGAAGGAAGAGAGGGAGAGATAGGTTTACCACCTCGCCATGGTCGCTATTTCGGCCTTGGGGAGTGTCTTCGGGGAGGAAATAAAGTTTCGAGCTGGATAAAAGTTGCCGGCTGGTCCTTTCTTCCCACAACAGCTGGAGCTCCGCTATGCAAATCGGATCCTTTGGCGTACATCTTACAAAGAAAAAGTCGCCAAGGGACAAGATTCTTGGTTTGCCTTCAAGGTGGAATTGAAAAGCCTTATAGAAAATATAAGGTCCGTGTAAACCACACGGTGAGCCGACCCACTGCAGGAGGGGGAGAAAGGGGGAGAGAGAGAAAAAAAAAAAGCACCACGTAAATAATGTAGCCATCAAGCACAAATATCTATTCCCAGGCACATTCACACACAAGACTCTCAATACAGACCGGCCCACAGATAGAACGCTGGGTGAAAAATATTACAAAACCCACTAATTTTCTGCCTCCCTTAAAAAAAAAAAAAAAAAAAAAAAAAAAAAAACCCCTCCGGGTCCCCACCACCACCCCTCCCCAGTTCCCCATATGAGGCGATTAAAAATTACATTATGTAGGTATGATCAGCGCAGGGATTTTTTAAAAAAACAATAAAAATCATTTTGGGGGGATGCAGAGGGTAAAAGTTTGGTAAAAAGTTTGTGGGGGGTGTGGGGGGGTGTGAGGGGGTGGGTGAGCTGGGGGGCTGGGGGGTGCCGGGGGCCGCCGGGACCGCAGGAGCGGAGGAGAGCGAAATACCTGGAGTGAGTTGGGCTCCATCTCGACGTTCTGAATTGATTGAACTCAACATTCTCTCCAAACTTGTTGGCTTGAATGGATTGCATCAGGTCCTGGCAGGGGAAAGCATTCTCTGCTTGCAGCCGGCGTGATGTCTCAATATAAAACTAAGCTCTAGCTTCCCCCTGAGCACCAAAATGATTAAAAATATATCCTAATATTTCTTCGAAGACTCAATTTTCATCTCTTGTAAAAAATATGTAGGCTTGATGCCAAAGATGGGTTGATCAAATTCGAAATAGGGAGAAGGGCTAAGTCCGACCTCGGCGGGAAGAGAATAGATCAAGGCAAAAAGCAGATAGGAAGATGTAAAAAAAATTGAAACCCACCCTAAAATCAAGTAAAGATGGTATCTTTCTTTTTGCAGTTCCTCGTGTCTGTGGGTAACGTCGGCTGAGATTTTTGGAGCAGACCAAGTCTCTCGAGCTGTGTTGTGCATCTGACAGGACCTGCTTGTATATGTCTAATATAAAGAACATTTCCTGCAGAGATTCCGGGGCGCCGCTCCTCTTTCTAATGCTCCTTAGCAGATTTGCTGTTATTAGACATGTAGATTTGTTTGATAGTTAAATTACGTTTCCTCACTGCCATGTTTGAGAGAACTAATCTGTTAAATTATCTTCTGATGCCTATTTACACGGAAGGGAAAAGTGGGTTATCGATTATATAAACATATAAATATTAATGCATCTGTTCGCTTCGCAAAAAAATACTCAGCAGGGGGAAAAAGGAAGAAGAAGAAGAGCAGAAAGACAAGTGAGCAATGCACACACGTCTCGTGATTTTGCAACAATATTGAACGGACACCAACTGCATTTAGGGAGAGGAACAATAAACCGTGCATGATAAATCAATACATGCGAGCCGCGAGTCTGCTCGGAATATGAATTCAGGCTCCGGGTTCTGCGTGTGCATTCTTTAATTTTGAAGTATATACACTCGTACGTGTTTACAATGCTGATGGACGCCAAGGGCTCTCTCAAATGATAATGTGTTTATATAACCCGGCGCTACAGGAATAATATACCGACTTCTACCCCACCCCCAATCCTTCCCGTGCCCCCCCTCCTCCAAAAAAAGGGAGGGGGAGCTTTCTCGGTAATAGTTTGAAACTGAAAAAATAATCCATTTGCAAACTAGTTAAATACCATCAGAAATTAAGCTGTTGGAAAGGGGGGGGGGTGGGGGTTAACACGTCGTAAGACAATAAAGGTTTTAAATGTGTATATTTATTGTTCTGGAGCCCTGGAGCATTGCGCGGTTTGCATGCACGGCTATTATGCAAACAGAGAAACTTAAGAGCCACAGAACAAGGAACAGGCAGGGACTGCAAAGCCCTCGCTCGCTGCGACCCAGCTGCCGGTCCTCCGCCTGGCTCGCTTGCATTTTCGCAGCGTTGATGTAAAATGGTGTACTCGCTTCCCCCACCCCTTCCCGGCTCTCCTCCCACTCTTTCCAGAACCCCCCCAACCCCCCAGCGATTTTATTATATTGGCACCAATCTTTCCAGAGTGGGTCTGGCAGGCTAAAAAAGTAAACATGTACTATATGGGGATAAGGTTTGTAGAGTACGACAGTTGAAACTCGATGCGCGATAAAATTACAGGATGTTGAAATTACTAGCAAGCTATTTTTAACGCTTTCGCAACGTTTCACCTCTACCCGCAGCGTCGAGTTGAGACAGGATTACTTTAATGAAAATTATATTCACATGGCTGAAGTTAATACACCCAGCAGAGCACAAACGCCTCGTCTTCGGTGATCTGGCTGTGGAAGGACCCTCTGTGTGTGTTTTGACGCTTTTTTTCCCATAACGTTTGCCTCCGCTGCAGTAAGAATTAGGGCGCTTAACATTATCTAAAACACATTTTTTGATTCAAAACATGGAGAAGTCATAAAAAAAAGGCAAGATGTATCTTGTTTCTATATACACAGAGATAAACGAAAGAAAATGGCAGATCCTCCAATTACAATAAGTAATAAAAGCCCATGCCAAAAAGCCCCGTATTCTGGAAGCTGTCGAAAAGCTATTTTAATAATTTAAAGTAATATTCCAACTCTGCACCGTGGGGGAGGACAGTGTACCAATTTACAGTCTTCCATCTTTTGCATTAGCCAAATTATGACTTGCGAATCACTCCTTAATTATCTTCCTTGAAATTTCATCTGATCTTAACATTTCATAAACATGGGTTAGAGAGAGAAATTACAGCCCTTTCGCCCTCTCTCTTTTTTAACTTTATGGTGCACGCTGCAGACGTTTGATTAGAATAACCCATTTTGTTCATTTTTAACATATGAATGGATTTGACTGAAGGGCATTTTACATATTTAAAAAAAAATATTCATGAGCTGCCTCAGGCTTCTGTTAGCCTCTGCCTGTTGGTGTAAATATATACATTCAATTCAAAGGATGATATATTAAAAAAAAACTTGAGTTGCTGTATTTTGACAAGATTTTCTTTGAGATCATCCATGAGTCAGTTTCCTGTCTGACCAAGAGGACTGCATTTATGCAGGAAACCTCGACACAGTGCCCGAGGGCATCCCTGGATTGTGTATTAAACCTCTCTTAAAAACACACAGCTTTCCACAGCATTTGAGCAACTTGGGTAGTCTTTAAGTGTCTGTAAATGACTTCACCTAATTAAAGCCCTTCTTCTGTGTCTCTTGAAGGTAGGCACTACACTAGGCTGTTTAATCTCCTCTGATAAGGTCTTCCAAACCCAGCTCTGAATATTTCTGAAAATTTGCATTTTTATAATCAGATCCCTGCTAAATCTCTAAACTGCATTTCTCCCCCCCCCCCTTCCTCCAGCACCATGAGCTTCACTGCCATGAACATAATAAATCTACTAAATCAATGGTCTATCCGATACCGAGAAAGGCCTTTAAAATTACAGATCACCATGTTAGTACCCCCACCTCAAAAAAAAAAAAAAAAAAAATCTGTTTTCCCTCTTTAATGTGATGTTTGGGAGACACCTGTAAATTATCTGTGTAGCCACTACCCATACAAAGAAAGTTTCAATTAAGATAAGGAGATTGTATTGAAACAGTTCTTTGAAGTAATGTAGTTAATAGCCTGTTTGATTTCTGCTTGTGAGAGAGTAATAACGTGGATTCAGGGTCCATCAATCACAGAGCAGATGTAAGACTTGAGACACCGACACCCAGGGGAACAGAGGCAAACCCCGGCGGTGAGGGGTCCCTGGGCTAATGTAAACTAAATACTCATAAACAGATTGAATGTTGTAAGGAGACAATCCATTCAAGACAGTTATAATCATGAAAGCAAATGCTTTATTTATCTAAAAAAAGGCTTGTAGTGGGTCTAAGAAGAGGAGGAGGGTAGAGCAGTCAGTATATGTTTACATGAACCAATATTTTTTTCTTTCTTTTTTTTTCCCTTGTACTGAAACACAGTAACCTCCACCCACACATCGATATTCCTGCTGCTTTATGAGCTCCCAATTCAACCAAGTTACCAAATATATTTAAAAGGTTTAAAAATTATATATATATATATATATGTATACACACATATGTATGTATGTATGTATGTATGTATGTATGTATGTATGTATGTATGTATGTATGTATGTATGTATCTCCTGGGTCTCAAGGGGTTGGGGGGGCAGAGACACATTATTCAGTGTGTGTGAATCGTTCCATCAAGAATCAGGAGGATTAAGTTAGCTGTAAGACCCAGCAGAGACATAATTAGGCAGCTCGGGCTATAATAAACAGGATCATAAAAAAAAAAAAAAAAAAAAAAAGTACAGTTTGAAGAAAGAAGGCGTCCATTTCGAAACCTCCAATCTCCACTCACCTCTGGGCCTTCCCCCTCCCCCCACCACCAATTGCAAAAGGCAACTGAAGCATTTTTTGACCTTGGCTACAATAATACTTCATGTTTTAGCACTTTAGTCAGCATTTTATCTACTAATTGCTACACACTACCGCGTGTGGCTCGAATCTGCCACTGCAGCCTGCTCTCATTGGTGAGCGAATTGTTTGATAAAAACTGGGAACTCAACCTGGCTATTTCCTTTCTGGCTCCCCCTCGGCGCCCCCACCTCCTCCATCCCACCCCCCCCCCTTCTCTTACAGCTAGACGATGCTATTTGTCTAGAAACCTCCCACACGGATGAAAACAGGGGCGGTGAATGTCCTTCCACAAGGCAGGGGTTGGGAGAAAGAAGAGTGTGGGGAGCATTGGGAAAGGGGTGGGGAGGGGGGTCAAACAGGGAGGTGGATCCCGGCCTCCTGAGGGACCTGATGTCAGGTGACTCAGAACGCCCAGACCTTGGCTAGTCTTGGGCAGGGTGGCAGTCAGAGGGGTACCAGCAGCCCACCAGGGGCTTTCCCCTTTCTTGATTGGCCAAGAAGTGGGGATCCAGAGGTAACCCCCTAGACCCTGTGGATTGAATCGTGACTTTAAGAGTCAGGCCAGTGTAATGGTCAGTCACCGCCTGGCCCATCCCCCTGCTAGGCTGGCGCCACGGCGAGCCAGGGCTGGTTGGCGACCGTCTGAAGGCGGCCTCCAGCAGAGCGGGCTCGCGGGGCTGTGCAACAAGTCTACGGTTAGGCTGATAAACAGGGTTATACGGGTCAGTGCTTTTCCGGAGACCTCTAGTGGTCAAAGGTTGAGCTACACCTTAAGTGTGATATTCCTAGCTGCAGCAGAGGTCTTCAGGGTTGGGGTGGGTGTGGGATGCCAGCCCTGAACCAGGGTGGGGAGAGGTTTTTGAATGGACTTCCGATGGGATGCAGGAATGACTTGGGAAAATTGGAAAAAGGCATCCTTGGGTAAATAAAGGTCATATGATGGTCTTTGTGAACCTCAAGGTCCCTCCCGTCTTACCTCGGATGAGTTTCATATTTTCAGGGAAACTGGGTTAAAGGTTCATTCCTAAGATCAATGCCTAGCCTGTTTTCTTTTAATGTTTGTAAATTAAATTTGAGTCCTAACTTACCCCAATCAACCCAAACACTTAATTTTAACTGCCCATCACTTTTAAAAGCCTCTGACATTTATGACTTACTTAGCATACAAACACCAAACTTTTTTTTAAGGTGTTGCCTGCTCTCCAGGGATGTATATAACATTAATAACTTTTAACTGACTCACAATCTCCTTTTGTTCTGGGATATCTTGCTGCCAGAAAGGGTGGTGGCAATTCACAGACTCCCGGCTCTTTAGGTTCATTTGTGACCCAGCAGGCCCTGGCCTATCCTTGGAACATAGGAGACTGGCCTGCCTCCGCCTTCCAAATTCTGGCATTAATGACATGAGCCATCACATCTGACCTTGACCTTGGTAAAAAAAAAAAAAAAAAAAAAAAAATATATATATATATATATATATATATATATATATATATATATATATGTATGTATGTATATGTATGTATATATATTTAAATCTAGGAAAATTATTTTAGATTATTAAAAAAAAGTTCCAGGCAAATGAGGTTATCAAAAATCTTGACATTTATCCGTCCATACAGATCACATACACACATACATATACACACACACACTCACACACACACTCACACACACAGAGCATACACACACACACACACACACACACACTGAGCATACACACACCACATGCACATACTCACACACACATACTCACACACACCACACATACAAACACTACACAACTTACACACTGAGCACACACATACCACATACACATACTCACACATACATACTCACACACACACACACACACACACACACACACACACACACACACACACGGCATTTTTGCTATACTTGGTGGTGAGGATGACAGTGATTATACATTGTCCACAGAGATCCCCTCTGCTTGATTTCAAATGGACGCTAATAGTGCCTTGAATTTGGCAATTTACAACTTGAGTTCATTTGACAAGCGTTCAGCAACTTCTTATGTGGAAGCATAGTGGGTTTGGTAGATAAATCACCACCCTGAAGGTCAAGGAATGAACCTTTACATATCTTCTGTGTCTCTGTGTCCATTGCTATAATTATATCCCAGGTGGAAAGCCTAATTCTGATTTTGTCACAATCTCTTGGATAATGGAGGCACACTCATCTAGACTGGTCATCGGTGTACAGCGTTCGCCTAGTTGTCAACCATACCACGGGACGGGAGCACCAGTACCTACCCATATTCAAAGTGCCACAGATTGACAATGCTTTGACTTTCTTTAGGGGAGGCTAACATATGTAAATGTGCCTCATCACTAAGAGCAGAAAAAGACCAGTGTCCTTGGCCAAAAATAGCCCAGAGGTTATTCCTATCCTCTTTGTCGGTGACTTTGGATCAAAATAAAACTGGGTAAGCTTCCCACAAAGTAAAATGGAACTAGATGAGTCTTCAGAGAGTTGTCCAATGTGTTCTTTAAATTATAAAAATATATTTTATTATAATTATTATTGTGTGTGTATATGTGTGCATGTGTATGTGAAAGTCCATGTGTACACTGGTGCCTTTCTCCATCATTTTTCTCTTTATTTATTGATTCAGGGTCTCCTGCTGAACCTGGAACTAGCCAATTCCAGCTCTTCTATCTTGGAAATATATAACTCCCCCTACACATCTCTCCCCCACAGTCCCCAGGTCTTTCTTCCAGAGTTCTGGAATTACTACCATGCCTGCCTGGCATTTGTATAGGTGCTGGGGTTTTGAGTCCAATACTCAAGACCTGCGTGCCAAGCACTACACCCATCGGCTAACTCCCTACCCAGGTGACGCTACCTTAAATGGTGTACTAACCCTAATTCCCACCAGGACCCCAGAGTTCATTATCATATTCTGGGGGGGATTTTGCAAGCAGGCTATTAAACGCATCCACTCTTAAGCCTTAACTTACCTAAATCCCACAGTTAACTAAGCTATAATGATAAATAAGGAAACAAACTCAAACCCGCTGCGTTCTGTTTTGCTGAGCTCCACTTTGGTCTATATTTTCTAGGCGAATTCTATCTCCTGTCTTCCTGTTCCCAATGCTGGGTGATGGCTTCTTCACTGCTGCACATGTCTTCTGCGTCCACTGGCTTGACAATGGTGCCTCGAAACAAGAAAGAATGACAGCGATTGTACTGTGGGAACTCAGTAAGGATTAGAAATCAGATTATAGCTTATTCCTTATTGACAGGTTAGATTTAAGACAAAGCTATGCTTTCCCCCTGAACTATCCCTTAAAGGCGGACTTGCTTGCCCACTGGTGGCATACACCCCTTGGTGGTGGTGTATGACTGGGTTTTAACTTCATCCATAGGTTAATTCATAGATGCATTCTTGTTCTTTAATCTCTTGCTGGGTGGTTGTAGGGCTTAGGAAACAGAGACCAGTCTGAGAGCAAATCAACTGGGTCCTTGCCTTTAAAGGTGGCTTTGTCCTCAGCTACTCTGTCTATGTGTTTCCTGTAGCTAGGATGTGAGACTCTACTCAACCACATGCTGGCTGTTTGCTAAGACCTTTGCCTTCCCTTCAGGCCCAAAGTGACAGAAACTCTGTGACCCTGAACTGAGACATTCAAAACTGTGAACTCCAATAAATCTTCCTCCTTTCAAATTCCCCTTCAAGCATTTGTCCCAGTAAGAGAACACGTAGCTCAGCAGGCTAAGGACAGAGGTAATTTGGTAGATTATGATAGATAATTTTAGGTGTTGATTGGGACATGGGGTGAGCCCATTTATGGTCAAACATTATCTTGGGTGTGTTTAGAAGGAAGTTACCAAATGGGAGCCACATTTTCTTCAGTAAACGGGCTGTGTCCCCTGATATAGATGGAAAAGTAGCAAAGCCATGATTGGTACAAACAGGTTAAGGAAGGGGAACATCCCTACCCTACTTGAGCTGGGAATTTGGTTTACTTAGGCCTTCAGTGTGAAGCCAAAACATTGGCTTCCCTGATCCTCAGGCTCAGACTTGAAGTACACACCAGCAACCCTGGGTTTGTTTTCTGCTAACCTTCTTATGCTTTTTGAATGCCTCTTAGTGTCCATTAGCCATCACGTACAGGGATGCTTTATAATGCAATAGTTCTCACCCCCCCCACACACACACACGTACTTTACTGCTTTCCTTCCCCTGGAGACCCTTGACTAATCCACAAATTAAACTTAAAAGTAAGAACGCTAAAAATCTGTTTTCAATTATTTTGTGACTAGCCCAAAAATCGAAAAAGTATTTGAAATCCATCATTTAATATCAGTATGAAGAAGTTGCTTGTATTATTAAATTCAGGGATGCATCCTTTTTATTTATTTATTATTTATTTATTAATAAATATCACTACAACTACTAATAATAATAATTATCATCATCATCTGTTTCACTCTTTGGGAGAGATAAAATGTCAATCACCACTCACTTTGGGTCTATATCTCTGGGTTGAGTTAGCAAATACCTACAAAAGATACAGGGAGAATAAATTCTTGTAGTCAATGAGCAGAATTGTTAATTTTGTAACTGTTTGGGCCTTTCTTTCTTTCTTGTCAGTAGAATGTAGGTGTTAGAACTTTCACCGCTGATGTAATAAGATGTCTGACGCCACCCAAAAAAGCCTTTTAAGGGATGAAGTGTTTTGGCTTTTGTTTTAAAAGGGATTTGGTCACCTAGTCCTTAAATCATTAATAACTCAAGAGCTAAGAAGGTAGCCTTGTGGCAATTTTTTGGTAGTTAAAAATCATTATGTTTAATCTTTACATGCCAAGAACACTTTGACTCTTTCCATGTTACATTTTGTTTTACATACACTTTATAATCATTGTAAATAGTAAGATTTCAATGCATACTATCAAACCTTTAAAAAAATCAATTACTGACAAAAATATATTAATATATTTTTTATGCAAAAAAATGCTTAAAAATCTGTACATGTATCTCTGTTTTTTTTTAATAAAGTTGTAAGGGAAAAAAAGAAAAAAAATGGGATTTGGTTCATCATGGTTGCAAAAGCAAGGGGTGGGGTGAAGGTGGGTGTGGGGGAGGGGGAGGGGGAGGGGATAAACTGATCATGTTGCACCTGCAGCCTGGAAGCAAAGACCAGGCAGCAAAAGGGGCTGGGCGGTTAAACATTAGGGCCTACCCGTAGTGACGCACTTCCTCTAGGGAGGCTCCTCCTCCTAAAGGTTCCACTGCCTTCCCAACTGGGGACCAATATTCAAACACATGAGCCCATGACGGACATGTTACATTCAAATCACAACAATGCATAACAAATGTATGTCCCCTGTGTATGTATATAATGAGATAGAGATACACACATAGATGTCTAGACGTTCATATAGTATGAGCATGTATGTGTCTATAAACACACATATTTATATATACATAGACACGTGCACATCTTTTGAGGTGAAGGAAGAACTAGCTGTTAAATGCTTAGAAGTGGACCGCTCCCTGAACAGGATGAGATGCTTCAGATTCCAGTACAAGACTCAGCTCCCTGTAGCCCCAACCCCATTCTAAACGATTCAAAGCTCATTTGGAGAATGGTAGTATGTGCCACGTGATAGTGACGTGGAATTTGAATTTTTAAGTCTAGAAATAAACTTTGCTCTGAAACACCCATGCCTGTTTAGTTATGTATTCTGTCATAGTCAGGGTTTCTATTCCTGTACAAAACATCATGACCAAGAAGCAAGTTGGGGAGGAAAGGGTTTATTCATCTTACACTTCCACATTGCTGTTCATCACCCAAGGAAGTCAGGACTGGAACTCAAGCAGGTCAGGAAGCAGGACCAGATGCAGAAGCCATGGAGGGATGTTACTTGCTGATTTGCTTCCCCTGGCTTGCTCAGCTTGATTTCTTATAGAACCCAGGTCTACCAGCCCAGGGATGGCACCACCTACAGTGGGCTGGGCCCTCCCCACCTTGATCACTAGTTGAGAAAATGCCTTACAGCTGGATCTCATGGAGGCATTTCCCCAGCTGAGGCTCCTTTGTCTGTGTCAAACTGACACAAAACCAGCCAGTACAGATTGTTTGTGGCTGCTCCTGGTGCCGATGTGGCTGGTGTGAGACAGGGATGAGCCCTGAGCATTCCTCCAAGTCCTCGCCCACTCTAGTAGAGGCTGGAGGACCCGTTCAAGGGTTCAGCGATAAGTTCCCAGACTAGGAAGCGCAGACTCAGTCAGGTGACCTTCCGAAGCTATTCCTCGTCAAGAGCTCTAGAAAAACAAAATCTTCCCGTTACACAGAGGTGGTAAATAGCCATCTTCTGAGAGATGCAGCTTGCTGGCTAAATTCCAAGGACCTTGCTAATGCCACCAAAGATGTAGAAACAGAAGACTGCTTAGGTTCGGTTCCATACAGTGGGTGACAGGGTCTTTCCTTCTTGGTGCTTGTCCTAAAGCACTGTAGACTTTGGTTGGATACTGTTAATTACTTATTGACTTTTCTTGCCCAGTGTGGTTCAGTTACTGCTTTCGTGAATGGACCCCACAGAATGAAAGGTGCTATAAAAATAGAGGATTCTTTTATGAATTTTTGCAAGTCGCAATATGGAAATGTGATAATTCACTAATGCTACTATCAGCTTGTATACCTGGGAACCTGCCTTGCTTCATATTTTAATCTAACACCATTTATAGCTTTTTAAAAAATGCCCAATCAATTTCTTTTAAATGAGGAGAAGCAGTAGAAAGGGGGGGGGGGACTCCTTTAATGCAATGCTTCAGCTGAAAGTTTAATGACACAAAAGGCAGGCAATTCAAACTTACAGTTCCCACAGCAACTGTAACTCTGCTATATAGCACATTTAGGCATAGATTTCACAGCATGTATCTCGATACAAAATACTCCTCACTGGGCATGCAAGGGGGCAGAGTAATGGTTGCTATGGGTACCATGACTTTGAATTTCTAGATTTTTGGAGAGTTTAAATTCTCAACCAGAACAGCACATTAATAGTTCTCTCTCTCCTCTCTCTCTCTCTCTCTCTCTCTCTCTCTCTCTCTCTCACTGAAAATAATAAAGGCTACACCGTTGTTTTCTCTGTCAGACCCATCCCTTGCTCAGTACTCCATGCACAGTATAAATACCTCCCCAAACACACTCACCCTACTTGCTAAAATTAAACATATGACCTCAGCCAAGGGAATATTTTAGTTTGCAAATTTATACGCGATGAGTTTCCCTGGATTAACTAAATCTGCTCTCTCATCCTTTCTTGAAATCACCAATAAATTCAGGTTAACTCTTTCAGAATTTGGACATATTTTATCTGCTGCCGTAGCCGAGAGGACGGGATAATCATATTCATTGTATATGAAATATGCAATGTGTGTATTTATAATTTATACTCTGTCTACTTCCAAAAGGAACTGGAGCCAGCTAACTGCGGCATTCACTTATTCATTTATTCCTTGAGCGCACCATGCAACTTCAAGTCTTCATCTCGATGGTCTCGTGATCGCTCTTCACTTTTGCTGATTGCCAGGGACACTGGAGTCTTTGTTTATGGTGGAGATGCCTATGTGTATCTAACAAGGAGCACATATGTAAATACAGTGCAGTACACAGATCCCAATCTTGGAGATTGAAGTGGAAATGGCTACAGTTATGTAAAAACAATCGTTTATTCACTTACTTACTCTAAAGTAATACGTTTATGAGAAAACAAATTTTTTTAATTGGAAATAATTGTCCTTCCCCAATTAAGCCTCGATGGAGCAAGATACTATTAACGTCTGCCACGAGACACAGGGTTGTGGGAAACTCCATGGTGGTTTTGTGACAGATAAATAGTGAGAAGAAGCAAATGGTATCTTGGTATTATGCTGATTATTGTTTTGACCTAAAAGACCTCTCGGAAGTGTCTCAGATCCCCATGCCATAAGAAAAAAAAAAAAAAAAAGCTAGCTTTGTGTATGTTTGCCTGCTCTGCCAAGCCTTGTGGTTTTTCTCTGCCTACAGGAAGCTCCTGTTTGTACCTCAGAGCGTGAGGGAGGACGATACATGGAAAAAACTCCCTCAGCTGTATTCTGATAGAACTTTCTGCGTGCTCCAACCAGACTCTTTATTATGTAGTACTGGCTGCGAGTTTAATTATCTGCTCAACGTTGATCTTGAGCTCTACACTTGTTAAGGAGGAGCTGCCTCTCCTACTCTCTTCGTTGTCTCCTGACAATGGCACATGGCATCCCATATGACACAGAATATGAGGATTTAATCCAACCTGCAGTAAATGTAACTCCCGATCACTGAGCCCCGAACAAAGTCTTAGGAACTATGCACAACTGTATGAAATTTAATCTGCACCAATTCTGGAATGTGGCGTTCTTGTTTTCAGTATTTTTTTTGGGGGGGGGGGTGGAGCGACTGGGCTATTTTCATAGTTTAATAACTAGGAAATGGAAGGGTCTGATAGGACCTAGCCCTGTGCTGAGGAAGAGGGAGGGAAGCCAAAGCAGGAAGCAGAGTCTCTGCCTTTCAGACATCAGTAACCTATGTTGGGAGATGAGACCCAGAGTACAATGTAAGGGGCAAAACAACACAGAAGCCATAACCACACAGAAGGCTAGGATTAAAGCTATGCCTACTTTGCAGAAGTAGCTATGGCACTAATGAGGTATTTAGGGTCAAGTCTTTGAAGCATCTATATCTCTCACCAGACCCTTGATTGAAAATGCATGTCAGATAAATATGTATTTATTAATAAGTTAATATTAGCTATTGTACTACATCGTAGGGTTTTTCCCTGTTATACATATATCCCATATATTAATATGCTCAAAGCTACTAATCACAAATAAATCTGTAAGACCGTAGCAGATTTATTTCCTTATATGTGTGTACAATCTGCTTATTTTTTTCAGAATGTTATTAATTATACACCCTGCTTTGGAAACAAGTCGTGTAGCTTTCTATGGCTTTATGTAGGCTATAAGTATGCTCCTCTGGGATTCCCCTGTAGGGTGTCACCCATCAGTGGTCAAGTCACTAAAGGCTGGGTGTCATGGAGAGGTGGGTAGACTGAAGCTGGAGTAGACAAGGTTGAAATCCATCATGATATCTTAAAGTTGAAACACCAAACATTTGCGGTTTGTAAATTAGGAAATCTTTTATTTACATCCAATGTCATTGTCAGTGTTTGTATTTGATGTTTTGAAGCAGTCTCCATTTTGGGTCTACCTGGCCTGTCAAAGTCTGAGAATAAAATGTCTTGGGTTGTATGTTGCAGGATATTGGATCAAACTGTGAACCCCAAGATTGTGGGTTTTTTGTCTGTCTAGTTGTGGTATGGCTCAACCTTAGCACACACTTAAATCCTCTGGCTGTAAACAGACTGTAGTGCACTCCTATGATTTCAAACAATGAAGGTAAATTAGTTTGTAGAAGAAAGCAGCCATGTTTGAAAGTGATGTCTAATTGTGTGGCAGACAAAATGATGAATCAGAGAAAGATTTGACCAAACAGGATACTCCCATGAGCAGAAAGGGAAGCTACTTGAGAGGCAGTATAGAGAGAGGCGGCGGCGGGGGGGGGGGGGTGATTTTACCGGAAGAGTTTTAGAGGCAGATTGAAGAGAGATGCTGGTGAAGACAGAAGGAGCCAGAGAATGAGAAGCAGCTAGAAGATTAGGTCAGACTTCGAAAGGCAGCATGAGTCCAAGAACATCAATTCAGCAGAAGCAGAGAGAAACCAGACTGAATCAGTCGTCTTGGAGAGGAGTTTCAGCCAGAACAGCTGCATTGAACCAGCAAACCAGAGCTCAGAAAGAACTAGAAAGGGTGAACTTATTCATCACTAAGTCTCAAATGCTGAAAATGCTCTAGCCTTAGATTAGCTTGTACAGAGACTAGGCCTTTTAGGATGAGGCCTAGAATTGCAGACTGAGGCAGTAAGCCTTCAAGATGACAATTACCTCATACAAATAAAAGCTGCTTTTACAGTTGTATCTCCTCTCCTCTCCCTCCCTCTCCCCCCCTTTCTCTCTCTTTCTCTATGTGTGTGTGCATGTGTGTGTGTACATGTGTGTGTTTCTGTATGTTTAGGTGTACATGCATCTGTGTATGTGTATGTAGAGACCAGAAGTCCATCTCATCTGCTATCTATCTTTTTGGAGGTTTTTTAAAATTGTTGTTGCTGTTTTTTGTTTGTTTGGTTTTTTTTTTTTTTTTTTTTTTGGAAACAAACCCTTTTATTGGCTTGGGATTTGCAAAATAAGCAAGGCTGGGTAGGGTCTACACCTCTCTGTCTCCCTAGCACTTGGACTACAAGCATCCATTATAACTTAATTTTTTTTCTCTTTTAGGGGTCCTAGGGATTGAACTGAGGCTCTCATCCTTGTAAGATAAACGCTGTACCAACTGGGCTACCTCTCCAGTCCTGACTGAGAACTAGGGCTTTGAGCTCACTTTTAATCGCAAGAGTATAGACGTGGTGGTCTTCTGAGGTCCTGTCTCAATCATCTTGGGGCAATAGATAGGCATAGGTGTGGAAGTGTGGAGTTTATTCCAGAAGGCTTTTGTAACAGCAACTTTCATCCTTCATAGGAGGATGTTAGGATGGGGATGCTAAGTGAAGATACAGAAGTTAGGTAAGGTGAAGCACTGAGAAGAATGCTTTGGGATTGGCTGAGAAAGTAAGGATGCTGATTTCATTGGCCTCACATATATGCTTTGGGCTTCCTCCTTTCCTGCCATTATTGACAATGTGTGTGCTCAAACAGAATAGGGTAATCATGGCCTCTCCATCATTAGCTGACTCCTTCAATCCTGGGATGCACTTTGAATGTTGCTAGGGGATGCAGACCTCCACACCCTGAAGTTAGCAAACTACTTGTGTTTATCATGGGAGAAGTGATCCTGAACCTCTGAAGCAGGGGGGAGGGGGAGCTGTGTGCATTCAAGTTCCCTTTAAACCCTGTGGATGGGCACTGCGTGTGGTTCTAGACCAGTGGTTTTCAACCTGTGGGTTGTGACCCCTAGAGGGGTAGCATATCAGATATCCTGCCTATCAGACCTTTACATTATGACTCATAACAACAGTGAAATTCCAGTTGTGAAGTAGCAATGAAATAGTTTTTTGGTTGAGGGTCACCACAACACGAGGAATTGTATTCAAGGGTCACAGCATCAGGAAGCTTGAAGACCACTGATCTAGACAGAGGCATTCAAATAAAAGCCAGCAGGAGAGCACAGGTTTGGGTTACGAGATCTTTGTGCTGCAGAGTGAAAGGGGCATCTGAGAATCCAGAAGCCTGTGGAATTTGGGGGGCAAATGTAGTCACCCTTTAACATGCCTGTTCAATGTTAGGTGGAACAAGCTGACTATGGGACAATGTCATGTGCAGACAGAAAACATGTGTCATGTTGATACCTTGCCTAAACTTAAAGTGTGCGTGTATGTGTGTGTGTGTGTGTGTGTTTATCAGGTACAGAACATGTCATTCTTAAGTCTACAAAGCACAAGGAGGCATTGAGAAGGCTCATATGTCAGGGCTACCATGGTGCCTTTCAGCTCTCCCTGCTTTGTGCATGTTGCTACTTCTGCATGGCCCTCACTTTGCACTCTGTAGAATGCCCACCTGAAAAAGGCCAGCATAGCGGAGGAAGCACAGACAAACAAGAACAGTAATTCATTGTCCCCCATGCTCTCATGTGCCTGTCCTCACAGAAAACACTGGGTCTGACCCTGTTCAATGGTTCCATGTAGACTGGGGCTGGGTGTTCAGTTTTGAATTTATGGTGTGTGTGTGTGTAGATGCCAAAGGAGGGCACTGGATATCCTTCTTTATTTCTTTGAGGCAGGGTCTCTCACTGAACCTGGAGCTACCCTGGTGGCCAGAAAAATCCCAGCCATATTTCTCTTCCTGTGCCCTACAGCATCCCTTTTTACTTGAGTGCTGGGATTAGAACTCAGGTCCTTATGCTTGAGGAGCAAGTGCTCTTACCTACAGAGCCCCTATGCTCTTAACTACACCCTTTATCATCTCTTTGATGACAATGTCCTAGATGTTACAAAAGAAAATAAGAAGCTCACACCCTTGATGGATAGATGCATTAAAAATTCCCATCCCTCTATCTGATAAAAAATTTAAATTAAAATATGAAATTATATTAATAACCTATGAACCTGGCAAAGATTTTCAATAGTAGTCAGAGTTGGGGGGGGTGGAGTGAGAATATGGAATTTGCTCAGGTGGTGGGACTGGTGGGACTGGTGGGACTTCAAATTCACATAGTGCCTTACAGCCCAACTTAGCTACACAGACTTACAAGAGGTCTTTTGGATACAGCGGACCATCAGAGTCAAAATTTCATTTCTACGAAATTCTCCATTTGTACTAGAAAAAAAAAATGATGTGCAAAATTTACAGAACACTTTAAAATGGAAGAAAAGAACATCGGAAAGAAACATGAATATTTAATTCGAATGAATAATTAATATGAATAATTAACAGCTGGTTAAACAGTTCATGGTATCTCTCCAAGAAGGAAATATTCAAAAATATTAAGGATGTTATAGAAACACATTTATAAAGTATAAAATTTTGACAATATAAGCAATGTGAGTACAGATCTCTGTAATTTTTGGTAGCCCCCCCGCTCCTCCCCCAACCCCCAATGCATGGTTTATGGCATGTACAAAGAACATAGGTCATGCTTGGCCTCACTGCCTCAACCGTTAGAAAGCTGCCCCATGGATGCACCGAGTCTAGCCAGAGTTAAGTTCAAAGCCAAATTAATAGCTAACATTTACAGATCGCTCATCAGTGACCGCGGCCAAAGAGAACTGTTATCTCTTTTCATCCTCGCCCGTTGGATCTCAGCCTGGCGCACTCACGCTTTTTATCCCCCCCCCCCCCCCCCCCCCCGCAAGAAGCGGAAGCACAGACAAACTGCTTGACTTGCCCGGGGTTCGCTGAGGAGGCAGCTTCTAAGGGTCTGTGAATAACATGTAGGGTTTAGAGAGGAAGGAAGAGCATTAGCCCTGGGGTGTTAAGCCACTGACTCCTGGGGGAAAAACATTTGCTGGTTACCCCAGTGCAGAGCATCAGTTCATCTGACTAAAAATAAAACCATCTCTTGTTTAGATAGAAGATGCCCCCCCACCAGACCAAGATAGCAAAATAATGTCATGTCTGCTAGACATTTCTCTGCCAGAGAGAAGTACTTCACTGTTTTCATTGATCAATTTATTATTATTATTATTATTATTATTATTATTATTATTATTATTATTATTATTATTACTTTACTATTTTGATTGGTCAACTTACTACTACTACTACTACTACTACTACTATTAGTTGGGTATAATACAAAAGATATTTTATCTGAGAAGCTGCAAAGTAATCAATTCAATTCAATTTTGGTGATTTGGGAATTTTGCCTGGATTGCCCCGCCCCCATCTCTTTTCCCTATTTTTCTTTATAATCATTGGTCTCCATGAATCTGGGGTTTTCCAGCTTTGGCACATGGCTTTTCTTCATCCCTTACAACTTGGGAAACAGACACAAAAATCTTATGTGTTGAGCGAATGCTAGAGGGGTTTTTGTTTGTTTGTTTGTTTGTTTGTTTTTGTTTTAAGCTCCTAAGGTAGTGCAATTGGCCTGAAGGCTGGGGTAGCCTTCTATTTGCAGAATACTTAACATAAAAATGACATTAATTGTATTAAATGAAAAGAATGGGTTAGGTGACCTAGCCCCTAGGACAAGTAGTGTGTCAGTGGGTAGTCTACTGAGAACCCTGTGTAAGTGCCCTAACTCTTAGGTCTCTGCTGAGCCTAAGGCGTGTTCAGAGCCCGCTGCCTGCTATCCCACGCTCCCTCTAAGGGTCTCTAGAGTGCTGGGCACCAGTGCTGTAGAATGGAAAAGCCTTAGTAATTGCCACCCCACTGTTTATAATTTTGGTATCTCTAAATGTCTCTATTTCCCGTCCTCTTTGGCTACCGAAAGAGTCCGGACTGATTTGTTCCAGGAGAATGAGGCACAGTAGCTTAGTCCTTCAGTCCACTGGGTTTTTCCTGTGGATTGAAAAGTTCACGGCAAGAACTTGACCCGAGCCCCACAGTGGAAGATGGGACGAGAGTCTCGGCTACTTCACACGCAAGAAATAGTCTCAGCTGCTTTTAAGAGCTTGTTTCTTCCTCACAGGTGGATGGAACGGACGGCAGGTGTCGGGGGAATGTTGTGTAAAGGTGTGTCACGAAAGAGACACAAAACTACTCACTCTCATTGGAAATACTTTGAGAGCAAATTACGTTACTAGGTGTGAACAGGTCTACATTGGTTTAAGGCACTGGCAAAACTACGGCATCGCTTGGTATTGTTGAAAACCAACAACGAAACTACCCAGTCCCAGTCCTGTGTGCCGAGCGGAAGGCAATGGACCCTGGTGGCCAGCATCCCAGAATCCCTTGGAGATGGTAGGGGCAGGAGGGAGCCCTTCCTGAGGACTTGGTTGCGATCAATGAGTGTGCCCCTTCCTCTTGTTGGAATTTCCAACTCTACATACGCCCATTATAAAAACCACACAATCCAGTTATTGTAATTATAAGCTATATGCCTAGGTTGAGCAGATTTAACACTCTACTAACTTGTTTTCTAGCTATGAGACCCCTTGCTACGTGTGGTTTGTTTGGGCCACACAGTTCTGGTCCCTAGCCGCTTTTCCTCCTCTTCCGTCCTCTATCCTCTCTACCTGCCCTCATTCTTGACCCGCCAGTCCCAGCTTTCCCCTCCACTACCTAATTACAGACTCCGCTTTTTATTGACCAGTTAAAGTGGGAAGAAGGTTCACATGACATCACCTGAGTATGTGGTGGACTGCTCGTGAGGGCAGCCGGTCCTGAGGAACCAGTATTAACATCAGAGTCCAAACAACACCAGGCCTAGCCCACTACGTTTCCCTGAAGATGCCATCCAGTTTGGAGAAAGGCCAAGTGGATGAGGCAGTTGTAGGACAATGGGGACAGCTCATCTTCAGTCTGTCCGTCAGAGGGGGTTGATGCTGTTAAGGGAGACTTGGAGAGTCCTTGCTGTGGCTCAGTGGGTAAAACCCTAGCCACTGAAGCCCGGTGGTCTGATGTCAGTCCGTGGATGAGACCAACTAGTGGAACCTACAGAAAAGGTAGAGGGAAGAGCCAATGCCACAAAGTCGCCTTTTAACCTCTATTCACGCCACCCCCCCCCCACACCACACGTACACACAGCAATAACAAGAAATAAGTAGAATACTAGTTTTATTTTTTAATTAACTTTCTCCATTTTTGTTTCTCAAGTGCTCTCTGAAATCTTATCTGCCATTCAGGTTTCTTAGGAATAAAAATGGGTCAAGTAAATCTGAGTTGTAGAGAACATGGATACTCACTCGGCCTTTACAATGTTCACATAATGCTTCAGAACTGACCTTGAGTTGAAACTTGAATGGAGACAGTCTCTGTTCAGGATGCACTTGGGCATTCTGAGTTCAGAAGCAGAATGGAAATCTCGAATGACATTCATATCTTACCTTAAAGTGAAGGGGGCTGGAGAGATGGCTCCACAGTTAAAAGCACTGGTTGCTCTTGCAGAGGACCTGGGTTCAGTTCCCAGCTCCCACATTGCAGCTCACAACCATCTGTAACTCCAGTTACAGGTTCCTTCTTCTAACTATGTGTGTGTGTGCATGTGTGTGTGTGTGTATTCAACCATATATATACACATATATGCACATATATATATACACACCCATACATGTGCATATATGTATATATGTAAATACATATTTATACCAATCTCCTTGACCATATATACAGATATTGTATCCGTATCCATACACACACATATACATCATACACATAAGCATACACATATACATATTCAATTAAGGATACTGGTTCCCTCAGCCATCTTGGGCTTGCAATAGGACGGAGGGTTTTACAGGACATGCACAGGGCCAGACGATGTCTTTTTTTAGACTACTAGGGTTCCAGGTCTATTAGCTGTCATTCTTTGTATCACCTGAGTACCCTAAATGATATCAGAGCAGCATCTAAGAGCAAAAATGACTGTGAATTAATATTGTGACATCAGTGTTCACTCTTATTAATTATTAGCTATACAGTCACAACAGATTCACTTACCATTTGAGATGGAAGAAATGCAGAATTATAGGTAGTTATTTCTTTTTCCTCTTGTCTCCGTCTCACTCACTGAGACACAATACAATACACTTAATTCAAAACGCAAACCACAAGAATCCAAGTCATAATATTCACAGCTATTTAAACAGCTCTCTATGGCTTGGGATTTAGAGAGTGTCAATTTTTCCATCATTACAATAGGTATTGCAATGAACCTGGGCATTTATTTTTGTGCAAACATCGTCAGTGAGATAGATCCACAGAAGTGGAATTTCCATGACAACGTGTAAGTAAATTTACAATGTGGCTGTACTGTCAAATTAGCCCCCTGAAAGGTGGTATCAATTTACATCTCTGCCAGGAGTGTGTATCTATTGGGAGCCTAGATTGTGAGATTTACCCATTGGCTAAGTTGCCTGGGATGGATTAAGTCTGCACTTAAGGCAAAACTGGTGATCTCCGTTGGAGTCTTAGGTTTTTGATTACAAGAGAGCTTTTCTTATGCAGGGTCTAGTCGTCAGATCACACTAAACAACGGTGATGCCACAGAACTTTGTAGCTACTAACAGCCACATTATATGATATTGCACTTGGGTTCCCAAAACCCTAATCAATAGCTACAGGAAATGGGATCTAGGGACTTCAGAAATATCTTTCTTCCTCTCTGGCTCCAAATCAGAATCTGTTTAAAGAAAGCAGGTATCTAAGAGAAGACACTGTGTTTCCTATTATTTACAATGTTGGTCTGTTTGCTACATAAGTAGACCTCCTTATTCTTAACAATGCCAATCTGACAGCCTCACTGAGACTTCAGGTAGTTCCATACTGACGCTCTCCCTAAAGGCCAGGGAGAGAATTCACTGGAAACCTTAGAGGCATTGGAACAATTAGAGGCATATGCTCTATACATTAATGTGTCTTCTCCCAGAAGGAAGACATTGGCAACTAATGAATAGTCTTCCCTTCAAAGCTCAGCAATAAGATTAGGCCTCTTTTGTCCATCAGGGAGACAAAAAAGGGAAAAGTTAGGAGACACTGATGATGCTTCCTCTTACGAGAAGAAAGCATCAGTGTCTGTTAAGAATGTTTAGTATGACCGAGTTCCTTGATTGATTAGTCATGTCTGCTGTGGATGTGAGTGGGTGGGGGAACTCATGGCACATTGTATCATACACGTTGTAATAATTATGAAATGAGTGATGTGCAGATAGTATAAAAGTTAATCACACTTGCATCTTCTGAATTCTAAAGGGTTTAGAACAGACCAACCACCCTCTTAGACTTTTTGTCTCTGTTTACTGAACATTGGAACTCTCTTTCTTACGAGTATACTGGCTGGTTTTGTGTCAACTTGACAGAAGCTGAAGTTATCTCAGAGAAAGAAGCCTCAGCTGAGGAAATGCCTCCATGAGATCCAGCTGTAAGGCATTTTCTTAACTAGTGATCAAGGGGGAGGGCCCAGGCCACTGTGGGTGGTGCCATCCCTGGCTGGTAGACCTGGGTTCTATAAGAAAGCAAGCTGAGAAATCCAGGGGAAGCAAGCCAGTAAGTAACATCCTTCCATGGCCTCTGCACCAGTTCCTGCTTCCTGACCTGCTTGAGTTCCAGTCCTGACTTCCTTTGGTGATGAACAGCATGTGGAAGTGTAAGCTGAATAAACCCTTTCCTCCCCTACTTACTTCTTGGTCATGATGTTTTGTACAGGAATACAAACTCTGATTAAGACAGTAATGTGAAAAGCTCATCTGTTTCCAGATAGTTCACAACAGCTCTTGTCTTTCATACTTCTTTTGGGGGGAAGGGAAGGCTATTTCCAGTACAGGGTGGTCATTTTTATTGTAATAGTTCGTAATTTATAATTGACTTTATCCAAATTTTCAGTTGTACACTGGAATAGGAGAGGCAGAAAAGGAAAAAGAAAGCCAATGTTTGCCAAGTAGCCAAGAAAAGACTTAACAGTGGAAAATAAAAATAGATTTCAAGCCATTAAGAATTTATTGCTAACCCTGGAGCATTTAAATACACCAAGGCTGTGTGTGTCACTTCACACAATTGGGCTTTCAGCTCCGTTCCATTCATGGTCTCATTTGAGGTGATCTTGGCTTCTTTTTGCTTACTGAGAAGTTGGTATTATTATTATGTAGTAAGGTGACTTCGGTGCTAAGAAGAGTCACTATAGCTACGAGTCACTATTTAGGCTTAGTGTAAAGGTCATGAACTTTGTACCCGAGAACCGGGGATTTGGATGGGATGGACCCAGGTGACCGTAGCAGGATGGTGGTGTATTGAGGAGAGAGCATGGAAAAGGGGTAAAAAGAAGATCCTGTCTGTGTGGCTAACACATTGCCTTGTTTCCGAGCCCTCTCCATGTTTAGAGCTCCCCAAATGGCTCCACCTGGGATGGGACTTAATATGGAGCTGAAGGAAGTTCCTGATGAGCAATCTGACCTTCTTCATTCACGTTGGTGTTCTTGGAACTTTAGATGTTGGCATGCCGTTGTGCTGACTTTTGCCTTGTCCATGGAGGCTGGAGCGATGGCTCATGTGGTAGAGGGATTTATTCCCAAGCATAAGGACCCAGGTTTGGATGGGTAGCACCGGAATGAAAAGCCAGGCACACTATTATTCCTGAGCCACAGTGCTGGGAAAGTGGAGGTGAAGGGCTGGCTGGGGCTTGCTGTCCATCTGCTCTAACCATATTGGTGAGCTCCTGGCCCAGGGAGAGACCCTGCCTCCAAAGCTTTTATTCGCAGACAGTAGTGGAGGGGTTTTAACACAGCGTTTGCACCTACCCACAGTGTCATCGTTTGAGAAACTGACTTTTCAAGGAGGCAGCGTGCGTAGAAGGCGCTTGGCATTTGACTCAGACCAAATTGAGCTTGGTTTTCATTTCTGTTGTTACAAGCTTCAGGTTTCTCTTGTCTACTTCATAGAGCCGCCATGAGAGAAATTGTATTTCTAGTACAATCTAATTGTATCAGAAAGCATTTAGGGCACATGTAGGTAATTCCCGTTTTAGTCTTATCACCCATGTGATATTTTTAGGATACCTTTGCTTTCGCAGTATCTTTCTTTGTTCTAGCAGGAGAGAGACACACAAAACACAGACTCACGGAATTTGAGAAATAGCAAGCAGTGTTCAGAGAAGATAAACAACATTTATGGGGCATATTTATTTTCCATTCAAAAATAAAAATAGCTTTACTGAATCCCCTGGGGAAAATGTACCATCTTACAACTTATTTTACCCACTCCATTGACTGGAGGAACAGCTCTGGTGAGTTATCAGTTTATAGTCATCCAACACTGATATCTGGGTGCCTCCAAGAAGTAGCAGCTTGGGCAGCATTCAAGCCCTTCCACCCTCAGCTCAAAGCCAGGCTAGCTGGCAGCACAGAATCCACTCTTTTCATCCCCTCACTGACTGCAAAGGAAACCAAGGCCCAGAGCACTAGCATCTCTGGGATCAGAGTGTATATTAGAATGTAAGTGCCACAGAGTCCTGACTCAGTCTGACCAAGCACTCACCTCCATTAAATGCCTTTAGTGAATTAACCATTTGTCAACAGCGCATGCAACTCCAGAGGAAGAGCAAGGGCAGTTTGGAAGGTAATTGGACCCCATTTATTTCCCAGGTTAGGTAGCTACTATTAAGGAAGTAGATCAGCCCAAAGGATCTGGACCCAAAGCAACGATGACACCAGAGAGAGGGCAGTCTTAACTGTTCCTGGAGAAACTTTTGACCCTCAGATACCAGATCCGGCTGTAGATGTTTGAATTTACTTGGTGATTCAATTTGAACATGAAATGTTTTCCATAGGCTCATGTGTGGGTCCCCAGCTGGTGACACTGTTTGGGGAAGGTCATAGACTTCATTAGAAGGTAGCGCTTTGTTGGAGGGTGTATGCCAGTCACCTGGGGCAGACTTTGGGTTTGCAGCCTGCCTTTCTCACCATGGTGGGCTGAGTCTTCTCTAGAACAGTGAGCCAAAATAAATCTGTTCTCTTTTCTATCACAGCATCAGAAAGGCAACGAAGACCCTTGGATTTGGGTGTTATAAGCCCCCCTTAAGGTTCATAAGATGTCTGCAGTTATTTGAGAGGGAGTGGGGCCTTTGAGAGATGGGACTTTGTGGGAGATCCTTAATTTACTGGGAACCAATTTCTCTTCCCTCCCTGTTTGTTGTGGTCATGCGCCCACATATGCTTACATAAAGTTACAGTCAAGAGGGTCCCTTATCTGAGCTTGTACGTGCTCATTGGGCTTTCCAGCCTCCACATTATGAGCTAAGTAAATGTGTTTTCTTTATAAAGTTTAAGCCTGTCTCGGGAATTTTGCTATAACAGTTCTACAAAACATCCCAAAGAAAGCAACGTATGTACATAGGCAGCAAAAAGTAGTATTTGGCTTAAAGTTCTGAATTATAGCTCATCATTTCAGAGAAGACAGGGCAGAGATTCCACAGCACATCCATAATGAAGTGTGCCGGCTTGATTTATGTCACCTTGACACAAACTGTCGTCATCTCAGAGGAGGAAACCTCGACTGAGGAAATGCCTCAATAGCATTGGCCTCTGGGCCAGCCATGGAACGTTTTTTAAAATTAGTGATTGATGGGTGTGGGGTGGGGGCAGCCAGCCCATGGTGGGTGGTGCCATCCCTGGGATGGTGGTCCTGGGTTATATAAAAAAGCAGAATGAGTAAGTAAGCTATGGGGAGCAAGCTGGTAAACAACACTCCTCCATGACTTCTGCATCAGCTCCAGTTTCCTGCCTTATTTTGAGTTTCAGTCCAGACTTCCTTCAGTGATGAACTACAATGTAAAAGTATAAAACAAATAAACCCTTGACTCCTCAACTTGCATTTTAGTCATGGTGTTATATCGTAGCAATAGAAACCCTAATTAAGACAAAGAACAAAGAATAAATGCATTCTTGATTACTTGTTCATAGCTGGTTTTCTCTTTTCTTACATTGTTCAGGATTCCCTTCTTAGGGAATAGTGCTACCCACAGTGGACGGGATCTTATATAAATTAATGATCAAGACAAACCTCCACACATTTCTGTAGTCCAATCTGATGTAGTTAATTAAAACTTCCTCACTAAAACTCCCCTGCCAGGTTATTCTAGGTTATATTAACAGTTAAAACTGACCAGTGGTGTGTGTGTGTGTGTGTGTGTGTGTGTGTGTGTACTGATTCCTTTAAATATCAATAATAAATCATCACTATATTCATTTTACCTCACATATTCTACTATCTATGCCCACAGAGAAACACAAAATCCCCTGTGTACATCAAATAAGATACATCAATAATCTTCATATTTATGCTGTCTTATTGTGAAACAAAAGCTTAGAAAGAAGAAAGTCCTTTTCTAAATGAGCACTACAAAATGTTGCTAAAGGAGGGTTAGAAATTGCATTGAAATGTTCCCTGGTAAACATTCACCCAGAGGTGAATTCCTGGTCCTTAACTGTGAACCAGCACTTAATGTATGGAGGTACACACCCTTTAGTGACTTACCCAAAGTCCAAAGCTAAAGTAGAATGAGACAATAAATATTATTTGTAATTCTGTGGAAGAAAAACCCATTCATATTGGCAGTCATCTTTGATGATGCATAGTGGGTGAATAGATGTGTATTCATTTATTAATGTCACAAGTTCTGACTGAACTCTCACTATTGGTGGACTGGGTATGAACAAGGAAAACAGAATACCATATCAAACTTGAACTGTAGTGAGTTCATCTGAGCTGTTGAAGCACCCAGCCAATCGGTCCTTCCGCCTCTTTCTGCCACACTTGGAAGAAACAGAAAGTTTACAGTGTTTGAGTCTGGATCACAATGGCTGCTGTCCTGCTCCTAGGCCAAACAGTTGCTCCCATCTGAGCTACTGAGAGAGGAAAGATGATTTATATCAGTTCTCTGATTTTTCTGCTTCTACCTTGATTAAAAAACAAACAAACAAACAAACAAACAAAAAACCCAACACTGAGAGAAAGCACAGAACAGGGCTGTGGTGGTTTAAATATACTTGGCCAAGGGTACTATTTGAAGGTGAGACCTTGTGAGAGTGGGTGTGGCCTTGTGAGAGTGGGTGCGGCCTTGTTGGAGTAGGTGTGGCTTTGTTGAAGTAGGCACATCATTATGGATGTGGGCTTTAAGACCCTCATCCTAGGTGTCAGAAAGCCAGTCTTCTAGCTGCTTTTGGAACAAGAGGCGGAACTCGTGGCTCTTCCTGCACAGTGCCTGCCTGGATGCTGCCATGCTCCTACCTTGATGAGAATGGACTAAACTTCTGATCCTATAAGCCAGCTCCAATTAAATATCCTAAGAGTTGCCTTGGTCATGGTGTCTGCTCACAGCAATAAAACCCTAAGACAAGGGCATACACCTTGTGTGGATAAACACACATTTCTGCAAATGACTGTCTTCCATCCTGTTGGTGCTGGCAGAGTTATGGATTCTTATGCTTTTGCATGCAAATTATTCTGAACAATCTCTTTATTATCTAGACACTGCCTCCTCTTCCAAATCCCCATCAGACGAGTTCTTCTGTCATCTCCAAGCCCAGATATATTTTCTTTAATAACCACATAATTGTTGAAATTGTAAGAAAAATCCAGTTCTTAGTGGATGTTTACATTCCACAGCATTTGTCTTTGGGGAGAAAATTGGCTGAGGATTGTGCTGTGAATTCCTCAAGTTGGGGCTGGTTCCCTCTTGAGGAACCAGCATCATCATGACACAATAACACTGCCCTATCCGGTTGCTTCTGTTTTCTTTCTAGAATGGACAAAGGGGGACTTGCTAGAGCTCCTTATCCCTTCCCTCCCTCTAGCACCAGCTGCTTTTGGGAGCAAGATCAGTAGAGAGCTAAAGGGAAGAGGGCAGATGGGTTAATCTTCCCAAGCCTGTCATCCATCGACTGGATGATTTCGTGCTTGTACACAGGATGTTTATTGAACTTAATCAACTACCTGACAGTGAGGAGACTTGGAAGTCATCATAGGTCAGACTTTGTGACACCTGCTGATGATATGACACTTCACTCAGCTAGGCGGAATGAACTTACAATGAAGCATTTGTCAAGGGTGGCTACTGCCCTTACGAGGTGTCAGCTGAGAGCAAACATGGACTTCTTTTAACTTGCTTCATTGCCAAACAGTTCCTCCTGGTATGCAGTAAACTGAGATTGTGAGTTGGAGCACTGAACTGTGCCCAGGGATAGAGGGTGAGCCTTGCCCACGGATGGGGCTGCCTCAGTGGGTGGAATTCTGAATTGGAAGGTGTTTGGGCATGGCACTGCAGCCCTGGCTCAGCCTTTTGCCAATCATTGTTGCAAATTCAATCCTTGCCCACCAAGTGTAAGCGAGTGTGTGATACAGTCTATAAAAGAGGCAGAGGGTTGGGTTGGTTGGAGGGATGGTTCAATGAGTAACATGATCGATGTTATGAATTCCTGTTTGGGATCCCCAGCACCCAGTTGAAAGACTGGCATTACTAGAGGTATCTGTAAGAAAATAATAAGGTGAAGGGTAATAGAAGAAGACACTGTGATACCGACTTCAGTAATACCCCACCCCCACTGTATGTGTTACACACACACATGCATAAAAATAAAACATAGAGGCCCAGTGTTGGTGATGTACTCACGGAAGGGAAGGGAATAAAGCTGGCATTGTTCATTTGAAGAAATGGTAAAAGAGGCATACAGGTCAGGTGTTCAACTTTCTAAAACAGTTCTCGGTGCTGCAGAGATTGCTCTGCACTTGCAGAGGATCCACACTCAGTTCCCAGCGTCCACATGCAGCTGACATCTGCCTATTACAACAGCTCCAACAAGAACAGTGCACACACCCCAGCCCTGCTACCGTGCACACATAATCACTATGATATGAATACATTTTTATTAACGTCTACTTGTTTTTTTTTTTTTTTTTTTTTAGTTCTCTTCAAGTTAAAATGATATCTTCATTGGCAACTTGGTTAGGAGAAAGGGCTTAAAATCAGGCGATTTCCAGTTTCAGTTTCTGTTTCATCACCTTATAGCTTGAAACGAGAATGTCCCCCACAGTTTCATGCATTTCACATTTGGACATTTGGTCCTCGGTGGGTAGTGCTGCTTGGGAAGGCTATGGAGCCTTTAGAAGGTGGAGCTTTGGGCCTGGATCCACTTCCTGTTCTAGCTCTCTGCTTCCCATGTGCAGCTGACATGTAATGAGGCAGCTTCCTCCTGCCCTCACATGCTCCCTGGCTGCCGCCATGCCTTCCTCGTGAGATGGACTACATTCCTTCAAGAGCTGTAAGCCAAAACAACTCTTCTTCTCTTGCTTGCCTTCTGTGAGAGAATTGTATCACCTTGGAACTGGTAAAAGGCAAGTATCTGAGGTGTTCAACTTCATCAAACCCTTTCTGCCTCTCTCCAAGTGAAAATACCCCAATTAAGAGACACATTAGCCATCTTAATAGAAAACGTGTAGAATCAAATGGTCCTAAGTTAATATTTCTGCATTATCATCTTACTGTTTTAGGACATCGAAGGAGTTTCTAGAACTCTTGCATGCTGGCTGTCCTGGGAGCAGAGGAAAACAATTGTCCATATAACATATAATGGATTGTCCTGGAGATGAAGCAGATAATACGTGTGAATATGTTGAAAACAGTGCCCTGACATCTGTGAACTCTCAAAGAAAGGCAATTCTTATTCACTGTATAAATTTAAATTATAGAGTATTTTAAGCAAACGCATTTTTAATTAAGAAAACTCAGTTAACAAAATTTTCCGTGAAGGGCCCCTAAGGGACTTGAGTAACAAAGAGATAAGAATAATTTAGAATTGCTTTATTACTACTTATTTACAGGAAGAAGGTGCTTTGGAAATGAAAAGAAATTAATATGCTTATTCGTGTGGAGGGAGACTAGTGTGTATTACTGTGTGTGTGAATGTGTGAATGTGTGAATGTGTGTGCAAGTGGGCATGTGAGAGTGTGTGTTACCTACTGTGTGTATGTGTCTCTGAGGAAGTGTGTGTGTGTGAGTGTATGTGTTACTGTGTGTCTGAGTGTGTTACTGTGTATGTTACCCTGTTTATTACCATGTGGGTGCCTGTGTGTGTGTGTGTGTGTGTGTGTGTGTGTGTGTGTGTGTTAAAGGACAGCTTGTGAGGGCTGCATCTTTCCACTTACCAAGTGTATCCCAGAGATCAAACACAGGATGTCAGGCTTGGCAGCAAGTACCTGTATCCTATTGACCATCTCTTTGACCAGGAACAGTTTTTTTTTTTTTTTTTTTGGTGTTCTGAGAAAAGTATTTTGAAGACTTTGAAGTAAGGGAAGGGTCCACACTCCCCATGAAATCTTATTGATAAGGAGTCTGTATTCCATAATTAACACAAGATATATTTTAACTTTGTGTCCTCTTTTAAGAGATCAGTTTTGAATTGCCATTCCTGGATTCCTGTGACTCCATTTTTTTTTTTCTTTTGAGGCTTCGATGTAAAGACATTTATACTACTTCAACCTGAAATCCTGCACTCGTGACCTCCAGGATGGCTGTCTAAGAATTCGTTCTGTCACTGAGGTGAATTTGAGGTACAGGTCTTGGTGCTTGTTTTTAGAAGTTGAATTAATCATGAAGATATTGGTGCTGAGACTATCTCGGGTCAAGGGACCGCATACCGTTGTGAACATTTTTCAGTGGAGAAAATTAAGATTTGCCACTTTCCCCTTGGAACTTGTTTTAGAGGTACACATGCCACCAAGTAGAGACCTTTCACGGGTTAAAATGGGCTCTGCAAGAGAGGACGAAAGGAAGCAGGCAAGAGCCTAGGACACTTTCTTGTCTTCATATAATCTGGTTCCAAGTCTAGAATAGGCTAGCACAGCAGTCTTTGACAACAGCCATGGTTGCACCATGGGTGGTTCAACCATGGCTAAGGAGCAAAGCTCTCTGGGGCTGCAGGATTTTCCGGTGGCCTCTGAAGCCAGGGAGAACCAGAGAGTTGAGCTCGGCCTACTGATGAAGAGAGAAGGTGAATCTGCCCACTCGTAAAGCTGACTTCCTGAGTGAAGTACAGACTTCAGATGTGATTAGGCACTATACTACACAGCCAGCATTGTTACAAACCCAAATTCTTGACTATTTGATGCAAATGGGGATAGGACAGCCTGTAAAAGAAGAAAGTCTCCCAGTGTTCTTGATGCTGGTGCCAATAGAGGGAGGAAGGGAGTTAGATCTGGAATTGCTAAGTCGAAGAAATCGCAAAGTGACAAATGGGTCAGGGAGTCAATATTTTAAAAAACCTTTTTTTGTACTCTCCAAGACAGAAGATAATTGTTTGAATAAAATGATATTAAGCAACTCAGTCCTCTCTTGTTGGTTCCATGCATGGATACACATTAGCAGGACTCCAGCTAGCTAGAAAGATACATAAACATTCCTTTCAGCTCTGGTTAGCTTGTGTATTCGTTACTTTTCTGTTGCCCTGATAAAACACTCCGAGAAAAGGCAAGCGAGGGAGGAAAGGATTTAATTCAGATTACAATTCCAGAGGGATGCAATCCATCATGGGGGGGGGGGGGCAGGCAAAGCAACAGTGAGAGACAATAGGAACCAGAAACAGCAGGAGGCGGCAGCGGATGGATCACATTTCAGCTGCACACAGGAAACAGACCGCCAGAACAGGAAGTTAGGCAATGCTCTAAACCCTTAAAGCCCCCTCCCAGTTAGTCACTCCCTTCAGCAAAGTTACACTCCCTAAAGGTTCTGTAACCTTCCCAAAGAGTAGCACCATGCTGGGGACCAAGTATCCCAGTAGAGGAACTTATGGGGCGATCTCTTATTCAAGCCACCACAGCTTACAGAGTACTCCAAGACACACCGGTTTTCACTCTAGCACTGTAATATCCTTGTGCCTTACTGACAGTTGAGTAAGCAGAGGATGGAGTCCTAAGCAGTAGGCTCTGTAAGCAGTATTCTTACTTTACAAATGAGGACACTGGGAGAACAGACGATGCATCTGACGCTAGGCTGCTGGGATAAGTTCATCTGACCCGAAGCTGGCAACCTTTCTGTTTCAGTGCCTGGTTTTCATGGACAACCTGGTTCCCACATTACAGTAGCAGATGCTTCATACTACACAGGGGGTTAACCTGAGTCTAGCTAGTGCTCTCAATCTGTAAAGAAGATAGGGCCCGGAGGACTTTCAGAGATATCTACTTGGAACCTGATCTCTTCCTCAGAAGACACTTGGGTTGAAGCTCATTAACAGCTACTCTCTAGAGATTATTCCATTTCTAATGTATAAAAACTTAGAATTTGGAAAAAAGTGCCAGTGAAAATACTGAAGTATTTAAGAGAGGCAAGGGCAGCACTCAGGAGGCAGAGACAGGCGGATCTCTGTGAGTTCAAGGCCAGCCTGGTCTACAAATTGAGTTCCAGGAGAGTCAGGGCTGTTCCATAGGGAAACTATGTCTCGATAAGCCAAATGTGTGTGTGTGTGTGTGTGTGTGTGTGTAGTAGAGGCAAGGTTATAACTGCTCTGATACACATGAATAATGAATTAAACAGTGTTGTAACAAATAAAGGCTGGGGGATTCTCAGTGGTCAAGGGCACTTGCTTATCTTCCAGAGGCTCTAAGTTTAGTTCCTAGCATCCGAATCTGTTGGCTCACAACTGCCCGTAATTCCAGCTTCAGAGAATCTGGTTCCATCTTATGACCCTTGAGGGCACCCACATGCATGTGAACATACTAACATAGAGACACGCATACTTACATATACATTTAAAGATTATATATTTGAAAACTTCTTTTTTTAAATGCCTGAAATAGTGGAGGTTTTAGCATTGTGCGTTTTTATTTTTCATCCGGATTGAAGTTCAGGGAGGTGTCTCTTCTCAGGAAGTGGCGCCAGGCAGCCTGTCACTAATCATGGTAGATAGAAGCTCCGTCGTATTATCTTCTGCTTGTTGTTTCTCAGCCCATGTCATTGCTAATGTCAATGTTTAGTAGGCAAAATGGATAGGGTTGGGGGCGGGGGATGAGGGATCAGAAGTCAATTGGCTTCCTGGACACCATGTCTAACTACTTACCTCTGTTAAAATCTGGCCACATGACTTCCTCTGTAAAAGAGGATGCTGGGAAGTGTAGTGTGTTCAGAGGAAGAGCCGTTAGGCAGAGAAAGGAAGGGCGACCTCTAAGGTTTAGTGGTTACATACGTTGGATGAATCAGTTCCCTTCTGCGTACTCGTTAGGACAGTGGTTCTCAACCTTCCAAGTGCTGCAACGCTTTAACACAGTTCCTCATGCTGTGGTGACCCACAGCCATAAAATAATCTTGTTGCCACTTCACAACTGTAATTTCACTACTGTTGTGAGTTGTCACGTAAATATCTGTGTCTGCCGATGGTCTTAAGTGACCTCTGTGAAAGGGTTGTTCAATCCCCAAAGGGTTGCGACCCACTGGTTGAGAAACTCCGCTGGCTAAGCATCACAGTTTTAATTAGGGTCTTAGGCAGGCAGGAGGGAGGGTACAGAGGAAACGGTCTGCAGTGTTGATATTAGGGTCACACATTGGCTCAGCCCAAAGTCATGTGCCCTTGACTTCATCTCCAGGTTGGCTTCCACTCCCACCTTCTGTGCACTATTTGGATTTTACAATTCCCCTCAACTGTTTTCCTTCGTTTTTATTGTCTTGGACCAGTGGCTACTAGTAAAACATTATCCAACCCTAATTCGCATTTTGGAGCTCAGTATATGATTTCACTAACAAAATAGTTAACGTTTGAAATCTGGGGGACACACTAATCTTTAAAACTCCTTTAAGCTCCATCAAATCTACTATTACGTCATCCAAACATGACCTGGATTTACAGGGTTATTGTCACATTATCGCTTGGAGCACTTTATACTGGGACCGAGGTTTTGAGCCAGTAATTGAAAAAACAAAAACACAAAACAAATGAAAGATAAATAAATACAAGTAAATAAACAAAAATAAATGACTGTGTGTGGAGGAGGGAAAAACTCTACTGACTTTACTGAAATCGACTCAACTGTTCTAGAAATAACTCAAGCACCAAGAGCCAGCTTTAGATTACTGTTTCTCATAGTCAACTAGAAAATGGATCTCCTTAGTGGGCTGTATCTATCTCTTGTAAAATTACTCTAATTCAGTCTGTCACGTGAGTATAAAACAGCATCCATGGACTGTTTTGAACCACATCAAACTGAATTCTACTACTATCTAACCAACCCCTAATTTTCAGTCTATTGGTGTATAAGTATATGCTTTTTGCTATCTCTGAATTTGCATAAACTCTAGCAATTTTTCTTCCTTTCTCCTTCACTTTTTGCTGATAATGGAGTTTGTGTTGAAATCACACCTTTTTTTTTTCTTTTTTTTTGATTTCTGACGTGCGTATAGACGTTTTTTGTTTGTGAACGTCAGGGCCTTTATCTTGTTCTGCAATCAGCCACAACTCTGGGTGGAGGCAGGGACTATTTGGCACGATATTTTCTGTGTAAACAATTTCAATGTAAGGGGAACAATATGGCTCTAATTTTGATGTATGATCAATTTAGAAATACACAAACACGTTGGAATATACATCCTGTACATGACAACAGTCACGTGAAACTGGATACACAAAAGGCTTTTTTCCCTCCCTCCAGTGATTTCCCCAGCTTCCCTTCTACCAGATGATATCAAGCCTTATTTCCAGGCTTTTAAGTGAAAATGCCTACTTTGATTGCTTTCCCAAATTGATAAAAATATATGTAGTCGAATAGAATCTTTTTAATGGTCAAGTTGTCCCCTGGCACACACTCTATCTTAGTCTGAATACAAATAAAAGCAAGCTAAATTGAGAAGGGTTAATATTTTTCCGATGTAGCTGTGAGGGAAAAATTGGAAGTGCCATTGCTAGATACACGGCCCGGGGATATTTAAGGCACATTTGTTCTGTGTAAGGGGAAAAGAAAAAAAACTTGCCTGGACCATTATCTTCTCCTTAGAAATGCCAGGTTAGAGGCAAACCTTTTTCTTTTTGTCTTTTTCTATCTTCATTACAAGCTTCCCAGAGGTGGTTGGGCATCGATGGGGCAGCCTCGGAGTGAGGATTTCTTGGCCTTTCCATGGTCTGATTTTGGAGTTGAGCCACAGTCACGGCCCCGAATGTTCCCATGAACTGTCTGTTCACACGCCCTGCAAACACGGAGAGGTCCATCCCAGAAAGGTGAACACAGCAGCCATCTCCTCACCATCTTGAGGTCATGTGTTGCAAATTTGCTGAACAAAGGAAACCAAGCCAACCTATGAGGTCCAGATCCACAATAAATTAAGCATTAATCTTCCATCTTTCTGGAAAGGAAAGAGAGGCTTAGTGGGTGGGGGTGCGGAGGAATCTAAGTTGGCTAACATAGACATAGAGGAAGTGATCTCAATAGGATTAAATCTGTGTTCAGTACTTTTCAAATGATGATGCTCTTGAGCCAGGGAAATGGCTCCGGGTTAAGAGAGCTCACTGCTCTTTCAGAGGACCAGTGCTCAGTTCCCAGCATCCACATCGGGTGGTTTCCAATTGCCTGTAACTCTCACCCTGTGGAATCTAACTCTTCTCCAAGGTGCTGTACTGGTTTTGTGTGTCAACTTGACACAAGCTGGAGTTATTACAGAGAAAGGAGCCTCAGTTGAGGAAATGCCTCCATGAGATCCAGCTGTAAGGCATTTTCTCAATTAGTGATCAAGTGGGGAAAGAACCAGCCCATTGTGGGTGGTGCCATCCCTGGGCTGGTAGACCTGGGTTCTATAAGCAAACAGGCTGAGCAAGCCAGGGGAAGCAAGTCAGTAAGTAACATCCCTCCATGGCCTCTGCATCAGCTCCTCCTTCCTGACCTGCTTGAGTTCCAGTCCTGACTTCCTCTGGTGATGAACAGCAATGTGGAAGTGTAAGCTGAAAAAAACCCTTTCCTCCCCAACTTGCTTCTTGGTCGTGATGTTTTGTGCAGGACTAGAAACCCTGACTAAGACAGACAGACAGAAACAAGTAACATAAATAAATAATATTCTTTACCCAGACTTGAGACAGCTTCAGAACTAGCACACCCAATGTTCTTAAAGTTTCATGGATTTTTTAAAAAATTTCTGTTCATAAACGTGCTTAGTTGTTTGATTAAGTCCATAATGGCACATGCACACACAAGGCCGTATTGAATACTAGAATTATGCTTACTGATTTCAAATCATGTGGTAGACATTATGCTTTTGTATACAGTAGACTGCTTGTCATCCTGCCCCTCCCCCGACAGAAGAAAAATTTCAGGATGTATCACCCCACTTTTTCTTTCAGTCACCAAAATGAATTGCGAGTCCAAAGACTTAGGGTAACTCACCCTAAGTCTAACTTCTCTTCAGAAGTTGGGCAGGACAGACAGTTAGTTCCGTGGTACATTCTAGATTCTTCCTGGTAGCCTATGTCTCTTGTGGGTACTTTGTTACCCCAGGACTTGTCCAAGCCCTAAGGTGGCAGATTGGGGACATGGGGTCCTATGGAAGAGATTAGGTAGTAGCTAATCTCCTTCTGTAGCTCTCTCTCTGATGGACTTTGTCTCTCAGATGAGAATTCAGTGAGAAGGTAACATTTTATACCAGATGCTGAGTCTTTCCTGAAGGTCTACTGGCATTTTGACTTTGGATTGCTAAGCCACGAGAACTGCATAGAATAGATTCCTGTTGTTTGCTAAGTTGCCCAGCCTACTTCATTTTGCTAATGCATCCTGACTGGAGTAAGCGAACCAGCAAGGCATTTGTCCTATGGATGGTAGTTGAAGCTAACGGGGAGCAGAGGCATCTCTCTGTCACAGCTCAAAAGGACAGTGTTGGCAGTGTTTGTGTGGGCATCCCAATGATTACAGTGACTTTGGACTGATCTAGTGAGACCCAGCTACCTGAGGCAGAGGTGTGGTTCACAAAAAGTTTAGTTGCTTAGCATGTACAGTGTCCTGGGTTGGACTTCTAGTACAACATAAGCAAAGAAATAAATACCCAATCTAATCTAATACAGACCCAGTAATAATGTTAACGAAAAGCATTCCCATGAGACCTTCCTTGGTATGGAAAGGTGCTAAATGGCTCCTCCCTCAATAATAAACACTGAGCTTGGTAAACCCCTCCCTACCTCCCCCACACCCCCATGTCCTTTTTAGTTTCTTCTGTTTTTTAAGCCAGTGGTTTCATAAGATTGTGATGGGACTGCCTAGTAGAATAGCTGAATTAATTTTAGGACTTTCTAGATGAATATTTCTTTATGGTACTAGCTTGATGCTTACTTTAATGAATCTTGGAGAAAAACACAGCCTGAATATCCATCTTGATGTGTAGCTTTTTATAACCGCATTATTGTTTAGACTGAGACTAAACTGGAGCAATATTAAATTACTATCAAATGAAAAGTATTAAGTAAATAATACCATACAGGGTATTAGGTCATTCAGACATCTTGAAGGGGCTTGTGTAGGAGGAGTTTGGAGGACACTACTTCAAGGATCTTTCTCTTCTTTTTCTCCCCATGCCTGGCTTAGGCTCTGACTCCAACTTACAACTTCCTGGTATGTGTGCCTGGAAGTCTGCCCTCTGTGCTGTGGGAACCCACTGTATTCTTACCCCAGCATTTACACAGTACCCAGCACATAGTGAGAAGCTGGGCTTGCCACTCAGCTTCTCTGCTCCTATAATGTCTGGGGTCAACCGCCCCCCTGCCTCTGGGCCCTGCCCCTTAGCAACAAGCCTGGCGCTCCGAAGCTTGATCCTCAAGCTAAGAGGAGGAAACGGGAGACAGAAATAGAACAAGAAATCTTGAACACAGATAAAAGGCTTTTTGATATTTGCATGAAATATGCTACTTTAAAAGGAACTATTTTTATAGTATTATCTATAAGAGATTATAGGCAGAAATTAATTTTCTAAGTCTTTCTAGTTAAAACAGTCTGTGCACAGGAGGCACTTAAATTCCTCTTTTAATAAAAACGCTTGTATTGTCCTGCAGGCAAAGGGCTTGGTTTCTTTGTATGATTATTTTACCATCTCTGAGGCCAAGAGAAATTTGTGAAACACCATAAAATCTTCTCCGCTTACTTCACCACATTCCAGACTTGGTCTCTCTTCCTCATGAAGGATTACTGGGGGTGGGGGTTGGAGCAGGGCAGAAATATCATAATATAGCAATCCAATAAAGTATCAAGCCATAAAACACAGCAGTGGTAGAAAACAATGCTCCTTGAGTGAAGAGACGTGAGGTGGGACTTCCTGCCAGAGATCAGTGAACAGGGGGCTGGTACCGGACACAGACTGACTGGGGGGACCCCCAAGCAGCTGGAGTGTTAATTTATTAAATAACACTTGATTTCCAGGGTGTACAATAAAACATATTTGTGGTCAGGAAAGCAAAAAAACAGGAAACACAAGTCTTCTAAGCCCATTTTTATACTCGGGACAAAACGACTCCTTTATTCAGGCCTGAACCCCGTGTGTTTATCTAAAAGCACATGAGGAGGGAGAAAGAGGACGCTTTTTCTATTTTAAGTGCTTTTCTCTTCCTCATGGGTGTTGGTGCCAACAGAGAGCCTTCCTGTGGTGCCCCGGGGACCTGCTGTCTTCCCTGTCCGTCTTCTGCCTTGATCTGCAACATCCACCCTGGCTGATGAGTAGGCCCTGGCTCAGTTTCCCTGCTTTGGTGAAAATTCACAGGGAAGTGGAAAATGGTTTCATGATCAAAGCTGAACTTGATCTCTATCAAAGACATTTTGCCATCCTGAAAATCGGAGCTACTTGAAAATGTAGTTTAGATCCAAGAGGGAAACTACTCAACTGTCCCTGCAGGGCCAGCTTGAAAGAAGAAAGGGGCAGGTCCCCAAATAGGACCTGCCTTTAATGTGATTTCCCCAGAACAGTGTGTTTGACCCAAGCCTCTGTCTTTGCGCTTCATTTCCATGGGCTGTGGCCTGTCTAGTTACAGTGAAGGTTGGGATGGAAAAGGCAAGAAAGAGAGCGGGAATATTCATAGGGTTGAACATTTCAAATGGAAAAAAACACCGTCATGGAAATAAAATACAATGGCTCATTTTGTACAAAAGTAAGAAGCCTGATACCAGGTTGAAAGTCACTTCAAAGGTTGAAAGTCACTTCAGGAGCTGGAGATGTGGCTCAGGGATTGGGAGCACTGTCTGCTTCCCCAGAGGATCCAGGTTCAGTTCTTGGCACCCCTATGGTGGGTTACAGCCTTCTGTAAAGCCAGGGAATCTGACACCCCTCTTCTGGGCTCTGTAGGCACAGCATGCGGTACATAAACATATGCGCAGGGAGAACTTTCATAAAATAAAATTTAAAAAAGAAAATTATCTGGGCTAGAAGCTTCTACCTTTAAACCCCAGTTTCCCCAACCTTGCAATAGGATTAATGGTCGTTGATTGTTTTTGCTTATTGTTAAATGTCTGTTCTTGACTCCACCTACTGGGTACCTTCTCTTACGCCACATTCTTTACAAATTATCGTTTCTTTCCCCAAAGTCTGTAGCAGAGATGCTTATATATCTAACACTGTCCATGTGTTTACTTTTCACTGTGGAAGAAGGCTGGCCAGAATGACTTTAAGCCTAAAATGGAGGCCATTTTTGACTTTGTCAAATGTTTGAGGGCATCCTGGATGACATAACCCCCTCAAAGCAACATCCTTAATCCAGGATGGTATAAGGAACTGAAATGTATGGAGTACCTGCTATATGAGATGCATTTACTCACTCCGTCTCAAATATTGTAATTCCTGAAAAGGCCAAAAGAAAGCGTAGGTGATAAAGACCTTATTCTTATCTGAGGGATGTCATACCTCCGCTGGCTTAACTGATATACTGGGGGGGGGGGGACCCAGAAAGACACACCTATTCTTTCCTCGGCTGTCCTAGCTTCCCACATACAAGTCTTCTACTCTGTCACAGGTGACCTGTATGGCAGATCGTGGTGCTGGAAGGTGTTGGAGGGGAGGGGGAGGGGATGGCATCAAGACATCTGGTGCCACCAAATACCTGGAGAGTCCCTCTCCATTAGTCACATTGGTTAATTTACACATTGCTGAGATAAAACAGCTGACATGCACAACTGAAGAAGAGAAGGGTTTATGTCATCACAGTTTGAGGTTTACAGCACAGTCTGGGGGCTCAGGGGACCTGGAAGTTTTGATGTCAGGAAGTCAAGAGAGATGAATGTTGGTATCTAGCCTATTTATTCAGTTCAAGGCTCTAGCCCATGGAATGGTACTATCCATATTTCGGGCAGGTTTTCCCATCCCAGTGAACCCAATTTAGAAATTCCCCCATAAATACACCCAGAGACTTATCTCCTAAGAGGGTATAGATCCTGTCAAGTTGACAGTGTTAACGCTCACGGCCACCTGGGATGTGGCACTGTGAGTAAGATACCCTCAGATTTGTGGAACCAAGGCTGGCTTGAACCTATAGCTAGAGATCCCAGCTTCTTTATGGCACTCCATAGAAGCTATGGAAAAACAGTGGCCCATGCCCGATGAAGCCTAGGGTATGAGGCTGGTGAATTCTTTTCTGAGGGTACTCTATCTGGCTAGACTGGAGCAGGCTAGCCACAGGGACACCAGAGACAGGTGGAATTTGAAGGAACTTTGTAATCTCAACGGCTCTATTGATTAAGCATCAGAAGTTTGTTATTCCTGGTCATGCTGGCTCTATTTGGTCAAGCACACAAGTGGTTTGTTAAATGGTATGAAGCCTGTTCCCTTTATAGTACAAACATAATCATGGTTAATTACAGTCCGTGGTGAGACTCAATGAGAACATGGCTGTGAAGGGGCAAGCTTTAGGCATGCCAGCTCTCGGGCAGGGCAGGGCTTTAAAACCTTTCAAGCATTCCCAACTTTGATGAGTGAGCAGGTATTGCCAAGGCTATCTACTGTCTGTCTGTCTGTCTATTATCAGTAGATCTTCTATAATTACCAAGTAACCTCTTCCATCTGTCTCTCTACCTATCATCTATAGATATTCTACTAATACCTATCCTTATGTGTCTGTCTATCTATCTATCTATCTATCTATGTATCTATCTATCTATCTATCTATCTATCTATCTATCTATCTATCTATCTATCTATTATCTGTAGATCTTCTATAATTACCAATCCATCTCTTCTATCTGTCTGTAATCTATCTTTCTACCTATCATCTAATATATTTCATTATTACCTATCTATCTCTTGTATCTACTTATCTATCTATCTATCTATCTATCTATCTATCTATCTACTTACCTACCTATCATCTATTTATCTCCATCTGCTATCATCTGTAGATCTTCTGTTCTTCCCCATCTATTTCTCATCTATATCTACCATCTGCCATCTTACATGTACCTATCATCTATCCATTCTCCAGTCATTGATTCATCTACTTGTCTCTCTTTTTTCTACTTCAGAATTAAAAATCTAACACATGAAAATTTTCTTTTAACTATTCAGAGGCTCTGGCAGGATCGAGATGGCCTTTTGTTCCAATAAAATAGCAATGACATCAACACTTAGAAGAGCCACTCCTGTAGATCAGGCATGTATGTTCCTGTTGGTCTTCTTACTTCTCTTTTGTCCTCTTCACCCATGGACTCTAGTGTTTCTGGCACAGAATTACTGAAGTGTCCAAACTTTGGACACCAGTATTGCAACACAACGCTGCTATCTACAAATGAGTTGGATCTGTGTACCTAGTCCTTTTTGGGATGCAAACCACCCACGGGCAGCAAGGTAGACTAGCTTGGTAGACTAAGATGGAATTCTGTCAGGCTGACAGGAGCCAGCAGGATGCATCTGTCTCTCTGTTCAGAGGACAGTGCACATACTGGGCACCCAGTACCACCTTGCCGCTGCCACACACACAGAGTCTCTGATCTCACTTTAAGCTTCCTGCACACACGATTTATGATATATTACCTTATAGCTCTTATTACTAATGGACTGTGTAGAGCTCAGTTTTACAGTTAAGGCCAGAGCAGGGAAATCAGTGAGGGGAGGAGAGGCGGATGTGAGTGTATTTGCTTTGTGACTTAAGTTGGGTCTCTGGGCCTCACCATCTTTCTCTGTGATATGAGAGAACTGGAGGCTATTTATACTCTGCATTACACACACACACACACACACACACACACACACACACACACACACATACACACAACCCCCCACAGTGCTATAATATCTGGGCAGGAATTCTTGTCTTTACTTTTGACCAGGCTGCCTTGTCTGAGCAGATGTGGCCCAGACCTGCCCTCTGGGGCCTTTCTTTGACATGCCAGAGGGACCAACAAATTAACACTTCCAGAACTTAGTGCCTGTATCACACTGGATGCTAACACTCCCGTATCCTAAAACAGCATCTGATCCACACTAAATAGTCCCCAGTGCCCTGACCCAGGTCTAGGTGTCCCCGATGGTGTCTGATCAGTTTTCTCAAGCTAAACCTCGGTTCCATGAAGAAATGGATGTGCCTTTATATCCAGTCTGGCAGCCTGGCAGCGGGGTACAGCCCCAGGGAAAAGAGCATGCTGGGCAGACCCAGTGTCTAGAATGTAAATCTCTTGGACCTTTATTTCTTAACATGTATCCTAGGGGAGACTACTTTTTGCTTTCTTTTTTTAAAATAAAACAGTGCCTCTGAGCTAGAACCGAATTATAGATAGTGCTAATTTGGTTCAATTATTTTGCTCATTACAGCCAGAAACACAAGTGACATTACAGACCCAAGACTGAGAAATCCAGTCCTACCTTCCTCATGTGCCACTACAAGTGGGCTGCAGAACGTATCAAATAACTAGCTGTCACACCTGATTAATGCCACCTGATCCAGGGGAAGCAGCCACTCTGTCTTCCAAAATGTCACTAAAATATCAAAAGGAAAAAAAAAAAGAAAGAAAGAAAGAAAGAAAGAAAGAAAAAGAGTTCATGTAATTAAAGAAACATTATTTTGTTCACACAGCCTGGAAAAAAAAATGTGATTAAGGTAGCAATTTTGAGATGGTGAGATTCAATCAGGCAGGCGCTTGTGTATGTACCAACTTAGAGCGGATGCTGTGGTTATGTAAAACGCTGTTTCATTACGTGATGTGTTAGTGCGGAAGCCAAGAAAGACAGAGACGGAGGTGAGGACACGTGGTTAATTCGCTAAGAAGTCACGGGAGCGAAGATTTGCTTTGTTTGTCTCTATCTTCTTCTTCTTCTTTTTTTTCAAAGTCAAAATAGCCCTGCGCTTTTCCAATAAGCTACTGGGTCGTACCTCCTGTCAGCCCTAGCGACAGGCGGTCCACACTGACACTTGGCTTCCAAATAAGCCTGATTTAGCTGTTCTAGCACTAAATGCAAGCTAAATTCCCCTTCAACAAAAACAAGAATAATTGGTTTAGTTTTGGGAGGACAAGACATCACTTCTCGTTAGCGTAGTGGGGAACGAGGCATGCCGTGGGTTGCTAATGTGTGCTCAGGATCATGCCAGGAGAGGGGTACATGAACTTTACTTAGCAATCATTTGCTGTAAAATAATTTGCTTTCACTCTTTATATAGCTGGGTTTTGTGAAACAGACAGACAGACACTCACATGCTCACACATGCACACACACACACACACACACAAACACAAATTGGCTCAGGCTATTTGGCGAAAAAAAATAACATCCTATTTAATGTATCAAGTTCACGGAAGACATTCAAGAAATGTTGATTGAATGGATTTGCAGAAATACGAGTAGAGATTGGTTGAGAGGAGCATCCTTTTTTTTTTTTTTTTTTTTTTTTTTTGGCGGTTTGTGAGCTGCACAATTTAGTCTTGAAGACAGCTGACAGGAATGTTGATGCTCTGTAATCCGAGGCCTGACTGGAGTGTGCCAGCCTCGTCCAGGTGCCTCACCCCTGGAGAAAGTGCACTGGTCGACCCCATCTCTCACCGCCTTCCAGCGCCGGTCAATGGACTTGTCATTTTTAAATTTTTTTACCGTGTAAGTAAAGATACTTTGTGAGGAATCCTCGCCCAAGCCGTGAGCCTATTCGGCACCAAAGCATGTGGCTGAGAAGCGAAACCTCAATCGGTCAACAGTTGGCCTGACTATGGTGTGCCTTGTAGTCACGTGATTTTTAAGAGTCCACAAATTCCCATTGAAAACAGGGACAGCCATGGTAGGCAGACATGACTGGTAACATTAACTTTATTTATCCTTACCCCAGAGTAGAAGTGTGAGTTTTTGATGAGTTGTAATTTTACATTTTATTTAATTTTTCCCCCATTATCCTCTTTTGTGCTATGAATGCTTGGCTTTGCATGGATGAATGTGAACCACCTGGACGTCTGATGCCCGCCGACATCAGAAGAGGCTCTCAGATCTCCTGGAACTGGAGTTACTGATGGTTGTGAGCCACCAGGGCACGTGGGTGCTGGGAATCGAATCTGGGTCCTTTGAAAAGTTCAGTCCCTGCTCTTAACCGCTGAGTCATCTCTTCAGCCCCCAGCAGTTTGGTTTCTGAAGGTGTCTGATGTGGCTCGAGGGAGCTTCTGCTTGTCCGCTGGAAGCCCAGCCCTGGTGTTTAAAAGTGGCTGTGAGAAGATCATTGTGTTTTATATTAAACATGCTCGTCTGGATTGTTGCATAGGGTATGGTCCTGAGATCAGATCCCCTGCATCAGTTACCGTGTAGGGGTAGGGACTGTAGATGGGTGGATGCCCCCACCTCACTGAGCAGTCAGTGCAGCCAGTCAGGAAGCCAGGTTCAGTGAGAGACTGTCTTGAAAATTAAGGTAGAGAACAGTCACGTGTGCTCACAATAGCTTTTAGAATTTTTGGCCTTTCCTTCTTCTTCTTCTTTTTTTAACAGTGTGGATAAATGTGCTTTGTGCCCTACACTCTTGAAAATAGTGGCTGTATAAACTTTACAAACAAAAATTCCACGCTTATTAGGGATAAGTACTCATTTGTTTTTCTTCTAGTAACGGAATGTAGCAATCAAAAAAGCCTAGCCACACTGTCCTTGGCCCAGCTCTGTAAGGGCCACGTTGACAGCTTTATTTACTTCTGTGGACCCAATTGCTAGCCCAGCATGAAGAAAGCCAAACTCCAAGAGGTCACATTACTGAGAGACTAGGCTACTTTGCTTAAGCTTCATGTCATATTCCAAGGAGTAAGAGCACTTCCCGAAGCTTCCTAAATAAATTTGCTTAGAAATAAAATGTCTAAACAAATACTTGGTAGATAAATTAATTGTTCTGGTAGGAGATATATGTTATTTTTAACCAATTTTTTTTTTCTACACAGCTGTGGGTTTCTACCCAGCATCTCTATCTTTCAGACTTTTAAGCAACCCTCACTGGTGAGTATCCTCCTTATAAATAGGGCATTCATTTGCCTTTCAAATGAAGGAGGTTGGCGAGATTGCTCAGTGGTCAAAAACACTTACTGGAATCCTTAGTGCCCATGCTGGGCCACTAGCATCCAAAGCTCACACCCACTTGTAACTCCAGCTCCAGGGGATCTGATGTCCTCTTTTAACTTCTGAAAACACCTGCACATGTCCCTCCCACATAGGCACATAAGTACACATAAGTACAAATCAATGAAAGCTTTAAAATTAAGATTATTCACTTTGTAGAAGGCCCGCAATAGCATCTCTTTCTACGCAGGATAGTCCCACTCTATAAAACACGATGAATACAAAGTATTTTTTTTTTATTGTACTTGTATTTGAAGAATGCAATAAACTAGCCCATTGTCATCTGTGCTTCCATTTTCTATGGTTTCAGCTATGCATAGCCAACAGTGATCCAAAATAGTAAACGGAAAATTCCAGAAATAAATAATTCATATTTATTACAGTGTATTGTTGTCTGTTCTGTTTCTGTTAGTCTCTTGCTGTTTTTGATTTGTAATTTCATCTTCATCATAGGGCATGATTGTGCAGCTAAGAGACGAATAATGCGGATCATTGTCCTGAGATGTATAGTGTTCATTGCTGCCCTTGGTTTCAGCCATCCATAAGCTGAAGATATCCACAGACCATAGAAGATTCATGTACCTCTTCCCTATGTGAGGAAGACCATTATTTAAAACCTCATATTAAAGTATAGACATTGTATCTGTATGTGTGCACAGGAACGTGTGTATACATGTGTGTATACATGTGTGCATGTGTATGCACATGTGCATGTTTGCACAGGTATATATGTGTGTTTCCCTTTATCTGCATTGTGCCAGGTTTTAAAATTTTGTGACCAAAACAGAACACTTAGAAAATTGCAGATTCAAAACACAACCACAGGTTCTTTTTTTTTTTTTATTAGCTATAATTTGTTTAAAGTGGTGCTTTTGAGTTTCAATTTATGATAATTATTACCAGTTGAATTTTCCTTATAGGCGTTTGAAGAAGGACTTGGTTTGCAAGCTGTAGGAACCCCGATCTCCACAGACTACAGTCCCTCCCCCGAACCCCAAAGTGTATTAACTGAGTCATGTAAATGTCAAGTCTAGATTGTAGACGTGGCTTTCTACAGCTGCCTCTTTCCCTCACTAAGCTCTTCCACATCTGCACTGGGCTTGGTGACCACATCTTGATGACAAGATAGCTGCCACCGTTGCTTTTGTGGCCCAAGCATGAGTCAGTTTTAATCTTTGATTGGCTTGTGTTCCAATTCCTGAAGCAGTGATTGTGACCAGGCGGTTCAATAAGTTATCTGGCTTTAGGTTTTGTCCTGTACCAACCCCACTCCTGGGCGTCTCTACACCCCCCCCCCCGACTCCTACGTTGCTCAGTGTTAGAATCGGGGTCAGGTAGACGCTTCTGTGGAGAGAAATTTGGTCAAGCTTAGGCAATGGAAGAAAGGAAAGGCTGGAAGAAAGCAGCACACACAATGCCCGTTACGTTCAGCGTTCAGCCAGTGGAGTGGGTAGAGAGGGAGCCGAGACTGCGCACTTGAAGCCTCCACGTAGTGTGCTCAGTAAATTATTGTAATCTGGCAACCACCTACCTCAATCTCAAGTGAAATCCAGAGTCAAATTAGAATGAGTTCTGAGACTGAGCGCACAAAGAACCCGGCTTGCTTGGGGTAGATTAGTTGAGTCCACCGTTTCTTCAATACCCATGGAATGTCAAATGGGTAAAGGGCTGGTGATCCTGAGATTCAGATCACCCAGCTCTGTGTTGGGCTTTCTTACTGTTGAGGAGGGGTGGTGGTGTACGGCAATTCAGCACATCTTAAGTGTCCGGTGACATGCTTAGAGGCCCGTGGGGGAGGGGAGGACGTGGGAAGGCGCTGCTGGCTCCTGGTAAGTGTTTTTGAATAATTAACAAGAGCGCGTTGAAGTTATGGGCTGGCTGGGGAAAGGGCTTCTGTGGAGCAGCAGAACAGCATGGGAAAGGAAAAAGAGCTAGAGAAGGTCGCAGTGTGGCTGGTGAGGGCAGGGCCAGTGCTAGGGACTTTGAGCAAGCCTGCGTGCGCAGTGTGAAACTCAGCTGGTGAAGGTCTGCACACGTGCTCACGGGGGCCCGCTCAAGAACTCTTTGTTTCAGCAATTGGAGTCTGGGTGTCACTAGAAGCCGCTGGTGGTTGGTTGAATGACAGGGGCGAGAGGTGGCACAGTTGACGCTTTTGGAAGATTACTCTGGCCAGGGTCGGTGAATGGATAAGGTAGGTTGCTCTCTCCTCAAAGAGAGAGTTGGGGAGTGCCTGGATGGGGAAAGCAGGGTATTGTGACAGCAAGTCTCAGGATTGGTCAGATGAACAGAGCTAGGGAGAGAGCAGAATCAAGTGGGCCTTTGATGTACAGGGCATAAGAACCCATTCTTTTCGTACAAAGCATAAAAACGTAGTATGAAATGGACCACCCAGTAAGGGGACAGCGGAGTATGCATTTACATAACTGCCAAGACTTGCTCTGTGTTAGGGAAAAATATTCTTTAAAAGATTTATTATTATTTATTTTTAGTATTATTCGCTACCCTGAAACTGGTGTTTCGGGCGGTTGTGGGTCACCTATCCTGGGTGGTGCTGGGAACTGAACGGAGGTCATATGTGTTCTTCCCCACACCAGAGTCACCTGCAGAGACAGTCTGCCTCATTCCACTCCAGATGGCTCAGACCACACCCAAAGTGTCCTCTACTAAGACATATAAAGTGGGGGAGCATACCTCTGCCTCCTCATTTTAAAATGTGACTGTTTGCACCTATGTAAGTGAGTGTGTACATGTGTGCACCAAGTGTGTGGAAGCCCAAGTTTGAGGTCAGGAATGACTCCCTCCACTCCTTGAAGCAGAGACTCCTTCTAAATCAAACTGGAAACTCCTCCTTTGTAGGACTAGTCTCCTATCTAGCTTGCTCTGGGGATGTCTGGACCTTGCCTTCCAAAGTTAGAATGACAGACAGTCACATCCACCCAGCACATTGTTGAGTCATTCCTTTTACACTTTCAAAAGACGATGGACTTGTAATTATTTCTAAAATTTAGGAGAAAGGCTAGAGAGATGGCTCAATGGTTAAGAGCTTGGACTGAACTCCAGAGGTCTTGAGTTCAATTCCCAGCAACCCCATGGTGGCTGGCAACCGTCCATAATGGGATCTGATGCCCTCTTCTGGTGTGTCTGAAGACAGCTACAGTGTACTCATACATGAAATAATATATTTTTAAAGAAATTTAGAAGAAAATGAATGCTACATTATAAAACAAAACCCAGTTGACCAATTTTTTATGGGGCAGATGGAGTACGTGGGATGGAACTTAGGGTCCCAAGTATGATAGGTAAGTAAATCCTCTACTGCTGTATTACACGTCCAGATGTTTTAAATCTTTTTGTAACTTGATTTTTGAGACTGAGTCTCATCGAATTCCCGGGGCTGACCTTGAACTAACAATTCTCCTGCTTTAGCCTCTGAGTAGCTGGGATTATAGATCTGTACCACCACCTCTAAGTGGACATCGATCTTCTGTTCTTTAGCCACGAAAAGAAAAAAAAGAAGAAAGAAAGAAAGAAAAAGAAAAAAGAATTAACCCTCCTTCCACTTTGCCCGTCAGCCATCTGCCATGTCAGATGCAACATGAATACTCTCACCAGACGTAAGAAACTTAATCTCGGACTTTCTAGAACATCTGCAATCATAAGGAATACATTTATCTTTCTTATTTAAAAACTATGCAACTCAGGACATTTTGTGATAGAAGCAGCCATGTGTGGAGTTTATTATTCACTATTAGTCATAAGCAAGAGATTCCCTCCAATCAAAGGCCCTGGCATCAGAAGCCACAATTGTTCATTTCTAAAGGAAGTCTTACTATTCCGTATCTGGCTCAAGTTCTGAGATTACTGTGGGATTTTAGTTGTTGTTTGTTTGCTTTTGTTTTCCAGGACAAGGTTTCTCTGTGTAACATCCCTGGCTGTCCTAAAACTCTCCTTGTAGACCAGGCTAGTCTTGAACTCACAGAGATCTACCTTCCTCTGCCTCTGGAATGCTGGGAATTGAGGCACATGCCACAACCACCTGTCTGGCTACTGTAGGATTAAAGCATTAAGAAGGGACAAGAAAGGGCCACCTTGAATGCCAAGTATCACCTCCCTCTTGGCTTCATCACCTTTCTCTTGTGCCCTTTCTTTTCCCACCAGCGAGAAGACCACCCTTGGTTACCGCATCTCCTCACGATCCACACAGACAAATAAAGGGAACACTGTGTTTTCTGATAGCTTGCCTTCCACCTTCCCTGTCAAGATGTCCTTGAGCGATAGAAACTCTTAGAGGAGGAGACACACAAATGACAGGGAGAGCCTTTCACAGCCTCCCAGTGACCCTCTAAAGGACAGTCACAACAACAGGAAGAAAAGGTGGCTGCTTTAGGTTTTGATCAATGTCTGATTTAAAACAGGCAAACAACGATTAATATTCTCCCTAGCCTAGTGGAAAATATGGGCACGCATGGCTCCATGGCTGTCCAGAACACACCTACAGCGATGCAATATGATGTAACCTAAGGATGTACATATTAGCATCCACAAAGGGAGATTCACACCCCCCCCCCAATTTGCCAAGATATTAATCCTGGATGGGATTTAGATTTTAGACATGGTTGTCATTTGTAAAGAAGAAAAAGAAGTATGAGGGTCAGAGATATACCACAAACAGCACAGGTAGAACATGCTGCCAAACTCAATCGTGATAACAATATGGTGCAGCTAACCAGAAGCCTTCAACAAATAAACGGCAGGAGGCTGGAGGCCAGAAGAGTCTATTTCTTCCCACATTTCTAGAACTTTCTGGTGTTAGCATTGCCTCTTGAAGACACACTCAGCCCATGCTAGCCCATGACTGTTATTATATCCCAGGGAAGTCTCCATGGTTCAAAAGACACTTAAGAGACACGTGGACTTTATTTGGGTGTTAGGTTAATTTCTCCCTCACTTCCCATACCTTCCCCTCTCTTCAGTTTTCAAGTAAAATGACTAGTATTTATTAAAAATAGCCCCGGGTTGGTCTGGAGACTTGGGTTTAGGTGACATTGGGTCATCAGAGTTGACAGTTATCACTGTTGGCTGATAGAAGAATGAGAGTTTTTACAGTGTCTCTACTTTTGTAGATGTTCAGCATTTTCGAGACATACAAATACAACCACGAGGCATCCAGCCTCTCCAGAGCTTCAGATCACAAAGCCAACTTTCCAGCATCGTCTCCAGTGTGTCTGGCCTCCATGTGCATTCCCCGACTCCCTCCACTTTGCCCATGTTGGATCTCTGGTTACTGCACAAACACCAACACTTCCCCAGATGTCACTTCCGGCCTCCTACTTACATGTCACTTCCTGCCTCTTACCCAGACTTCATTTACATCAGGCCTTTGCTGAATTCCAATTTCCTTTTTCATCACTCTATAGTAACTGTCCTTCCTTTTTCTAACCCCCATAATCTCAATCATGTTGTTATTTTCTGCACTTACAGGAGCTTCTGTACCTTGACACCCTACAAACCAAAGAGACACTCCCCCTTCCAGGGAGCACTATATCCTTGAAGCAACACAGCTTTGACTTGCAGCCCCTGTAGCCGGTCTAAACCCACCACTGCCTTCTGGAATAGGGTTTTTGCAGATAGGAACACAATTCTTTCTCATTAAACCACCCCAGGACCAGCAGACTGAAGCAGACTGTTGAGGCTCACATCCCACCAAGTTTTCCCTTGCTTAACTCTTTGTCTTGTCTAGACGGTTCCAGTTCTCCCCATCTGCCCCATAAAAGCAACAACGAAGGTTTTGTCCTCACTGTCTGGATCCCGGATCAAGGGCGCTTACCCTCTCCCACCACATGGCCATCCATGGTGCACGTGCTTTTCATTCTGAGCACTGGGAGCAAGAAACACATTTGTCACTATTGGCCATCTGATGAGTTGCAGGTTACACCGTCCACCAATGAACACAGTCCGAAACCACCATCCTTATCCGTGTTTTTTTTTTTTTTTAATTCTACTTTTTTCATAAAGTGCTTTCCTACTTCTTAAAAGCATTACTAAATATTTGTCTTCTTATCATAATCTTTCTTCTGCAGGGCTGACGAGCCGGGTTCTCCTCTGCCCTACCAATGCTCGGCTTCCAGAATGATGCCTGCTGTTTACCGATTGCTTGGTAAATATTTGTGGGGTGGATAGGAGGGAAAGTGCGTGCGCCTGCTGTCTGGGAAACGGAGTGATAAACACAGAGAAAGCTGGGCTATGAGTCCGAGGTGCTCCACCGACTAATGGTTACTGTGGAAATTCTGGTAATGAATGTCTGCTCAGAGAAGGCAGAGTAGCAGATTGGACCCATGTGATACACAAAAGACCTTGGCCTTGGGAGACTGTAAACTTTGGCTTCATGCTTTGAATCTCAGTTACAATGTGTGCTAGAAATGGAACTTTTACCAAGTTATAGGCTACTTGTTCAGGGCTTCAGGATCTTTGTATTTATAGTGAAAAAGCAATTGAAAAAGATGCCAGGCTATTTATATGTGAAAGGGGAAAGAGAAAGAGTGAATGAATGAACCAAGGAATGAATGAATAAAACGTTCTTTTTATTTTATACAGAATTTTCTGTGTAGTCTTGACGATACTGGAATTTGCTATGTAGACCAGGGTGGCCTCAAACTCAAAGAGGAAGCCTGCCTCTGCTTCCTGAGAGTTGGAGGCACCACCATGTGCTGTGCCACCACTCCTGGCAAAAGAAAATGTTCTTAACACAGTGTCTGCTCCACTGTAGTTCCCTAACATGAGATCGTAGGCTGAGAGCTATTATTTCTCTTAGTGTCTACTGTTCTTGCCTGCTCTTTCTTGGGTCAACAGAAATCAGGAAAACTAACAGAGTAGAGACAACCTAGAGTGCACTTTGTTTGCTAAGATACGAGGTTGATATGGTTGAGCTGAATTCACGTGTTGTCCTGAACCAGGAGGTATGGCGTGCAAGGCCTACTGAAAACCCACAGCTCAGATCCATGGTCATGTGAGATAAGGCTTAGACCTAACACCTGAGACCTGCAAGAGATGACCATGAATACAATAGATGGTGAGAAACCATGAATAGAGTAGACGATGGGGAGAGGTCGTGTAGATGAGATGACATGTACTCTGGGGCTCTCCCAATGCTCAGAAATCACTTGAGGGAGACCTTCTTCCCCCCTTGGAGCTATCTTGATACAAAATGGTCTATCCTGAACGAGGCATAGCTCTATTGGGTTGTAGTCAGGTGTGTCGGCATCACCTCTCCATTCCTAAAGCCAAACACGGGCCCTGTGACAACAGACACTGTCCTTTTCATTTCTGCCAGCTCTAGAGACTTTAGCTTCCTAGCTTCCAGCTAATTACCTCTTCAAACTTATCATATTTCTCTGGTAAACAAATTCAATAAAATGGTTCCTCTCAGACAAACATCACTGATAACACCCTTGTGTGCATTATCCTAAAACTACAAACATACAGAAACCTCCAAATTTGTCTACTGACATTTGAGAGTCATGAGATTCGCTTCAACTATGCAAGTCTATTTTCAAAGAACACATGGAAATACAAGGCTGTCAGAATTGCCAGGGATTTAAATGGTCTTTTGGTTTAGCGCCATCTGATACTTCAATTCTTTCTGTAATATCTCTGCCAAGTGGGTGTTCAATCTGTGTTAGAGTATATTCAGTGCTAGCAAGCAACCTCCCCAAACCCAGAGAAGGGTAGTTCAGCACTGAGTCTATGGAGTATGGGGTAGGCAAGCTCTAAGATTTATTGCCAGTGCTACTAATTACTAACTCTGTGTCATTTGGAAATTATAAAAATACCTGTAGATATCCCCCCGTTCAAAGTAGGGGAAATAATGTTGCTTATGCCATTGGGTGGTAGCTGATCTTGGTTGTCAACCTGGCATACACGGGGAGAGGAGCCCTCAACTGAAGAATTGCCTCCAAAGTGTTGGCATGTGTGCATGTTTGTGGGGTATTTGTTTGTTAATTGATATGAGAGGGTTCAGTCCACTGTGGGTAGTGCCATTCCTAAGAAAGTGGGCCAGAGTGCAGTTCACTGTGGTTGGTGCCATCCTGAAGAAAGTGGGCCAGGGCTGCATAAGAGAAGCATATAAACATGAGGTGAGGAGCAAGCCAGTAAGCAGCGTTCTTCCACAGTGTCTGTGTAAGTGTCTGACCTGATATCTCTGGACAATGAGCTGCAATCAGTAAGCCAAATAAACTCTCATGTTTCTAAGGTTCTTTTGGGCATGGCATTTATCATAGCAACAGAAAATCCATTACTAGCTGGTCCCTCAATTAGATAAAACTAAAATACTTCGTCAATGTCTAGCAACCACCCAATGAGTAGAAATGGTTCTTGTTTCCAGGTAGGACCTGGAAGATTGACCATTAGTGAATATCACATGTATTGATGAAGACTGTCTCCCTGTAGTGAAGTCAGCATTCTGGGAGACTGTACATTGTATTAGCTAGTGTCGTTCTTCAACGATCAACACTGGCTTTCTGACTGACGTCTGCAAGAATTGGGGGCCCATTCTGGAGGGAATGAGATCTTGGTGACTTAGTTACATCTGCCACCATATGAAGCTTGTGGGTAGCAAGGAGGTAGGATTGAGAAGTAGCAGGAAAAATGAGTTCAAGTTTGCTGTCCAGCCCTGCATGACTTGTCTCTTGACATGCTACAAGAAGCACCTATATTTTCATGGCATCTCATAAGCCTGGCTACCAAGAACTACTCCAGCATTTCTCTTGTTCTGTGTCTGGCTGCTCTGAAGTTTGCTAGCTGTTCTTGTATTGATAGCTCCTCTTTTTACTTGGAGCGTAGCAACACAGTAGCTGTCACAAAGTCCTGCTTTCTAACGGATTCATCAATTTCAACAGTGATCTATTGAAAGTTTAACACAAACAAAGAGAGCCAGGTCTCACTTTATGAAGCTAACAACATGAAAATCAAGTGTCGAATGGGGAAGCACAGAGCTCCAACCCAAGAATCAAATACTGAGAAGCAAACTTTAAGAGTCTCAGTGTTGGGGCCGACAACTCTACCTGTCTTGCTGCCTCCCTAGGGGCTTCATTATATAATATTAGAACACAGTAATTGGTGCACACAGAATTGCCTAGCTCATCAAAACAGCACATTATAACCTTTCTACTCTGCTCAAGAAAGTAGGGATGTCTACAGCGCTCTTTGAAAAGGTCGTCAACAATTAATTAAAATTAGGAAACATTGCTGAAGATTTTTGAACATTTCATCACAAATGACATCTCACTCCGAAGGTATCTGGTAATTACAAAAGCTTTTAATCCCAAAATGTTCAGGCTGTGCGTGCAACTTGAAAGCAGAAACTACAGAAAAATTGTAAATAAAATCAAGGGAAAAGAAAATATGAAAGAAAATGGAAAATTCTTTCAGGCATGCAAACATCTACTTCTCTGGTACACATTTTATTTTCCTCCTTCCCTCCCTCTGCCCCCCTCCTCCTTCCTCTCTCCCTCTCTACCTGCCTTTTTCCCTCTTGTCCTCCCTTCCCTTTTCCTTTCACTCCCTCCTTCACTCCCTCACTCCTTCACTCCCTCCCTCCCTCCTTCATTCTCTCCCTCCTGCCTTCACTCACTCCCTCCTATCTTCACTCCTTTCCTCCCTTCCTTTCTCCCTCTCTCCCTCCTTGTCCTTCCTTTCTCTTTCCTTCCTTCTTTTTTCATTCTTCCTTCCTTCCTCTTTCTTAGATAAGTCTCAAATTTGCTATGTAATTGTGGATAACCTTGACCTCCTGATTTTTCTGACTCTATTTCCTAAGTTCTGGGATTGTAGGTACACATTACCACACTTGGTTTGTGGGATGCCCAGGACTAAACCCAGGACTTTGTGCATGATACGTGATCACTCTACGAACTAGCCACATCCCTAGACTCATTGTCTTTTAGTATCTATTGTATCTATTGGAACATTATCATAGGACAGTCACTATACTTTGAGTGTAAAGAAAAAAAATGAGAGGTGGAAGCCTTGTATAAAGAGTTTGAAATACAGCAGAAAGAGGCCATAATGTAAAATGAAACAAACCAACCAAAACCCAAAGCAAAACAATATACTCTTCCAAAACCCCAAAACCACCAATCAACAAAGAAAAACTAGACAAAGCATAAAGATGCTACAGGGTGCGTTATTTGAGAAGGGTATATATAATGCTAGTTATATCTACAGGGTGTGATATTTGGGAAGGGTATAATACTAGCTCCATTTCCTGTTGCTGTGAAAAAAAAAAACCTGACAAAAGCAACTCGTGAAGGAAGATTTTGTTTTGTTTTACTGTTCAAGAGTACAATCCATCATGTGGGAGGAACATGAGGCAACTGCTCACATTCCATCTATAGTCAGGAAATGGAGGTGACTGCTAGTGCTTGCTCATCTCCTTTTTATTCAGACTGGTACCTTGGCCTATAGAATCGTAGCACCTGCATTCAAGGTAATTTTTCCTACCCCAAAGAAACATCTTTGAAAATGAATTCAGGGTCATCTCTGGAGATGCATTTTATAGGTGATTCTAAAACCAGTCCAGTTGACAATTGTGATTAAACAGGATGGGTTACTTAGGAATTCGCTATTTTCAGATCAATATTAGGAAAGGTCATTTCAAGAAGTTGTAAGGTTTTTCTATTCTTTACACCTTACCAAAAGCCATATCAGTGTGCAGGAAAATTGGATCCCCTGAAATGCTTGTAGATGGGAAGGCAGCATAGGCTTGGTAGCCAATCTAGCTTCCTTTGCTTCAAGAAACAAATTAAGAGCTGTGCTGGAGCTTTATGGAATGGGCAACATCAGCTATCACAACCACCTCCACCATTACCAGTGAAAATCCTTCTAGAGACACATCTGATTTTACATTGCAGAGTAAAACACACACCTAGACAATATCTCTGTATTTGTTCCTTATCGTTTGTATCAGGCTGGGTTCTGTAGAGAAACAGAATAGATAGAAATAATACATATTCAAGGGAGTTTTATTATTAGCCTTGCTTATGATATTCACTGGGTAGTTCCACAATAGTAATGGTGGAGAGACTGGGAACTGCTTAACCTATGGGGCTAGATGCTTCAGGAGACCCTGCTGAAGTTCTTGATGATTCCTGGACAGGTACCAGTGATCCATCCATCTTGGTAAGCTCAGAAACACACTCTCTGAAGATGTCTTTGTTGTCAAGGATATCTGTTTTGTTGGGAGAAAGAACCTGTAGAAAGGGACAGTAATACCTGAGGGATGCGGATTGATCCCAGAGGCTTAGAGGGTATGGAAGCTAAGTACCAACTGCGTGGATAAGGTCAGATTATCATACCCAAGCATTGGTGCTCTCCTGCCAGGCTTGTGATGCGTGTAGGAAGAAGGACTTCTCTTGCTCCATCTCCATGCCACATTTTTTGGTAAAAAAAAAAAAAAAAAAAAAAAAAAAAAATGTCTCAATCTGTGCTAACACTGCAGGCTTTCTTTCTTTTTTCACCAGAGAAAAAGAGTTAAAAAAATTCATACTCACCAGTTTTTATTGATAATTATAAAATAGTAATTACTGAGGTAATAAAAAAAAGAGATGTTTCTATCCCATATACAAACGATAACTACCTGAACTTTCTGCTGTGTTTCTTTTCCAAGTTATTTAAAGTTAGTCAGTCAGTCAGTCAGTCTGTCTGTCTGTCTACCTTCCATCTCTCTATCATCTATAATTTATTAATCATCAATCTAACTTCTAAAATTTATATAAATATCTAAATATCATCTTCATTTTATCATTACTGTTATCTACCTATCTACGTATCTATCTGTGTATCTATATATATGTGTACATATGTATTTATCTATCATAGATATGCAAATTTACATGAGAACTTCATAGTCCTTTAAATCTGTCAAAAACAGATATGAAAAATGTATTTTTTACATATAAGGTCAATATTTACAATGTTAAAATTCTGGATAATGTTTCATAGAGGAGGACATAAATCACAATTTACTTAGTCAGCTTTCTACCAGTGGACATTTAAATTATTGCTTGTCTCTAGTTTGGTTGAAAACAATGTTTCAAAACAAAAACACACTAAAACAAATTTAGTGTGTGTGTGTGTGTGTGCATGTGTGTGTGTGTGTGTGTGTGTGTGTGTAATTGTCTTTTATTTCTGTGTGCTACACTTCCAGAAGAAATGGGATTAGAATGTCAGGGGTCAAAACATTAGAAATACACATTAGAAATCTTTAGAGTTGGGACAATTAACATCCCTGACACCAGACTGTGAGAGTTCCTGATTTTTGTTACCTCTGGCACCATCTGGAGCATAGTTCTAAATTTAAAAATGTTGCCACATTGAAGGTTGAAAGCTAGTATTTTCATCAGTGTTTGCATTTGTGATTTCTTAATGATAGGAGGCTCTGTATTTTTACATGTTCATTGCACACTGGTATTTTCTTTTTCCCACTCACCTATTAAGACAGATCCTTGTTGAAGGAAGTAGTTCACCAGGAAAATGCTTTGGTAATGTATACCTAGTTCCCATCATCTGCAGCTTGGCTCCACCTTGCCACTCCCTCTGCCACGATGCTCTTCTGTATCCCAGGCTGAGAAACAATGAGGTTCGTCAGTCTTGGTTCAACCCCCGAAGCCAAGCCCAAATATTCTTACTTATAGTTCCTTTTCTCAGGTATTTGTCAGCAAACTAAAACATGTGACTTTCAAAGGCATATTTTAGAACCCCAAACCTTTTATTCAGTGCGGCTCTCTTGCCAGAGTTTGACAAATGCCGTAGATAAAATTGGAGCTGCAGAATGTGATCCTTAAATACAATTGCTCACAAAATAAGCCAGGACTCTTTAGAAATGATGTAGTCACATCAGATGTGGGGTAGTAAATGACGAAGACACTGAGAACAGTTTCTCATCCTGGGAAGAGTTACCAAGAATCACAAGTTCCATGTAGCAAGGCTCAGGTACCAAGGGAGTCAGATCCCAGCAGACACAGATGATGTATATATATATCTACATAGATATATCTATCATTTATGTCTGTCTGTCTGTCTGTCTGTCTGTCTATCTATCATTATCTCTCTATCATCTGTCTCTGTCACCCATGATCTGTCTGTCTGACCATCCATCTCTCTATTGTTGTCTGTCTGTCTGTCTGTCTATCATTCTATCTATCTATCTATCTATCTATCTATCTATCTATCTATCTATCTATCTATCTATCTATCTACCAATCTTACTCTGTGAGAATCAAGAATATTAACTCCAACACATTAAAATGCATTGAGTTAGGTAAATTCTAAGTTCCCAACAATGTTTAAAAAATTCTTCCCATTATGCTATGAGACTGTGCTAATAAGAGGGTTTGAAAACATATGACCTCTCATGTGTTTAAATGCTTGACCCATAGAGAGTGGCATTGTTAGGAGGTGTGTCCTTGTTAGAGTAGGTGTGGCCTTATTGGAAGAAGTGTGTCGCTGTGGGGGCTGGTTTTGAGGTCTATGCTCAAGTCAAGCCCAGTGTGACAGTCTCCTGCTACCCACGGCTCAAACTGTAGAACTCTCAGCTCCTCCAGCACCATGTCTGCCTGGAGGCTGCCATGCTTCCTGCCATGATGATAATGGACTAGGCTTCTAAAACTGTAAATCAGCCCCAATTAAATGTTTTTTTTTCTTTTAAAGAGTTGTTGTGTTTGTATCTTCAGAGTGACAAAACGATAAGACAGCTGGTTAGTTTTATGTCAACTTGACACAAACTAGGTCATTTGGGAAGAGGGAGTCTTAACTAGGAAGGTGCTTCCAAGTCCATGATGCATTTTCTTGTTGCTGATTGATGTGGGTGGGCCCAGCTCACTGTGGATGCTCCTATCCCTGAACTGATATTACTGGGTTGTATAAAAAGGCAGGCTGAGAAAGCCACAATGGGAAAGCCAATACGCAGCATTTCTCCATGGCCTTCCTTTTTACCTCCATGCTCCTGCTTTGAATTCTTGCCCTGACTTCCCTTGGTGACAGACTATCATTAGAAACTAAAATAATCCACTTTTCTCCCCAAGTTGCTTTCAGTCATGTTGTTTTTCACAGCCATAGAAACCTCAAAAAAGACAGAGATCAACTCATTTTGAAAACTGATAAGGAGGGAAGTAATTTATCCTGCTTTTCTTTCACCTTCGGGTAATCATAGCACGGATGATGAATTTTCATCATACACACTTTCCAGCTGACAAAGTTATTAGAATTAGAACACCACCTATTGAAATGAGACCTTACACAACGATCCCAGGGTCTTCCTAATGGCTTACAAACCATTTAGAAACCCTACCCCCAAGCCATGCACAATTTAGGTAAGGACCACACGGGGTACTAAGATTACAAAGAAATCAGCATCCACTGACCTCGGAAATCTCTTATCAGCCTTTAAAATACAAATGATAAAAATAAATGATGAGGCCATCTTTGAGCAAGCTTCTGGCTCTACCTACCTTGCTGATAGGAAACACATGGGTCAGAGAGAAGAATAATCAGTATACCACAGGAGTGTCGGCAAAATGCAGAATCTAGACAACAGGGAGATTCAAAGGTGATGGAGGGTAGAATGAGACAGAGGAAGAGAAAGGAAACATTTAGATTTAAGGAGATTTAACAGACGTGACATCCACGTATGGATCTTATTCTGGTCAAGATTTGAACCCATACAGTTAAAAATCACAAGATGCCCGGGAAAATGTTAGTGCCATGTTTAATGCTATTACACAATTATTGTTAGAATCTTAAGTAGATTAATATTTAGAGATGACATAGAGCAACATTCAACCTTCTTATGCTGTGACCCTTTAATCCTCATATTGTGCTGACCCTCAACCATAAAAAAATATTTTCACTGCTACTTTATAAGTGTTATTTTCCTACTGTTATGAATTGTAAAGTAAATATCTAATATGCAGGATATTTGCATATTAGAAGTCATGACCCACAGGTTACAAAACACTGTATTATAATACATGATGTATTATAGATACATCCACAGATAAGATACTGTGATTGTAAAGGTGAACACAGATACGTAAGAAGATGACGACAGGCTGACTACTGTGGAAACCAGTGGAGAGGTAGCTTGGGTGTGATGTCTGTCTGTCTGTCTTTCTTTTTTTAGGTTATTTAAATTTTATTTCATATGTATGCTTTTCACAAATATACATATTTGAACCATGTATATGCCTGTTTCCCAAAGAGCTTAGACAAAGGCCCTGAATTTCCTGAGCCTGGGTTTATTGATTGTTGTGAGCCACCATATGGGTACCAGGAAATGAACCCGAGACTTCTTCAAGGGTAAACAGTGTTCTTAACTTCTGAGCCAACTCTCCAACATCCTTTCTCTTAAAAAAAAAAGTAATTATTTTAAATGATTTGCATGTGTATAGATATGTACATAAACACAAGATAACAAGGAACCCAGAGGAACTACGTCTCCTGGATTTGGAGTTATTGGTTGTTGTGAGCTGTCTATAGAGAACTGTCTAGATCCCTTGTGTTTTGCCGAGTGGATGGTGCATTTCAACAAGGCAAAGATTAGGCTTGTTTCATTGGACTAGCTCAGGAAATGTTAGGGCAGTGATTTGAGTGAGAATGGTCCTCATAAGGCTCCTATATTTGAATGCCGGGTTCCCAGTTGATGGAACTATTTGGGAAGGATTAAGAGGTGTGGCCTAGTTGGAGGTATAATCACTAGGGAGTGCTATGAGATTTCAAAAGCCTATGTCATTCCCAGGTATCTCTCCTTCTCTGCTTCACAGTTGTCTGAACATGTAAGCTCTCTGTGACAGCTCCAGTGTCATACTTTCCTGCCACATGCTCCTCCATAATGGTCATGGACTCACCTTCTTAAACTATAAGCCCAATACACCCTTTCTTCTTTAAGACTCCTTGTGTAATGGGGCCTTAGCACAGCAACAGAAAAGTAACTGAGGCAGTTGCTTATAGAATACCATGAGATTGCATACACAAGGACTTTCCCCTTGTGGGCTGACTACTGAACAAACGGACCTGTGGCTTATTTTAAAACTAGAAACTCTGAGATCTATTTGGCACTGTAAGCTGCATGGGACCTTGAAGGCAGCATGGTGATGTCATGTGGCAAGACTAGACAAGCTCGATTGCCCTGTGGACTCCAAAGCACAGGTTTGTATGAGCCACGAAGCAGAATCATCTAGGGGCATATTATAAATGCAGGCTTCCCGGGGTGGAGAGATGGCTCAGTGGGTAAAGTGCTTACTATTTAAGCATGAAAACCTGAGTTTGGTCCCCAGCATCCTAGTGTTTGAGAACCCCTGGGCATGGTTACCTCTGGGCATGGTGACCCCTGGACATGGTGACCGACTTGTATTCCCAGCACCAGGGAAATGGTTATAAGTGGATACCTGGAGCTCACTGGCAAGCCACATTAGCCTATTTGACCAGTGAGATACCTTATGTCAAAGAAGGTTGTCTTCTGATCTCCACAGGTGCATGCACACAGACACATGGGAGCGAACATGAACACACACACACACACACACACACACACATACACACACACATAGACACACACACACATACACACACATACACACATACACACACACACATACACACACACATAGACACACACACACATACACACACATACACACATACACACACACATACACACACATACACACACATACACACACATACACACACATACACACATACACACATACACACACATACACACACATACACACACATACACACATACACACACATACACACACATACACACAGACACACACACATACACACACATACACACACACATACACACACATACACACACATACACACATACACACACATACACACACACATACACACACATACACACACACATACACACGCACACACATACACACACATACACACACATAGACACACACAGACACACACACACATACACACACACATACACACACACATACACACATACACACACACACATAGACACACACACATACACACACATACACACATACACACACATACACACACACACACATAGACACACACACACACATACACACACACACACATAGACACACACACACACCTACACACACACACACACCTACAATACAGGTTCCTGGGCCCTGATTCCAGAGACAGATTTGTGAGCTTCAGCTAAGCTATGAGAAAAAGGGAGGGACCCAAACAAACAAACATAGAGGTCACTAAAGGGACTTTAACATTTTGAACTAGTTTCTGGAGGTGGGGCTTCCCACCGTGATTGCCCTGTGGGCCAGCTCTCCTGATGGTGTTCTCCCTGCCAGCCATGTGGAGATAGGATCCGTTCTAGGTTTAGGAATCTGGAAGACTGTCGCTGGGCCTCCACAGACTTTTGCATTTCTGTTATCTAAGCCCACTGATGAATCAAAAACTATTGCTCATAGTTGCTGGTTAGGCCCCAGAGTTTGCCCGAGCACAGTTATTTATTGCTTTATTGATGTGCGAGTTATTGCTCTGTTAAGTACCGCGGGGTGTTTAATTGTGTGAAAGGGAAGTGTAAAAGCAGCTGTTGAAAGCTAGAGCCCTAGAGTCTGGTTACCTGATTTCTGACAATGTGTCACAAAACAGCTTGGAAACACATATGCACACAACGGACGGACCTCATTCCGAAGTTTAATGAGCTTGGAAGCAGAGCAGGGCTTAAGCAAGTGCCTTGCCACTTTGTGGCCCAGGCACTAGCCCTGACATCCGTGAGTTTTCAAGGAAAGAGACTTTCCTCGGCGGCTCGCACATATTTTCGTTTCATCGCTAATGATTGAAGCGGAGCCTGTGACAGAGGCCAAAGTTAGAGGGAGAAAAATGGCTCCCATAGGAATAGGGGCACCTGGCCTGACCTGAATGGCTCTGTGGATTCTCTGCTCCTTCGGGTTGGCACTCAACTTCGCCCATTGCAAAGGTCAGTCTTGTGCCTCTGGTAGCTGCTTTCAAAGGCAGTGCCACCGGTGGATTGGTGGAATATCCGCTTCATTTGTGTGTGCGTGCAGGGTCAGAGGTCAAGCACAAGTATATCATTCTTCAGGTACCCCTACCCCCACATTTGTTAGATAACCCCCCCCCCCCCAGCCTGGAACTTCCTCTCTGCTTCCTCAGTACTAAGACTACTAATGTCTGCAACCACATCTGCCATTTTTAATGTCGGTTTTGAAACTTGAACTCAGGTGAGTCTTCATGCTGACAAGGCAAAAAACACTTCACCGCCACCCCACCCCCCACCCCCAGCCATGTTCCCAGACCTTACGCATCCCACCTTTAGCAGTACTTCCTGTTCCTGCCAGCAAGCATGAATTTCCTAGCATGCTGCCAATGGGTTCAATGTGGCAGAGGCCCCAGAGAAGCAGGAGCGGAGTTAGCGTTAAAGGAGTCTCCTTACTGCTGAATCTGAAGGCTGTCCTGACAAAGCCAAAGAAACGTCTATGAGTTTGACTTCTCCTCCTGCCGGCTTTCAGTCTGTGCTTGGAGCAGTCTAGGCATACACAACCCAAAGATAAGCAACCATAACCCTGGTAAGCTAGGTTGATGAAGGCTTTAGTTGAAATACCTGGACTGAGGCCTTGTGGGAATACTCTCCAGAGAGCCAGCATCCCACCCGCCCCATTTCCAGGGAGCTCAGTCCTTTCCCCTTAGATAGATCACCCCAGTACTCCCCTGATCCTTTACTCCTCTAACATAATCAGGCATGCCACTATAGCTTTATTTGAGGGAGGGGAAATGCTGTTATTTTTCTAGTCCCCTATAAAATCGAGAACAAATGTTCTCATGGTAGGGATACATCTGGATGGCTACCCTAATAATTTGTATCATGGGTTTGGATGGAGCACAAGACTCTCAACTTAGAGTGAGAAGAAGCTAACATCCTGCTGTGGATGTTCTTCAGTTCTGTGACCTGGAAGTGACCCTCGGTTTCTCCGGACCTGACTTCCTGATTTATAAATAGAATAGAATCCTACCATAGTGACAGATTGCTGGGGACATTAGCGAGACAATGGCCAGAAACAAAAATAAATAAATAAATAAACAAAACAAAACAAAACAAAAAAAATGCAACCCCATCTCAAACCCATGATAAATGAAAAAACATTAATATTCATTTTCCCCAGACAATACATGTAACGCTTCCTGCTTTTAGAGAATTTTTTTAAAAAAGAGATTGCATTTGATATCTGGTGTACTCTGTTCTGGAACTTTCCCCGTGCTGACTACCACAGAGACTATGCACTTGTGGAGTAATGGACATTTGTGTAAAATATTTTGTTTGCTGAGCATACAATTTTTTTAACTAACATACACTTTCTAGGCATTTTCAAAAACATACTTAAGAACTTGAAATCATATGCCCTGTACGGTTCTTTTAAGTCCTGTTCTACCACAACCAGGCTCGTCTGGGTGAGCTCTTTTTATTTTACAATCTAAGTCTGTTTTCAAGAATCCCTAAGAAGTAAGTTTGCTGAGGCCCATGAAGACAAACACAGCTTACAGTAAGTACTCAGAAGAATGTGTTTGCCCATGGGGTCGGGGCTGTATTAGGTCAGCCCCTCCACCTATCAGCTTAAACCTGACATGGAGAGGGTTTGCTATGCTTCTGAGCTCTGATTTTGCTAAAGGTTCAAACTATCTGGGAGTGAAGGCCATAGCTTAAGAGAGGCATTCAGCCATTCTCTGTGTGTGTGGGGGGGCAGTAAGTTACCAATTATGATTTGATTCTTAAGTCCCCTGACTTAAAACAAGCTCACTGAGATGTAACAAAGGGAAAAGTTACACGGGAGTGGGGAGGGGATGGGGGTTTGCACTAATTACTTAAAAGTTTTCTTGTTAAGTTGGCTGTATTCTTCTGGAGTAGTAGAAATCCCTCATGATAAGATAATTTGGAAAGTGAATGACTATGATTTTTGTCCTCTTTGACACAGTGATAAATCCACAAACTGGCAATAATTGGTTGAAAAATATTTTATCCTGTAGATGCCTAAGGTTTAGAAATATATGTTATACATTAGATTTTACTCTTTAAGTGTGTGTGGGTTTGTGTTTGAGACAGTTTCTCCTGCCCTTCAAACTTGATGTGTAGCTGAGGATGACCCTGAACTTCTGACCTTCCTGCCTCCACATCTTGATTGCTTGGGTTAAAAGTGTGTGCCTCCATGCCTTGTTTTACAATGGGGAGGGCCTCACGTGTGACAGGCAGGAACTCTACCAATTGAGTTGTATCCCTTGTCCCTAGTATATTCTTCATGATAGCGAGTGTAGCATAAGTATTGGGTGGAGATTTAAAATGCTCTGGCATCACACAAGCCTGGACTTCTGGGTTTTGTAGCACAGGCTACACCATACTTTCTGTTTTCTTATTTAAGCCTCAGTTTTACCATCTGTGAACTAGACAGAGAAGGGCATTTATCTCTGTCCCTTCGCCTGGGGGTGGTAGTTGGGGGTTAGACATTCTGATTATTGGGCATGCCAACCCCCAGGGATTAGGCTTTTATTTCTCCAGTGAGTGTAGAAAAGGCCCTGCTTGCCCACCCACTCCAGCTAGTTCCCAGGCAGATGTCTTTGGCCACTCAGTAGCTCCTTTTTAAACCTTTCTTCTTGGTTAATTCATAATCCATAGGCATCCTGAACACAAGCCCACAGGGCTGACTTGGACATGCCCCTGATGATCAATGCCTCTCCTAGCCTGAACAACCATCATTGGCTTAAGCTAGTTTTCTTATGTATAGCTGATATATCTATGTACTCCCTGTGCATGGCACCGGTGTACAGCCTTTGCAGGTCTCCGGGATATTTTATAGTGTGTGAGTCCAACATAAAATATTGTTGAGGTTATGTGTGGAGCTGGAGAACACCTCTACATTATTATTTTAAGTTTAAAGGTCCTTCCCTACTCAAAAATAAGACAATGAAAATGAATAAAACTGTGTAAACTGTAAAGTGCGTTTTCAGTGTAACTCCTCATGGTATCTGCTTAGGGATTTGTGTGTGTGTGTATGTGTGTGTGTGTGTGTGTGTGTGTGTGTGTGTGTGTGTGTGTGTAAGTACTGGGAAGATGAAGATACTCCTGCTCTAAACAGAGGAAACGACTCGGAGAAATGACATAGCATGTACGAGCTTCTATCATATAGCTTTTTGGGAAAAAAAAATCTGAGCGATTCCCACATTAAACAGGGAGCAGCATATCACAACAACAGAGTCCCTCTGCTGAGGTTCCTATGATATATGAGCAGTCATCATGCCAGACACACACACACACACACACACACACACATACACACACACACACTGCATCCAAGCTTCTTGGCAGTTATTGGCTACATTAAAATGCTTCACCAAAAGGGCCTCTTGGGAACAACCCATCTCATAGCCCCTGACTCTGATGGCAGACTAAGGTGCCTGCTTCCCAACTGTCACCTTTGCCTTTGTTTCCCTGGCAGCCGCCACCAAAGCCTGCTTTGAAGATCTTCATGGCCTGCTTGAGTGAAGGGAAAGGAATGTTTTGAGAAAGAATAAATGTCCCCAAAGAATGATGGCTGTTGGTGTATCAATGCCCAGCACCCACTCTTGGGTAGCATGATTCTGGGGCACGTGTTCTGATTTGTAGGTATATCCGGGTGCCCATGGCGATAGCCAATTTGACAACACATCTAGTAGAGGGCACTCCGTACGCCTCATCTCATTTTCTGACCCCACAACTAGATTTTCTGTGCCTCTCAAACTAACTGCTTGTCCTCAAGTGGTCTCAGGGTCTGCTTCTAAGAGGACCCGAAGTACGTCAGAACCCTTAGGATTTTTCTGTATTTTACGTCATCATTAGCCATTCTGAACCCTAAGAAAATGGGTTGCTATACTTAATTCCTTAGGAGTGAAAGCTTGCTCCATGATGTTTTAACATCTACATCGTCGGGAGTTTTCTGAGGTTGTTGAGAGTTGTCACCTACTATATCCCAGGACCTTAGCAAAATATGGAAGAGAATGCGTACGACAGATTCTCCTGAGGAAAACTATTTTTACTTTGCAGGGATTTACTTCGTGAGGCTTATTGGTCCATGAACACGTGAAACATAATGTCTTGAACATGATATTATTTTCTTTTCTCTTTCAGACTTAGGCATTTATTGCTCTCCTTGCGAAGCCCGGTTTTCCTCAGGTGAAGAAGACGAGTGGACGGGCGAGCCTGAAAGCCATTTTTATCTCCTTGGAAGGCATTTTCATTCCGTCGTTCAACAAAAGGTTTATTGAACTTTAACAGGGTCTGAGCTTTAGGCTAAGCACTGTGAAGCACTCATAAACACAAAAAATGGATAAAAGGCACAGTTCCATCCCAGGGTTCACGGATCTGGGAACAGCCATCGAAATACCCTTTTTCAGGGTTCATTTGGGTGGTAATACATTTCATCCCAGAGAACAATCAGAAAATCAAATTGACTTTGGTATGTTTGCTTGATTTTAAAAATATGATCCCAAGGGGAAAATAGCCTGTCCACAGAGACAAATGATTACCGATCTCAAAATAGTTTTTACTGTATTTTTTTTTTTAAGCCAGCCACAAACATTCCCTTTTGGAATCTTAACCTAATTTCCCAGAGCTGCCTAGGCTATCTCCTCCTCTATTTTCCATGTTCTGCCCAAGTCTTTAAGGTCTTCGTTGGTTAATGTTTAATGCTCTCTACGGCCAGTGTTTGATGTTTACACTTTATTGGGTTAACCAAATTTGTAGAACAAATTAAATGTGTGCAGGTCTTTGGCAAGCCACATTTAGATATGTGTTGCTCGGAAACGGTCTCATTGTTCAATACTGCATGCTCCAAATAGTTTCAATTAACTGTTTTTTTTTTTTTTTTTTTTTTTTTTTTTTGGTTCCTGGCAGTATGTACAGCTATCTGCATTGCTGTTGGGAAGTTATTACTTTGTAAATTTACAAATGTTAAAACCCCATCCCCCTCTGCTTCCCACGTCACAGCAAAACATAACACATCTGGGTGCAATGGAGTGTCAGCAACAGGTAACCTATTAAGCTAGAATGACCAAAGACCAGAACAATATGCCGGGGGGTGGAGCAGAGGAATGGGGGTGGGGGGTGGGGAGGAGAGTCTGTGGGAAGTGGGAATGGTATTTGTGTTACTACAAAGATACACACTAGAAGAAAAACTATAGAGATCTATAGGTAGAGATAATTATCTGAAAAACGTATTAGTTTTTTATCCACTAGTTTAGTTTCCTTTTTTAAAATAACGTGTTTAAATGTTTATCTGTATATGCACACATACACAGGCATATACACATGCACTCTCAAGTAAGCACATGGACACACACACACACACACACACAAAGTCAGGTGCCCACAAAGACCCCCTGGAGCTGGAATTACAGGCAACTGTGAAAGGACTGATGTAAGTGAACTTGGATCCTTTTAACATAGCTGCTGAGCAATCTCTCTGAAAGCCAGCTTTTTCTTTTTGAATACATTCAAAGGGTCATGTGCTTCCACAGGATGGACAGGCCCGGGGAAGCCAATGTTTATATTCTGTGTCCAGCAAAATTGGGCTTGCCCAACATGAATTTGGCCAGACTCTCTTTCCAACTTCACCGGGCACCATCTGCTAGACAAGTTAGCCATGATCTCAAAAATCTGAGGGCACACTCCCCAATTCTGCCCCCATTAAATAGTTATTTTATGCATATAAAAGAGATCCTTTTTGGTTTTAATGCTATGTATGTGTGTAGGTGTGTGTATATGTGAGGGCAGGTGCCCCCGTGCATCCAGAAGAGAGCATCAGATCCTCAGAAGATGGAATTGCAGGGGGTGGTGAGGATTCTGATATAGGCACTGAGAACCAAATTTGGTTCCTCTGCAGGAGTAGTATGTACTCTCCAGTCTCCTAAAATTCTTTGGGGGTTGGGTGAGGTTCATGGCTTACAACTCTCATTAAGAAGATATAAGTTTCATGACTTCTTGTTCAGCAAAGAACAACCTAATTTAATATTCCTTCTGGAGTGTCTTGACTGTGGCCATTAGCAATTCATTCTCCATTTTCCCAGCCTGTATTTTCTTACAGCCTCTCCGAGAGACGCTGAGTTTTGACCCAGTGTGAGAAAATATTAAGATAGTTCTGAGATTTCATCACCAGACAAAAATAAGGAATCCCCAAACTGCAGGATCATGGATAGACTTTGGGACTCAGGTTTCCAGGGGGTCAGATTTCCCCTGGCTCCTAAAGTCTAGCAGAGAGAGGCTGGGTTTGGAGTAGTATCTGTTTTTCTGGCACCAGAACCATGGCTGAACACTAATGCGTTTAACAGTTGGACTTATTTTTAATCTACTGTATTAGGAAGCGCAAATTTAATCAAGAACAAAATGTTACCGATGATGTTTTTGTTTCTGCGTATGCATACATTCCCTGGGCTGGCTCATGTTCTCTTGAGCTACAAGCTCTCTCCTGACATCTGACTTATTTCATAACATTAGATTTTTTTTTTTTTAAGTGCCAGTGTTTGTGAAGGGTGAAGGAGGAGAGAAATAAGGAGCTGGAATTCCCTACCCCCCCCATCATTAAAGAAATAATTGCAGTACAGATTTTAACAATCACTGTTCTTGCAGCCAATGTTGCTATGAACGGAGCTAATAAATGTCTTCAGCCATTACTGCTGAGACCCATTTTCTGCCACTGGAAGGCATGGCTAGATCGAGACATTCTTTTTAGCAACCCCCACCCAAGCGCCACCCCCCCTTAGTCAAAGAAAGAGATCTTATCTCTCTGCCCAGCCTAGGTTACCCCCTCCCTTTGCCCTCCTCCCTGGGTGCCTATTTTACTGAAACCTGACTTACAGGTCAGGGAACTGGTAACAGATTAATTTTACTCAAAGAGGAACACTAAGTATTTTGGCCAGGACACATGAGAATCCTGTTATTATATTACCATTTTCCCCCTTCTAAATTAAATATTAGGAAAAATTAAGCCAAGTTGTGGCCCACGCTACAGTGGAAAGTATTTCTCTCCCAAACACGGGGAGATAAACGCTTGTGTAAGTGAAGGCACAATAAATATGCATTACGTGAAAAAAAAAACCTAGATTATGCAGGTTTTAGAGTTATAACTAAAAGTGGTTTAGTGTTTCATGCCTAATAATAGATTACGCCTATCACATTTCCAACCTTCATTTCTCCTCTCTTTGAAGTCCAGCCATATAAAGGTTGTTTGTTGAACCACACTAAAGTTAAAGCAAATATTACTTAGGGTGATTCATACTGGCAAGAATTTGCAATGAAGGCAGTGGTGTGTGTGTGTGTGTGTGTGTGTGTGTGGTGTCTGAGTCAAAGGAAATGAAATGTTTGTAATATTTTTCGGTTGATAAATTTATTAAAACATTCTAGAAACTTGTAAGGGAAGCAAGGCTGACTTAAGTCGACTCTCTGCAAACAGATCACACCCGCCCCTGTGGGGGAGGCAGGCCTTAAAGAGGAAAAAAATTCCCTGGATTTCAGAAATTGCCAGTAGGGTCACAGCAATACTTAATTAACTGAATCCATTAACAGAGGGCTATAACCTAGTTGTTAAGAAGGAAAAAAAAAAAAAAAAAAAGGAAAAAAAGAAAAAAAGAGAAAAGAATAACAAGAAAAAATACCCACAAAAAGGAAGAACAAGTCTGGGGAGTAGTTAGATTTATTTAATCCTCTGTTCTTTGCTTATGGATTAACCTTTCTTCTTCTTCTTCTTCTTCTTTTTTTTTTTTTAAAGGATCCATTTACCTTCCAGGCCTTTTCATAGCAAAACATTTTGTAGGGTTGCAAAAGAGATTAATTTGTTGCCAGTTGCTCCATACTGGCAGGGATTCTGAATAAAGAATGTAAGCAATCTATCTTTGTTTGTAAGATATAATTAATCTGGCAGTTAAAATTCTTTGGAAACATTCTGATGACTTATGTGGAAAAGTAGAGCAGGAATTTCAAAGAAAACTCAGAACTGTGTGCAGGGGAAGATAAAAGATATATGAAGTGTTTGTTCTAAGCGATACTATTCATTTACAGATCATAACGAAGCCCCACCCTGGCAATTATTCTGGAAAACAAGACAAATCTTTGTCTAGAGCCTTCTGACGCGGTCTTGATTTGACAAACAAAATAAGCACATTACTGTTGTAGTCTAATAGACTGCAAGCTGTTTTATTAGAGTCAGCTGAATCCTGCTTTGCATAAAAAAGAACACTGTTTGCTATGGAGAACACATTTATGTTAATAGGACTTTGACAAAGTAAAATAAAATCGCATTAAGATGCTGTAAGGAGATAAAACAATGAAATCTCTGGGAGAGAGGGAGTTTTGGCACACACTAATTACAGTCACGTCCCTGCAGGAAAAAGAATATATTTTTACACCAACTATCCATGTGTTTGAAAATGCAGAGAGCTCAAAGCACAATTCCTGGTTTCGGCAATTCCTGGATGCGTCTGGCCCCCTAGTGCTAAGGTGGTGGTCGCTTTAAAGGAGTCTGTCTGATGAATCCTGCTTTCGTTTTCAGCAGCGAGCACGCCATCCTCCTGCTCTGTTTAAGGGACTTTCCAATATAGGGCATCTGAAAACAAGGTTTTAGATTACATGGTAATTTAGGAATGCATGAAAAAACGAAGCACTTACCATAATAGGGTTCTGGGTAAACTTCATGGTTTTTAGAGCAAAACATAACAACATATGTTTTGTGATTTGTCTCAATGATTTTTTTTCTACACACACACACACACACACACACACACACACACACGCACACACAAAATTTTGTTCGGGTACAATCAAAATATTTGGAGGCCTCATCTGTGAACAGTGTCTTTATAACCTTAGTTTGAAAACTGACGTCTCTTAATTCAGTCATTAAAAGCCAGGCGATGATGGACACTGGAATGCCTTGGGTTTTATGACTAATCAGTTCCTGGCAGGGGCCATATTTCTTCCCTAGTGAAACTTTAATATTCCTTTGGCTTTATTTAAGCTAAAAAATTTTTTTGGGGGGAGGCAACTTTGCTATTCTGGCTACTATAAGTATCACCAACCAGATATCATACCAAATGGATTATCTGGCCCCGTGTGAGTTAACACCCCACAAAATGAAGGGGGCCAGAAAGGGGGACCTGGTCTTCCTGGCATCTAACAAATCCTGACTGCCCTATGCTGGATTCTTTTTTGTTCAAAAGGCAGGGTTATGGAGAGGACCTTGTCTCCGGTTGGCGAAGCTCTTGAAGGGAACGGACTGCTATTTGAATAGCTTCTTTGGAACCTGTCTGGGATGAGGCAGTTTTTATGAGAGGCCTGGTTTTTCAGCCCAGACTCTTTGATCTTCTTGAAGTTGCAACACCAGACACCAGGTGTCTCCACTTAGCTAAGCTAAAGGTCCGGGGAAAGAAGGTTACGTGTCCGGGAAAGGTTGATGACGCCTTCCCTTCCTTAGGGCTACTGGCTTAGGGAAGAGTGTAAGGTTTTGCTGAGGGCAAAGAACACAGTCCCTTCGGGTTTGGCTGTTCTGCTAAGACCTTGTGTCTCCACAGGGAAGGAGGCTCAGGTTGCTGTGAAATTCGTGAAGACTGGAGCCTCAGCAAACACTAAGCTTGGCTGCTGTCCATATTGACAGCGAGCCGCCATCTTGGATGGCAAGAAGCCATCACCCGAGAATGGAAGCCTTTCTTGTTGGTGAAGCTCAACTCTGGGTATCTTCTTCCCAGAATTCCTCAGCGAAGAGCTGGCTCTTCGTCTCTCATTGGTTGATGCTTCAGTTCATTCTTGTGATCTTCGTGAACACTCATCGATTTCTCCCACTACTCATCTGCTCTGTGACAGGTAAACTGGAAGAAACGACTGTTCCCTTGTGTGCTTAAAGAGCTTATGTTGAACTATGCCACCTCTGTTTGATGTCGGGTAACGGCAGATGCCAGAGCTTCTCAAAACATGACATTCCAAAGATGGTAATAAATATTGTTTTTAAAAGATCATGTTTAGGGGGACAGGCTAGCACTGGGAGTAGAGGAGCTTTGGCGAAGGCCAGAAGATAGGAACCAGAGCTCTGGATCCCATAGAAAGGTGGTAGAGAATTGACTACAGAGATTTATCTTCTGACCTCAAGGGAAGGCTATAGCGCCCCACCCCCACCTATTAAAGTAAACAAACAATTGAAACATTATTGCATTTCATTACTCTCCAGAATGACTGTTAAAAAAAAAATCCCTAAATGCTGAACTCATTTATCACCATCTTTGTGCTACTTTATATGGTCTCTTCTCAGATGTACTTGACCAAAGAATCAAAAAACAAACAAACAAAAAATCCCTTCTAGCTCTTTTACAAAGGACATCATCACTAGAGTATGGATTATCACAGAAATAATTATAGGTATTTCCTGACCTGTTATGTCTTAGGATTACCATTGGTATGATGAAACACCATGAGCAAAGCAATTTGGGAGAAAAAGAATTATCTGGATTAACTTTCACATCACTGTCATGGAGGGAAGTCAGGACAGGAACTCAAACAAGGCAGGAACCCAGAGGCAGGAACTGATGCAGAGACCATGGAGGGGTGCTGCTTACTGGCTTGCTCATCCTGTTTTCTTATAGAACCCAAGACAACGAGCCCAGAGGTGGCCCCGCCTACAATGACACAATGGGCTGGGCCCTCCCACATTTATCACTAATAAAAAAATGCCCTATGGGCTTGCCTGCAGCCTGATCTTCCAAAGGCATTTTCTCAATTCAGGTTCTTTCTTCCTCTTCTGACTCTAGTTTGGACCAAGTTGACTTAAAGCCAGCATATGTTGCTTTGCCATTCTTAAGTGTTTACATATTTAATCTAGAAATTATCCTGGATGTGACTGAGTATTTTGAAGAACATACTTAAGAGAAAAATTCCTTGACTCATGAGCACCTAGAACTGTCTTTTTTTCTGAGGCTTGGGCTTAGGGTAAGACTTAGGAGATGAAAGGAATCAAATAAGCCAGGGCTCAGAAGGCACCTGCCGGAGGAAGAAGTTTTCTTTGGAGGTCATGACTGCAGGAGCCATCCTGATCTCCTTACCAAGGACAGCTCTGTTTCCAGCAGATTCCCAGAGACCATCAAACCTCCAAGAGATAAGGGTTTAAGTGCCAGCCCTGCCTCTAAGTACCTGGGGAACAGGTTTGTACCATTTTGGTGCTAGTTTTCTGTCCTTGGTACTAAATGTTGAATGTATATTAATCTTGTGGAATCACAAAAGCAACTTCCTGAGAGAGTTCATATTATTGTGCAGGCTTTGTGGACAAGGAAACTGAGTTGCACAGTTAAAGAAACTCTCTGGAGGTCATCAGGCTCAAAGTGACATTCTTGAGATGGCTCGGTGGTAAGAGCACTTGCTGCTCTAACAGAAGGCCCAGGTTCAGATTCCTGCATCCTCATGGGGATTCATAAACATCTCTAACTCCAGTTTCGGGATGGTCAATGCCTCTCTGGCTTCTGTGGGTACTGCATGCACATGGTATGTTTATATATAGGCAGGCAAAGCATTCATACACACACACACACACACACACACACACACACACACAGACCTGACAAAGTGACATAGCCAAGAATATTGATTGGCAGCCTTTCATCGAGCGATCCTTTTAAGATCTATCAGTAACCCATGCTTTGATTAGAGTTTCTTCCTAAGTATTATCAAAGGTCAGTATGTGTTTTGAGCACCTAGGACTCCCTTGAGTCATTTAGTGCCCTGTGCCAGTTGCTACCTGTAGCATTAAAATGTCCAAGGGAGGTAGAAATCAACATCTACTTACTCCAGATTGGGCCCTGGCAACTGACAATTCCACTAAAGACCAACTTGAGGACCAATGAGATATTGGGCTTTTATACCCAGCACAAGTGAGGAGTAACAGGAGCACAGGAGGTGTGCAGGGCAAATACCTATAAAGTCTTCATCATGGGTACAGACCTTATGGAAATGTATCATGGCATCCACTTTTGAGTTAACCACTCACTTTGAGTTTATTGCCAGGTTTCACTTCTTGTTGTTCTCTCTCCTCACGATTTGCCACCAATCTGTTCACAGTGTTTATCCTGCCTATACACAGACACACAAACAGACAACACAAAGCCAAGGAAAAACACACAGACAACAAGCAGCACAACACACACACAAACATACAAACTCACAGACGAACACACACATATACACAGATTGACACAATATACATACAAGCATAAGTATGCAAATGCACAAGCACACATATAAAAATATATACATAAAATATGAACACATATATACCCATAAGTATAGAAACACACACAGACCACACAAATACAGAAACATACATAAATATACACATAAAGTTACAAATACACATATACAAAAATACATGCAGACACAGACACATAAACACACAGATACAGAAACATATATACATATGTATACATGTGTATATGTATATATGCACATGTCTTTATATATATACATATGTGTACACACACACACAGAGTGATGGTTAATAATTTGTCAGCATGGCAGGATCTAGAATCACGATACAAACAGACCTTTGGGAGTGTTTTTGAAAGACTTTGAATGGCGCTAATGGAATCGGGAAAACCTACCCTAGGTGTGGGCAGCATCATCCTATGTGTCCAGGGCTGAAATAGAAATAGAGAGGGAGCGAAGCACCAGTATCTGTTTCTCTGCTTCCAGACTACGATTGCCATGTGACCAGCTGCTGCATGGTCCTGCCAATTTGCCTCCCCTACCCTGATGAACTGTGTCCTCAAAATATGAGCAAGATTAGCCCTTCCTTACATCACGTTTATTAGGAACTTTGTCACAGTAACAGGAAAACTAACAAATACAGGGCATTTCTCCCAGAAGAGGCTACAGAAACGTCAGCGTTTGCTAAATCAACATGCAAAGCCATTGCTTGCTGGTTCTGAATTTTCAGATAGCAAGAGCTGCATGTGACACCAACATGTGTATGACCACAAGTTCAAACATCCATGAAGCAATCTGGTGTTTTTTTTTCTACCTGGGTAGACTTCCTTTCTTTTCTTTCTCTCCCTTCCTCTTTTCTTCCCTCTCACTTTTCTTCCTTTAAAAATATTTTGAATTATTTATTTTATGTATATAAGGGCACTGTCACTGCCTTCAGACACACCAGAAGAGAATATTGGATCCCATTAAAGATGGTTTTAAGCCACCATGTGGTTGCTGGAAATTGAACTCAGGACCTATGGAAGAGCAGTCAGTGCCCTTAACCACTGAGCGATCTCTCCAGTCCCATTCTTCCTTCCTTCTTTCCTTTCTTTCATTCCCTCCTTCATATCTTTTTTCCTTGTAAATAAAATTATAATTGATGACCTGAGATAAGAAGTTGCCAGAGCCAATCAGAATTGCCAAGTGTCTGTGAGAAACAGGGCAGTGAGCTCATACACGGTAGGGGGCCTGTGAGCAGAAGTGCTGGCCCAGAGTTTAATGACTTAATGCGGTTTTTATTTTCTCCCTGACGATGGGCCACAGTCACATGGTTCTTGCGTGTCAGAGCAAACTGAAGTGGAGTGATTCTCAGCCTCTTCCACATCCCCTGGGTCACATTTCCTGAAAGCAGAGTCCTTAATGACTGAATAGTTTTCAGTGCAGCTTCTTGACATTCCTGGGCAGTGTTCAGGTCCTGGCAGCCATTCCTGGCAGTCACAGTTCACATACTGTGGACAGAGATGGACAGTGTGATCTCCAGGACAGAAGCAGGGGAGGGTGTGGTTATAATGTCCTGAAGGGGATTTCCTTGGCTCTCAACGTGTGCTTTACAAAAAGCTGTGGCTACACTCTTGTCCTGACTGGTTTTGTGTCAACTTAACATAAGCTAGAGTCATCTGAAAGGAGGGAACCTCAGTTAAGGAAATGCCTTCATGAGATCTAGCTGGTGGGCAGTTTCTTATTCTGTGATTGACAGGAGAGGGTCCATCCCATGGTGGGTGGGGCCATTCTTTGGCCACTGGTCCTGTGTTATATAAGAAAGTAGGCTGAGCAAGCCACAAGGAGCAATCCAGTAAGCAGCGTCCCTTCATGGTCTGCATCAGTTCCTGCCTCCAGGTTCCTGCCCTGTTTCAGTTCCTGTCCCAGCTTCCTTCAGCAATGAACTAGAGTGTAGAAGTGTGAGCCAAATCAACCTGGTTCTTCCCAAATGTTGATTTTGGTCATGGTGTTTTGTCACAGCTACAGTATCCCTGACTAGAACAAGCCTCCTGTTAGGCAGGGAAAGGAGGAGAAGAGCAACATTCACACATCTTGAAGTGGTTCCAGAATCCCATTTTTTTCTTTCTGTTTCCATCACCCTCTTCTCCTCTGGCCTTGTAAGAGTGTGCTGAGGTCCAGGATTCCTAAAACTTTGTGAGAATTTGCTTCCTTTTGGAAGGGAGCAGCAAGCCTGTTTTCTGGGCTCCCTGTTAGCTGCTGAATTTGTTTATTCTCTGGACACATCTCTCTAGCCTTGAGGGGGGCACTGACACCCAGAAAAACCTTCTGAGCCTTGAGCATGTAGGAGTCTGTGTTACCTTTTGAGGACTGTGGCAGTAAGTTCATAGAAAAACATCCTAGTGGGAGGTTGCAAGAGATTAGACAAGTTGAAAAAAAAAATCAGGGGATTTGCTGGCCTCTGTTGGTTTACTCTGGACAGCATGATAGGACTTAGCATTGATGATCATGTGCTATTCTCCCTGTCTCTGGTTCCAAATGCCCTGCTTTTCTCTTATCTCTCCTGGGGAGTATGTTTCTTTTCATTCCACATAGAGAAGGCAGCTGCAGAGCCAAGAAACAGATTTATCGAAATCCATCTTGGTAATCCAGTGAGTTCCTCAGGGTTATCCATAGAAGTGTGGGTAATGTGGGCATCTGCATTGACTAGAAAGCCCAGCCCAGCATGAGTGGCAACTTGGAGAAGGTGCAGGATCAGAGTCTCTTGAACAGTTGTTAGGCAGCTCTACTGAAGAGTCTTCAGCCAGTCTCCCGGTTAGGGCTGGGAGAGAGCTCTCATAGATGTCAGTTTATGAGCCTTCCGGATTCTTCTAGTAGAAAGTTAGCTAATATGCCCTCTTTTCTAGAGCTGAAAAGAGGTGTAGTTTTTAATTCCTGAGTCATTAATAGTTATTACTGAAATCATTGCATACTAAAAATATCATAGATTAATCCTTGTAAAAGCTTATCTTGGAAGATGACAAAAAAAAAAAAAAAAAACTCACATCTGAGGAAATATGAGTCTGTGTCTGCGTTTTAGCAGAGACACTGACAGAACCAATAGTTTCCTTTTGTTTTTTGCTAGAGTTTCTAAGATGCTCAGAGCCACATTTAATGTATAGGCATCTCTTGTTCCCGGCTTTGTCTGCTTTTAGGTGGTGTAGCCCTTTACAGTTCCACTAATTATTCAGTTAATTGCCCCTCTCTCCATTAAAGTTGCTTCGACTACTCCATGGAAAGAAATGAAGGTTTAAAAAAATTACATCTGATTGACTTGGATTAAAGTAGGAAGGCTTCTAGTCAACCAAGATGGTGATTAACAAGGTCGGTTAGACTCAGGAACAAAAGACTTTGAAGATGTTGATGATTCGAAGTGGGGACTTCATGGGCAGCTCTCAGTGGACGCTGGTTGCTGCACCATGACAAGTCAGTATGTGCCTGTTGAGTTGGCTGCCAGAATGGGCTGTTTCTACATTACGTTTCACACTAGGAAGATGCAACCAGCATTATCTCTGCATGTAAGTTCTCAGGTGACTTCTTGGAGGACCCAGAAAGCATTCAACTAGCTACTGTGGAACGTTTCTTCCAACATAACCTTCTACACATCCAACGTTTTCCTGCTGTTCCATTCACTCACCCTCTGGTACAGCACCTCAAGTCAATTTTGTTTTTCTAGAAAGCCTTCAAATGTCTGGAGGAAGGAGCAACATGTAAGCTTGGTTTTATATCTGTACAGAGTGTATCCATTTATTTTTATATATATCCACTGAGTTACATAAACCACTATTATTCCATGTAGATTCAAAGTGGCTTATAGCTACAAATGCAATAAAATCAGATAAAATAAATATGAATTGAATAAAACAGGGTAACACTGAAGGAACAGAGAATTGAGACCGGAGGCTGGAGGAGGTGGGAAGGTATGCACCATATTCTAAAACACCAGAATCAGTCTACATATAGGGCATACTTGGCTTTTTCACACAAAGAGATTGCCTTGGAAACTACAGAAAAGGGGAATGAGAGAGTGAGGCAATTTCTTCGTCTTAAATTAAATTTATCCATCACATAACAGAAACATCATATATCGGATGAATGTTCACAGTTGATCAATAAAGGCATTGACTAGCAATGGTAATTTCTTCAGTGCAAACGAAAGTTCAAGAGAGACAGGAGGACCACAGGGACAAGAATGTGCCCTGATGAACTCTTCTGATACAAAATCTTCAAGTTCTGATGCACGCAGATGGGAAATATTGATCCAAAAGGAAGTCTTTAACAGGTAGCAGAAGAAATTTTGGGGCTCTGAAGGTTGGTGGCAGTGGCCTTAGCACTTTGTGGTGGTTTGAATATGGTTGGTTCAGGGAGTGGCACTATTTGGAGGTATGGATTTAATGGATTAGGTGTAGCCTTGTTGGAGGAAGTGTGTCACTGTGGGGGTGGGTAGTGAGACCTTCCTCCTAGCCATGTGGAAGATAGTCTTCTCCTAGTGGATGTCAGATGAAGATGTAGAACTCTCTGTTCTTCCTGAACCATGCCTTTCTGGACGCTGCCATGTTCCTGCCTTGGTGGTCATGGACTGAACCTCTGAACGTGTAAGCCAGCCCCAATGAAATGCTGTCCTTATAAGAGTTGCTTTGGTCACGGTGTCTGTTCACAGCAGTAAAGCCCTAACTAAGACACAGTTCATTCATTTGGTGCATATTTTTGGAACTCTCTTTGTGCTAGTATTGAGCTAGTTTTAATGGTTAGTTTTTACTGTTAACTTGATTGGTATTAGATCTGGTTATATCTGTGAGGTTGCTTCTGAAGAGGCTGATGTAAGGTGGGAAGATTCACCCTGAATAGAGGTATTACCATCCCATGGGCTGGAGTCTGGCCTGAGTAAAGAGGAGAGAAAATCAAGCTAGACACCATGAAATGTTAACAGCTGTCTTATACAGATTCTGCCATGAATTACCCTCCACAGTGGACTGTGTCCCCTCAAACCATGAGCCCAAACAAATCCTTACTTGGTTAAGTTCCTTCTTGTCAGATATTTTGTCACAAGGATAAAAGTAGATGGCCATACAAATGATTAATATTATAGTATAACTGTCTTTCAGAAGCTTATAGCCAAATGAGGATATGGTACAGAATAAAATGTATTAGTTCATTCCGAGTATTTATTGAGGAACTATTACATAACAAGGCTAGTGCTGAGGGCTGGGTATATAAAATACAACCACAGCAAATATGTTTCTGTTGATTAGAATTTTGTAAATTAGAAATAACCAGGGATTTTTTTCCCCTTGGTTTGTTTCAAGAGAGATTAACTGCTAAAAACTTTAAAGATAAAACAGAATTATTGTGGCTCCAACTAGTATGTAACAGAACAGTCTACGACTTAAGAGTTCTCCTCTCTAGGGCAATTTCTTGGTAGGTTTATTACAAGGAAATGGTTATCTAATTTTTCAAAAATAGTAAGGTTCTGCAGATTGAGGTTGCTGTAAAACATAAAATAATGACTGTTTTCCAAATGATGGAATCGGGGAAAAAGAGCTGAGTTTTTCAGGAAAGGAAAATTCAGAAAAAGCAGACATATAGCATGTCACAATACACCTGCCCCGTATCTATGGAAGACATTACTAATAGATCACAGAGCTTCTTCCTGTCATGTTTGAATATGGTCTCAAAATTCTTTCATTACCCTGTGCTAGGTGCCCAGATCTGGTCTTAGCATACAAAAAGATGTCTTTTTGTCCCTTGAAGATTCCTAGGCTTTTGAATATGTCTCAACCCTTTGTGCTACAACACACTATGGGAATAATTTGAGTTTTTTTAATAATTATTTTCTGCGTTATATTTTAAGCGATTGAAATTGCTCTCTGGCAGTTGTTGAGAGACTGACGGCATGCTGTGCCTAAGGAGTTTTACAGCTTTGGAAAATAATAACAGCACACATTTCATTTTATGCAATATGTAAAAACTTAATAAACTCCATGTTATCTATAGTAATTTCATTACCATCATTATACATCTCTTAGCCAAAATGAACTAGGTATCATTTTCTGTGCAGGTACTATCTGCTTTACATGTGTATTTTATTGAACCTTTATAGTCCTCCTGTGGGGCTGGTGACATTAGGGTCTCCTGATATTTGGTCCCACCAGAGGTAAGTGTGTAAGTAGCAGGACTGTGATTGAAATATCCACCATGAGTCTCATGACTTGAATGACAAATGTTCCCACAGGCCTCTGTGTTTGAACACTTGGTCCCCAGCAGGTGGTGATGTTTTGGGAAGTTATGGAACCATTAGAGTGCAGAACTAAGATGGAGGAAGGACACACCTGAGGGTCAGCTTTGAGGGTGTACAGCCTCATCTCACTTCCGTTTTCTCACTCTACTTCCTGTGTGTGGGTGAAATATGATCTCTCCTCTTCCTGACTGTTAGACTGGCCTCTGCTTTTCATCGCTACAGCTTTCCTGCGATGATGACTGTCTGGAACTGTAGGCCAAAAACCAAACCAAACCAAAGAAAACAAATAAACAAACCTCTTTTATAACTTGTTTTTTTGTTTGTTTGTTTGTTTTGGTCAAAATATTTTATCACAGCAGCAGAAAATATATATGGCAGGTAATATATATGTATCATCTATCTCTTTTACTGTCTACACCTGTTATCACTGGATAGCCTTGTTCTTCCGATGAGGAGGATCTGAAAGCTCAGAGGAGTGGCACCATTATCCTGGACCGCTCGTTAGGCTAGGGAGCTGGGATGAAAGCCTACCCTGTGTGGCAGTAGACCCCCATTTTTAGACACTCTCTGGGCTCCTTTGCATCTTTAAGGGTCAGACTTTCCTTTATCAGGAGGGTGTGACCTCTTAGACTGCTCCTATGTGTTTTCTGAGCCATGAGGCTCAAATAACAAACATTATTTTATTCTTTTACTATGGCGTTGTTTGTTTTTTCTAATCAATCTCTACCAGCTCTGAGTAATTCAAACCCCACAGCTCTTCGAAGAACAGACAAAGGGGCAGTGGTCATCTGCCACCCTTACTGTATGCTGATGACATTGCTAATGCATGGCCTCTAAGAAGAAAACCAAGTACCAGCCAAAATAACAAGTTCTATGTGAATAGTGGCGTAAACACAGGTAGAGCCTAGTTGAAGGGACTGCCCATTTCTGTTTATTTACCACCAGCTCTATGGGTTGACCGGAAACGTGGCTCTCTTTAACAACCTCCGATGATTCGCAGGTAAATAGCACTTTATATTATGGTAAAGGCACAATGGAATGAGTTTAAATGCAGAAGAACATTAAGCATCCTGCCGTCCAGGTGACATTTATTATAGTGACCATAATAGAATTAGCGAAACGAAAGAACACAGCCTTCAAGGATTAAAATGCTATCTCAGCAGAGTCCTTCCTGCACAGCCTTAGTTACCATGGGGATCGTGGTGCAGGATGTCCCAAGCTGTTGGCATGGAAAGGTTTCAAGTGTTCATTTACCTTTTGTGTATAATTTATGCACAGATTGTTCCGTGAGTGCTATGTATGAGGCATGTCACTAGGATGTCACAACCTGTCCAGTACACTCTGTTAGGATAAGAAAAAGGGCCCTCTGTGTACTTCATTCATGGTTACTGAAGACTCCTGTCCTACTCTGTGGGTACCACTGGCATTATTAAGATAAAGTCTATGGAGTTATCCTCTCAAGAACTTGTAGGATAGAGACATGTGTAGAGAAATCTTTCCACATGCTTACTGTGGTCCAGGCTTCTGCATCTAATTTATCTCCTTTTGATGAAAAGATGACATTGCAGTTAGGCTTTAAGGGGATTTGACTTAGGAAAATGAGCTCAAGAAGGGAAAGGATAGGGAGACAGGAGGAGAGATTACGTGCAATGGAAGAATGAACAATCTAGACCTGGGCTGAACCTGTCTGTACTGTTCCTTTGTAACATGGGTACAGATGCAGGTTGCTGGCTCACTGGTTGTGAAAATCAGGGCTCTCTAGAGGAACAGAGTGTGAAAAAATGACCATATAGCTAAGGAAGATATATTAGTATTGGCATACTACATAATCTTGGTAGCCTAAAGCTGAGAACTTGGGAGTAAGTTGGTCTGTGAAGCTGGCGCTGACAACCTAGAGGATCTCTAGGGAGATAGTGGTGTCCAGTCCATGCTGGAGCTGGGAGAAGCTGGTTTCATGTTAGGGAAGGAATGCAGTGGTGTACAGGAACTCAACCTTGAGCGGGGAGACAAGTGGGCAAAAACCAAAGCAGGGGTTCCAGGTGACATACATGATTATTGTAGGAGACCAGGGGTTTCACGTGACATTCATGATTATTGTAGGAGACCAGGGCTTTCATGTGACATACATGCTTATTGTAGGAGAGCAGGGGTTTCACAGACATACATGATTATTGTAGGAGACCAGGGCTTTCATGTGACATACATAATTATTATAGGAGAGCAGGGGTTTCAGGTAACATACATGCTTATTGTAGGAGACCAGGACTTTCATGTGACATATGTGATTATTTTAGGAGAGCAGGGGTTTCAGGTGACATACATGGTTATTGTAGGAAAGCAGGGGTTTCAGGTAACATACATGCTCAATGTGCTTCATGTAGGCCTCTGCTTAGTTTTATGCTTGAAGCAGTGTTTTTAAAACTGTATGTTGCAATCCTTTTGTGGGGCAAATGACCACTTCACCTAGGTCACATATTAGATATCCTGCCTATCAGATTTTTGCATTTTGATTCATAACAGTGGCAAAATTACAGTTATGAAGTAGCAACGAAAACAATTTTGTGGCTGGGGGCTGCCACAGCATGAGGAACTATATTAAAGGGTCACGGCGTTGGGAGTGCTGAGAACCACTGCTTTACAGTGTGTGTGTGTGTGTGTGTGTGTGTGTGTGTTCATTACCTGGAATTCCTGAAGGGCAGGTCAAGGTAGACTACATTTCCTTGACTTTTCTGGTGACATTTCATGCAGACTGCTGTGCCTATGAAGGCCATTTGGGAGGAACCCCCAGTTGCTAGTATTTAAATGAAAACCTGCATATTTGTGGTTTCTGGGAAGGGGTCATCATGGACCAGCATGTTTCTCAGTAAGAAATGATTGAAGCCAAATTTGGGCTTTCTCCACGTGTGTATCTGCTCCCTGGCTCTGTGATGCCCTCAACTAACCCAAAAAGGCCATGTGGTGAGTTCAAGAAATAAACCTCTGCAGCTGTATATTTTTTTTGGATTTTCTGTTGTTTACTATAGTGCTAGAGTTCTGGCTCATGCTTGTTGATGAATGAATAGAAAGTCAGTAAGAAATTTTATTTTTATAGGTGTGTGTGGGTGTGTGTGTGTTTCTGCATGTGAGTTCAGCACCTGTAGAGATCTCCTGGAACTGGGGTTACAGGTGGTTGTGAGCAGCCTAGTTTTAGATTCTGGGGATCAAACTGGGGTCCTACAGAAAAAAGGTACAGGCTCTGAACTGCTGAGCCACCGTTCCGGGCCCAGGAATAAGAATTTATACAGCAAGTAGTACGTGTGGACGCTGGGCTGAGCAGCTTACACTGCTTCTTCCATTTGAAGGTGGGAGCAACGTGGAAAGGAAGATCTACTTTCTTAACTTACTGGCGAGGAAGTTGAAAGAAAGTCAGAGCTGTTAAAGAGGTTTCCCATCATCATTTGAACTGACCCTTGCTTTTACCCACTTTGCTTTGCCATTCATCCCGATCCAACAACTATCGTTAGGCATGCATTAGACAGGAGGGCAAAATTTCACACTTTTAGGTATCTGAGGTAGGGATCCCTGCAGGAGACAATCTTCTAAAAGTTTGACAAAGTTTCTCATGGTCTAGAGAAAAGAGTAAGAGAGCTGAATGAATGAACTAACGTTTGTGGCCTATGAAAGCCTGTTAGGTTTTTAATAAGAAAAAAATCAGAGTCATATATATGTATATAAAATTATATATCATAAAACAGCATTCCACATTTATAAAAATATAATTGTATTACTTCACTAATTTTATGATATGTAGGAAGTCATATAAAATACAAATACTCATTACCTATAAAACACTGAACAAAAAAAATTTGGGAAACTATATATATGACATAAGTGTGTGTGTGTGTGTGTGTGTGTGTGTGTGTGTGTATGTGAAAAGTCTGCTTTGGAACTAATGGTTTATATATTTTAAAACCACAGAATAGATACTGCTTACTGTCTTCTTACTGGATAATTATAGACCATCGATATTGTTGGTGTGATAAATGCCATTTCCACGGCAGTTATCAAATGACAATAAACCAAATTAATAATGATACACCAAAACCAAAGTAATTTGTAATTAAGACAACACGAACCAGTGCAGTCTACCGAGCACCGTTAACCAACCAAGACACACTGGCAATATGTTGACAAAAGACCCTTCCAGAACCATGCAGGAATTACAGCTGCCTGGGCGAGTTTGTGTAGAAACTTGCAGTGTTGCCAGGCATTGTGTGGGAGCCAGGATTGTTGGCAGAGCAATGAATTAATGTCCTCAATAAACTAGCAATGTGCTAACTTGAATTTATGAAGACTGAAATGTAGTGATCTGTAATTGCCCACTTTATAGTCCTTGGGTCTGCAAATTAAATTGGGTCAGTTTCCTTTCAGGGCGATGGTGGCTGATCCAGGGGCCTGTTGCTTTCAGTTAGATAATCTTCTAGAAGTCTGCTGAATCAGATTACACACAATTCTCCCACTTGGGCCTGGATTTCTATGTAAATCTGGCAAATTACCTGCCCAACTGAAGACCTAAGCCTGGGACTTTGGCTTCTCGTGCATTTTGCAGTTGGTCTTTATGGGTCTGTTCATTGACTCTCAGGATGCATTTGCTTCACCGACGGTTTGCCGATAGAAGAGTAACTTGTGTTGAGAACGTGTTGGGTCTGTCCTGGCTCTGAGCTTCACCCTTCATAAGGGTCAGAGGGTGCCATTGCTGTTGGCTGTGATCCAGCAGGAGAGTAGGAGGAATCTTCATTGTTGCTACTGTGGTGTCAAGATCCAGGTGGAAAGATGATCTTGTACTCTTGGCTGGGAAAAGATGGCTTCACCTCATGGCCCCTGTCTGGACCACCAGCCAGATAAAGTCTGACTCATCCTTTTTCCTTTCTTTTTAATTTTTCACAGTCTTGCCCTGCCTTCTCCTAAAATGAATGGCAAATGAGTTACTTAGGAGCTGTCCCAATGAACATTGAGTTTTCCCAACTAGAAGTGTTTTTGTTTTTTGTTTTTTTTTTTTGTTTTTGTTTTTTAAATCAAGGTGGATGATTGCTAACTTAAAAATATCTTGGAGTTACCCACTCATCTTACATGTTTCTCTAACATTTTTATAGCCAAGTTAAAGATTGAATTGTGTTCTCCAAAATAGACACAATGAGTTTCTAACCTCCTGCTACCTCAGGAAGCAATCTTGTTTTTTTTTTTTTTTTTTTTTTTTTAAACAAAAACAGAATCTTCACAGAGATAATCAAGTAAAATGAGACAGTGGGGTGAGCTCTGTTGTATTATGATTGACATCAGTATTTTGCCCATGAGTCTGGAAATAGCCCGGGCTACGAGAAGCTTCGAGAAAGACAGAAATCTGATTTTTCGTAGTTTCTGGAATTTAATAGAATTTTGTTGCTCTAACCTACCCACCTATGGATGACAGCCACAGGACACTGGTGAGTCATGTTTTTTTCCTGACTGTATTCATTCCGTAAGATGTAATTCAGTGTCACAGGCATTTACAGATGATGCAGGATGTAGAAGGGAAGGTATACGGCCATTGTTTCTATGCCCCTCCCCCATGCATCCCTCCAGGGACCGAGTTCCACTCATTCTGCCATCTTCTCTCTCCAGTACACGGGTAAAGTGAAGCTTCTCCTGACACATCCTTGATTCAGGCAACACTCCCTTCTTTAGCTCTTGTTAGAAAAACTACAAACCAAGAGCTCCTGTTTCCCTCCAGCCCCTCTGGAAGGAAGGCGGAGCAGTTTACACTTTTGCCACTTCTCCAAGACAAACTCTACAGTGAGCCTAAAAGTAAGCCCCCTAGGATCTTCTCAAGCCTTCTGTAGGTTGGTATTGCCCTTAAAATAGCTTCTGTTTGCCCCAGGGTGCCTCTAGGAAGATGCCTGGCTTACCTCCTATTTTAACAGACATCTCTCCATCGGTTTGAAACAGTTTCTCCTAAATGGTTGTTCTAAGACTCCCTTTTCTCTCTTCCTTTTTCTTTACCTTTCTTTTCTTAGACAGGGTCTCGATCGACACTATATTTAATTTTCCATTTTTTTCTTTCCTCTGGCTCCAGGCAAGACACACACTCGACAGCCCCATGCCCATGCGTACCCACTGATCCTCACGTTCAATGTAGTCCACAGACTATGGGTCTGGTCTCATTCCATACTAGCATTTTCTTGGTCTTCTAGCTAGGTCATCTTAACAGTATGTAGGTAAGATCACCTCCCTGTGGATCAGATCTAACTCCACACTGCTGATACCTTATGTCATCTCCCAGAAGGGAAGGCTATTGACTCACCCTTCAAAAAGTCTATAAAAAGCAAGAGCTTCCCCCACCGGTGTGACTCATGCTTTGTTGGCCTACTGTGGTCTCACACCTGTTCAACAGCTTCATCATTGGCTCCCATGGTTCTGTCCTTGGTGGAGTTTTACCTAAGAAGCTGTGATGATAGACTGATTAAAAAATAATGGCTCTATTCACATGCCATACTCTACTTGTTTTGAGCCAACAGTTGTGCCATTTTAAATACATTTGCCAACCTGTACAATTGTGCTGTTCCTTAGAACACTGGCTCCCTTTCCACTTGCATAGGGATCCTATATCAATGATTAGTGACATTCTTCCAAACATTCCCTGACTTCTTCCTCCCAGGCGGTACTAAGAACGTTTCCTGTTTCTGTAGACTAGCGTGTCTTGTACACTTCATATGGCACATCCGCAGTCTATTTTTTTCATCTGTCTATAACTTCTTTAATTTAGCATCATGTTTTTAAGGCTCTCTCTGACAACAGCACACATCGGTATCCCAAGGTTTCAAACCATACAATACTATTTTACCAGTAGAGATATTATTATTTTAATATTTACTAAAATAATGGACATTTGCATCATTTCCATTTTAGGGTCAAATGTGAAGAATCTGTCTATGAATGTTTGCGAATAGGTTTTTGTCCAGACATGCATTTTTATTTCCCCTGGGTATAGAGCAGAAAGTAGAATCGATGAGTCATTCGGCAACTCCATGTTTAACTTTCTGAGAAACCAACAGATGTTTCCCAACATGATGATACCACTTTACAGTCCCACCACCAGGGCCTAGAAGGTCTAATTTTTTCCATCCATGTTAGGAGCTATAAGTTTTGCGTACAGAGGTCCTAGTGGATATGAGTGAACAATCACTGGGTAGACTGAAATCACGTTTCACCATTTTTCTATGATCTTGACGGAGGGCTGTTGCTCACAGTCAAGCCCACAGTCCGTATGTTAGCTGTTCGGCTGCCACGTGACCTGCCTCCCACACTCTTCCACTGCAATTCTCATGCCTCCTTTCCCTCCACGTTCCCAATAGCCCCTCCCTCCACCACTAGTTCCTCTTGGGGCCCAACGCTATCTGAACACTTGAATTTTGCTCTCATCTTTCCATGAATGTTCATCCTCACAAGAGGTGTTTCTCTCTTTCACGCTGTTACTCTCCGTCTATCCATCACTCCCTCCGTCTGTCCTTCTTTCCCTCCCTTTTTTGTGTAGTAAGTGTATGTATATGTGTATGTGTATATATATATAGTATACACATATATAATATATGCATATATATTATACACACATAATACACACACACACACACAATTTGTTGTTTTTTGTTTTGCCCCAAATAATCTTTACTTATTTTAGAAAGAGGGGGAAATAGGAAAGAGAGGAATGACATTATCATTTTTGACACTAGGAAAGTTCTGGAAATTTGATTCCATTTGTTCTTTTGGATCCTCAGAAAATTTTAGACATCATTATAAAAATAATTACAAAAATCATGGATGTGTGTGTGTGTGTGTGTGTGTGTGTGAGTGCCTATCACTAACCTGCTGTGGTACTCCAAATCAATCACATAACAATCCTGATAGTTACCTGTTTATATAACAAGGGGCTTGAACTACATAATCTTTACCATCCTTCTAGCAGCAGTATGACAGATCCTGTCCTGGGCTGTCACCTAATAATATATTAATGGTGAGTTAAGTTTTAGGACATGGGGTCCTTTCAATTGGCAGCCATCGGCCAAAAAAAAAAAAAAAAAAAAAAAAAAAAAACCAAACCAAAACAAAACAAAAACTCAAAACAAGCACAGGAAAAACAAGAAAACAACAAACCCCAAGGGATAAATAAAGAACTCTCCCTATATAATCTGAACATAGGAGTGGTGCCTAATGCATTTTTGTATCTGGGCTTGGAGCCATGAAGCTTTGTGTTGGCAATATGGGGATTTGAGTTACTATTTCTGACTGAAGGATACATTGTACTGAAGGTGGTCCTATTTACTGAAGGTGGCCCTATCTACTGAAGGATACATTGTATCTGCCAGTATGACCAACCAATCAGAAAACAAGGACAGAGTCGAAAATTTCAAAATAGGGTTTTAATGAATAGACCCTAATGAGGATGTTGGATTCTTTTAGGGACCACAAGAGTATGTCTTGTAAAACCTTCATTATACAAAAGGAGGAACTTAAAGTAGAGGAAGAGAAAGATAGTACTTGAAGAGATGAGAGCTTTGCACTTGGTATTCGATCCAGTGAGCTGGGGATGAAGATGGACACTCTTGCTCATGATAGATCAGCAGCTTTCTTGCTGTGCTTTTGAGTGATTTGGGGGATGAGCCTCCTTGAGTGATTTTGGGGAATGGAAGAATTTAGAGATGATCATTGGTGGCTCTTGTGAAATTAATTCTTATAAAACAAAAATACTTATTAGTAGGAAGTGAAGATCAGAGCCTCTATGTGCCTCTGTGATTTAAAGATGGCTCTTTTCTCTGACAGCTGATTCTGTGATTGACAGGTTCATCTGTGATTGACATATTTTGAGGTTACCTCAGCTTAGAGGCTCTTTAGTGGGTCAGGTTCTAGGCAGTTGTGGTTGGAACTTAAGCTATGGGTAGGACCTGTGGCCACAGCCGACCTAGAAGAGAGAGGATGAAGGACATTGGAGGGTACAACGGCATGATCTGGAAACACTCCTGGCCACCTGAGTGTTCTCAGGACCTTCTGGTTCTGTGTGATCCCAGAATGGCTACATGCTCGAGTCCCTGAGGCTGTCTTGGCTCGAGGCTTGCTCTGTTCGTGTCTCTCAGCATGTGGATTCAAGAAAGGAACCTTGAGCTCAGAGGTGGTCTGTAGTCTTCGTGCTGAGCATCGGAGTTGATTAATTAGAAGTGATTTCCTGGAGCCATTTGCTGAGAAAGATGGCTTATCTAGAGTTCAACAGAAAAGAAATACCTCCTTGGATCAGCAGTGTCGTGCCTTCCGTGGGGGGGTTCAGACGAGTATGAGCAAGCTGTATGCCCAGAATATCGGATCCAGCTCATCTCTCCTTACCTTAGGGAGCAAGTTGAGGCCGGAAGAGGGGAAGTGGCCTGCCTGATGTCACATCGCCAATTAGACAGCTGGTAACACACCCAGGTTCCCTTCCCTAAAGGCCAAACTACCTGGAAGCAAGCTGCCTGGGAGCCACTTTGATAAAGAGTTCTGCATCTTAAGGACAGCCACACGGCACGTAGGCACGTAGGAAGACATGAAGCTTGGGAAGGCTGGGTCTGTGACAATAACTGAGCAGCCTGCTCCGAGAAGTTCTGTCAACTTTGCTTTTGGTTCACCGGAGCCTAAAATAACCCAGGTGGGCTTCCGTCGCTTTCGAAAGCTGCAGGTTGATGGAGCCCGCAGATGGCACTCTGGGAACTATGAATCTTTCTAGAGAAGGCTATTGTTTTACGGAGACACAGGAAGGATTCTGCCGCTTTCAGATAGGTTCCGTGTTGAAATCACGTGACCCCCTTGTGCTTTGGAGTTCAGCATTTTAATAGATCCTCTGCTAAAGCCGTGGGTGTTCCTGACGTAGGTATCTGACGGTTCTCGTCTTATCATGACGTGCTCTCTCACGGACACTGATCCTCTCAGTTCATGCTCCCAAGTGCTAAGAGTGCAAGCTGCCCCTCAGGACTGTCTTCAGCAGAAGAGCTGTCTAGCTTGTGCTGTGTTCCTTCTCCAGGGGGCAGACTACATCTGGGAACTGGTAGATGTCTATACTGAGTCTATATAGCAACTCCGAACGGCTACCCTACCCTCAGTTTTTCCAGTGGGATCAACAGCGGCTTCACTTAGACTTTTCTCTGTGATACATCTTTTTTTTTTTTTTTACTTTCTTGGAAAGTATTATCCTACATTTACCCCAGTCCATACCCCGCATGCAAGTTACTCACACAGACATTATCCCAATTATGTTTGAATAATTTAATTAACATAGAACAAGCCATTACAAACATACCTGTTATCAGATTGGCATCCACACACCCCTTAGTCACAATCTTTACATAAAGATTATAGCAAACTCTACTAGTAAGACATGACTAGCCTGCATACCCAGAAGCCCTTCTCCAGGAGAGGAGATAACAATTTTAAGCAGTGTTAACATCTCCCATGGTAGCCTATAATTTAACCGCAATATACAATTAACCTTTAAGCATCAGTACAAAAATCAATATATTTTTATACTTGGCTGTAAAGAATAAAAAAAAAGAGAGAAAAACCAAACCCATACATTTAATGTGTGTATGTGCATGTGTGAGTTCATGGACACAGGCATGTGTGTGTGTCTACATAAACATTCATAAAAACATAAGGAAATTCTTGCATCAGAGAACTATGATCTTTGCTTCTATGACTGGTGTTTATTATGTCATACCTGATGTTTATTACTACCTTTTCTCTATTGCCCACTCTGGATTGGACTTGCATCCATTAAGTTCTTTATGCAAACTGCCTTGAAAATGAAGTTTCTGCCTCCAGCTCTGTCTTGGTTGGGCTCTTGTAGCACTTCATTGATCTTAGAATCACAGGACAAAGTAATAAATGGTAGGGAGCCCAAGATGTCCTCTATTACAGGTCTAGTGCTTCTTACCGTCTTTGTAAACTACTCATCTGAGTTGCTCTTGAAAGTTAGAGTCAACGAGCATGGATCCTCCCACCGATTTCTGCCTATCCAGTCCGAGACACAAGGAGCCAAGACTATGTGGCTCACAACCTTAGGGTTCCTTCAGTGGGTTCACTGCTGTGTCTGTTGGTGAGTTCACACATGTATGTAATCTCAGGTTGCTTGTGTGTCACTGGAGACAATGCTGAGGGGCATGTCCTCACTTTAATCCCTTAGCTCCTGACTATGGGAGGTAACCACCATCTATTGGATAATGACTCAGGAAATAGAAAGCCTTCTACAGAACTTTTTTTTTTTTTTTTTTTTTTGCCCAAGTCCCTTAGGGTATTATGACCTGGCTGGCCCTGCAACTGCATCCTCTGGGGCCAGTCACTTGTTCTGTCAAACCAGCAGGATGATGGGCAGCATAAGACCAGTGAATTCCATGAGCATGGACCACTGCCCCTCCTCCTAGGTAAGTTTTTGGGTCATAGGTTATAATCATGGTGAGGGCTGGGAGGTCTGTGAATTCACTGATGCTAATTTGATCAGGATTTCACTCAAAGACATAAAAGCTATATTCGGGATTTTTATTCCATGGCCATCCAGGTGCAATTGACCCAGTGCAATCAAATGACCATTCAGAAGCTAACAGCACTGGGGTAGTATCGTAGTACCGGCTCATTGATGGTCTGTGCAATTGGTATTCAGTGATGGCCATTTTCAGGCTGAGCCCATAAATAGTGTCCATCCTTGTCACCATGTCTGTCTTGCTCAAGAGCCTGTTGGTAATGACAGATATATGTTGGGAAAGAGGCTGACTGCCATCCTATCTACTTAATTATTTAAATCTTTCTTGTTGAGATCTTCTCTCTGTGACTAATCACATAAAGGGCAAACATATTCACATTTTTTTTTTCTCACGCAGAGTGACCTGTTTGCATATCTCCTCCTCAAATTACCGTGTCAACAGTTTTTAAATCATGTCCCTATCAGTGATAGTCAAGACAAATAATCAGCTACAGCTGATGAGTTGGTATATAATCGTGAATCCATAAGTCTCCTTTAAAGTGAAGCACACAGCCCAATGTTCTGATCACTAGGACTATTTCCTCTTGGAAATGTTATTCAGGAATGTTCCAGAGAGGCACTATACTGCTTCAGGTATTCCTTTAGATTCTTCCTTCAAAACATGTAGAACAATCTATGCGTCAGGGCTTTGAGTTCCCTCTGTCCTCCAAATGATTGTAATATTCCAAAGAATTCACAGCTGCATAGTAGCAAAGAGAAGACAGCATAGTAGCTGTGGGGACCATGGGCCATTGGGCCACTTCTTTATGTGACTTACTGGTGCCTCTGTGCCTATTGGGACTTTATGCATGATGTGTAGCTGAATGACTTCCATGAAATGAAGGGGTGTTGATGATGCCTAACCTTTACATTTTAAGGATGCAGGGTTGATGATTGTTTGCTGTTGCTTAAGCCTACAGGTTGACCCTCACTAAAATGAATAGGTCACTGCCATCACCATTGTGTCTCAAGCAAACAAAAGCATCAGTTTCTGATGTTGTACTGAAAGGGATGTCTTCCGTAGCCTCTGACATGTGGTCATTGACCTAACAAGTGAATTTTTTCTGTCCACATCAGTAAGAAAGATCAGAAACATATTATATTCATGAGGAATGGGCATGATCAAGCAAGGATTTTATTAGTTTTCCTTTTTGTCATTCTTTCATATAAAGCAGCTATGAAAAGAGCACGGCACTTGTCTCTTACATCAATGACATCTTGGTTCTTGGCTCAGATAAGCAATTAAGTGGCCATTTTGGAAAGAAACTGTGTTTCAGAAGGCAAAAGGTCAACTTATATAGACAGATGGCCAAGCTGGTGGTGTTTTTAGATGGCAGGTTTGCAGGGTCACCTGAGACATCACCTCTAAGGAAAGGAGGCTATGTTGTTTCTCTCTTTGTTCACTGAGAATGATCAACAAGTAAGCTCCTTTGGGTTCTAGAGCATCTTCTTCCAATCTTGGCTTTAGTGCTTCATTCCATTTACTATGTGACATGGACCAAGACCAAATAAGAACTCTCTGGTGCATCTAGAATGCATGGTGAGATGCTCTGCCACTTGATCATAAAACCTGGAGGATACTGGACACTATTAGTCTGAACGTTAGAACATACCATATGACATGTGTAGCAAGTCCTATGAGAAGGATTATAGTTGAAAATCATAGGGCTCTAGATAAATCCCTATGCCATAGAAAGCAATGTATTTATTATTATTATTATTATTGTTGTTGTTGTTGTTGTTAAAAAGTTTCTGAATTTCTTTCAGTTCCTGAGAGAATAGAATATCTGATTATGGGCCACTAAACATCATCAATATCACAGGTGTCCACCATGAACTACAGGCTTTAGAATTTCCAGTGACTGAAAAGAACTATTAATTGATAACCATCCCATTGCTCTTCTTCTTTCTCTTTCTCCTCATCTTCCTCCTCCATCTGACACCAACCATAAATAGGACCATCACACATAAATAGGTGCACAAACAAGTGGATGAGTGTGCCCCATTACACTCTCTACCCTGGTTCAATTCCTCTTCATTGTTACACCTGTGGTCACATAGAAAGATCCTTGTGACTGAATAGCAGAGGAGAAAAGAACAGAGTATGGTCCTTAGATGAGCTACCTCAGTCCATGGTTGGAAGGAAGCTAGAAGGGGGCTGAGGATGTCCCATAGTTCTGTCTAGTGAGAAAAGGCAAAAAAAAAAAAAAAGAATCTATGGAAAAAAATATGTAGACTGATGCTATAGATGGATGGTGTAGACTGATGGTGTAGGCTGAGGGTTTAGGTTGATGATGTGGACTGATGGTGTAGGCTGATGGCATGAGTGGGGTGATTGGTCAGATATCTAGAAGAAGTAATGTTAGGAAATGCTCTGTTCTCTAGATGGTTCTAAAGAATTCTCTAGAGAAGTGTATGAATGTATGAATGAGGAAGTAAGTCAATGGGATTGGTCTTTAAGGTCTGATAACCTAGACCCACGTCCTGTCTACTCTCTGCTTCCTGACTGTGGACACAATGTGACCAGTCACCTCACACTCTGATTACCATGGCTCCCCTGCTGTAATGTCTCATCTTAAGCCCCCAACCACGACAAACCCTTCCTTTGTTGTCATAGCAACAAAACAAAGTAGCATGTATATAATATGTATTTGTTGATGAAAGGAATAATTATGTTTAGGGGACTTGTTCAAGGTCACCCAGCTAAGTATCACAGCTGGGCTGTGAGTGCTGTCTTTGAGACTTGGAGCAGGATACTTAGCACATGGGTCTAGTTTCTTTATCTAGTTATGAGGATGAAAATAAAGTCTCTTTGGGGTTGATATCAGAATAAGAGTTAGCATATGTAAGTGATAACTAGCACACTGGTCTGACTTACTGGCTTTCTAACTTTGCAATCGTCTATAACCACTCTTTATTTGATAGAAACAGGTACATGGGCTGGAGAAATGGCTCAGAGGTTAACAGCACTGGCTGCTCTTCCCGAGGTCCTGAGTTCAATTCCCAGCAATCACATGGTGGCTCACAACCATCTGTAATGAGGTCCGATGCCCTCTTCTGGCCTGCAGGCATACATGCAGGAAGGATGCTGTATACAGAACACATAGTAAATACATTAAAAAAAAAAAAAAAAAAAAAACACAGAAACAGGTATAATGTAGAACTTTCTCCAGGCTAGTGAGAAGCAGGCAGAAGACTGTAGTTAACTGTGTTGAAAGGCAGCTGCATTTTGTAATCGAGCTGAATCAAACACATTTTTAAAAAATGTGATATTTTCTTCAACAGACTGATTGGGAGATGCTGTATAAGAAGTTGATAAACTTTGGTAAAGCCACTGTTAATAATGTCTAATACCTATTAGGTATACATGGTAGATGCATTTTGTGACTGTTAAGTCCTGGAAGTGGAATTTAAACTTAGATGCAGCTGCCTTTGGAGCTTCAGTGCTAGCTCCCTGTGGAACCTCGAGGTCCCTGGTTAACTGTGGGATGGGGACCAGTGATGGAGAAGAGGAGACTAGTATGTGATGTCGGTGCATCGTCACCATCTTGCAAGTCCCGTGAGTTGTGTACCGAATATACACCAAGTACATTGGTGGACACCATGGGTAGCCTAAAGGGAATGAGTTACATTATGCTCTCGTGGATCCTCCTCTAGCACTTACAGCCACAGTGAGTTCAAACTGTTAAGGTGGTGAGGAGGATGGGGATGGTGGGCCAGGCCTCTGGTACCTGTGACTATCTCTCAACCCTGGACATTCCCTAATGCTGACATCTGGACTCATCCGTAAGAAACCTTTGAATGCATCCTGTGTCACTTACTCCAATGTCACTTTGACTCCAGTCAATACTTTTGTTCTCTGGCCTACCCAAGATCATCCCTAGGAAGGACCCGTTAGACATATCCCAATGTTGGCCTGACCCACTTAGAGCCAAAATCTGGGCTTCTGAGAGGTGAGGACCCCAGCTCCTGCTCATAAAAAGTTGATAGGCTATGGTCTACACCACTGGCCAATAGATATATTGCATTAGCTTTGTGCAGCAGTGTGTGTGTGTGTGTGCTCTGCATGTATGTATGTGTGTGTGCACATATGTCTGTATGTGTATTTATGTGCATGTGCATGTGTGTGTGTTTTCACCACTAATTAGCACCAGTTTTTAATTGTTTTGAGTTTGGCAAACCCATGGTATGGCCTTTGCACATTCTAGTGTCCAAAGTTCGTTTACTTTATTCTGCAAAGAAGAGATGTTTCCTTATCAAGGAATAATGGCTCAAGTGTCCAAGTGGTGTTCATCCAGATACTCCAGCTGAGCTTAGAAAATGTGTGGGTGGGATAAAAGTGAACCCAATGGGTATTCATAAGGAAGAAAACTTTGAAATATCATCTGTGTTGGGGCCAAATCTCACTTATAGCATTTATAGTACATGTATGACACATTATAGCATATTATATATTTTTCTGTTTTTTATTCTGTTTATTTGCCACCACCACCACCACCATCACCACCACCACCACCACCACCACCACCACCACCACCACCACCATCACCACCACCACCACCATCACCATCACCATCACCACCACCATCACCACCACCACCACCATCATCATCAACTTTAAGTCAGAGTTTCACCCTGTAGCTTAGGTTGGTCTGAAACTCACTATCCCATATAAGAGTGGTCTCAAAAGTAGCTGTGGTCCTCCTGCCTCAGTCTCTTCAGGGTTAGCATTTCAGATGTGAGCCATCATGTTTGGATATTTACTTTGAAACAAGACCTTAAGAAAAATCTATATGGATGTTTGGCCTGCTTGGTGTCAGCTCACCACAAGCACACCTGGTGCCCTTGGAGGGCAGAAGCAGGCATCAGATTCCCTGGAACTGGAGTTACAGACAGCTGTGAGCTGCCATGTGGGGGCTGGGAATGGAACACAAGTCCTCTGTAAGAGCAGCCAGTGCTCTGAACAACGGAACCCCTTATCCAGTCCTTCAAACTCCGTGTTTAAAATCTCCTGGATTTTCGGCAAACAAGCAAGCTTTTATAGAATCCTCTTTTTAAAATTATACTCCCAATCTTTAACCCTAGGAGAGTTTTTCTCCATGTCACTTGAACATCTCTAGCTGTCCATTAATTGCCCTCTCCCCACCTCTCTCCCCTTGCTTTTCACCTGCAGTTGGGACGGTATCACGTAGGTAGGCTCCCATGAGCTCTCCCCACTGTCTTCAATCACAGTCTTCCACCATGAGCCTTGAAGGCTTCTGAACACTGGACTTGACCTGTGTCAGTGAGTAACGCCCATGAGAGAGCAGAATGGATGGAGAACAGGAAGCTGAATGAATGGGGCCAGGAGGATTTGAAGTTCCTGCAGGGTTCAGAGGGTTCTAGTGCCAGAGTGTCTGAGTTTAGAACTAGCCCCAGACACCACATGGGTCAGTGTTTGCATATGCAGGAGTAACTGTGACACCACACACTGATGGACACTTTGGATTTTAATAGATACATATATATATATTTTTTTTCATGTGATTTATTCCATTAGAAAACTTTACTCTTTTTTACTGTATTTGTTCACTGTGTGTGTATGTGTGTATGTGTGTGCATGTGTGTGTGTGTGTGTGTGTGTTTGTGCATGTGTACATACCATGGTCTGCGTGTGGAGGTCAGAGCACTACCTTGGGAGATGTTTCTTTCCTTTCACTAGGGGAGTGAACTCCATTCATCAGATTTTGTGACAAGTGACTTTACCTGCTGAGCCATCTTGCTGGGCCTCTTCCTTTTAACTTAAAACAATATTCATAATGGTAAAGATAAGAAAAAGTGCTAGCTAATTTGAAGTTTTTGTGGAAAGGTGACAACCTTGAGGGTGGTACACCAGTTCTTTGAGATTAGGAGACACTGGCACCGTGGGGAGAAATATGGAATTAGCGATACGGGTGAACCGTAAGGAGCTCCCCTTATTAAATGCACATCTTGGTATTTCTCATTCGTAAAATGTAACACTTTCCTTTTTGGCATACATTTTCGTGGGACTTGGAGACCCATCTGCTCACTTTTTTACTCTTCCAGGCACAGACTATTTTATTGTCCACTCTATGCTATGCACCAGCAGACCCAGGAGTGAACATCTTTCTTCATGGAGCGACTTCTCAGCAATATGCAAGAATTACATACTAAGAAAAATACAGCGGATCTCGGGTGACGCTGGGATAGAACCTCTGAGGCAGGCTGGACCCGTTTGAGACAGGCAGGTGATCATAAAATGGCTGGAGAAGAGACAGGACAAAGCAGAAAGCAACGTTAAATGACTCATCAGAATCCAGGGTCGGGAGCACAGGACAGGGAGGATGGTGGAGACGTTGGATTAGGTTTTGGCTGTGAGGGGGAGAAGAGGAAATATCAAAATGTGGAACCTGTTCAAAATGGTATGTCCACCTTTGGGGCTCCCAGAGACTGGACCACCAGCCAGGGAGCATGTGCTGGCTAGACCTAGCCTTCCCCACCCCCACACACATGTGACAGGTGGGCAGCTTGGTCTTTATCCCAGTCCCCCAACAACTGGAGGGAGAGGCTGTCCCTGACTCTGCTGCCTGCCTGTGGATCCTGTGCCTCTAACTGGGGAGGAAGTGTGCAGTCTGGCAGTGACTTGATGTGACAGGATGAGTTTTTACTCAGGAAGGGCTCCCCCCCCCAGAGGAGGAGAAGGAATGGGGGGAGGGGCTGAGTTGGGGGGAGACTGGGAGGAGAGGGGGAGCTATAAGCAGGATGTGGAGTGAATAAATAAATTAGTGTTAAATAAGCCAAAAAAAAAAAAAACAAAAAACAAAACAAAACAAAACAAAACAAAACAAAAAAAAAAAAACAAAAGAAAGAAGAAAAAGAAAAAAAAAGTGGTGTGTACAATTAGTATTCAGAGAAATACATACATAGCACCTCGGATTGCAGGACAGACATGTTACCTTACATTTCTGTGTTGGGCAAGCCAAGATATGCAAAAGCTAAAGGTTCAAGTTCTTGAGGGAATAGTCATACAATCAGTTGATATTTCTACTGTTAGTTAATTAATTACTACTAGATCAACTGATTAGCTAATAAAATAATACTGCTTTTTGAAGCGAAGCAGTACACGAAATCATTCTAAAACGGGAACATACAACTGTTATTTGACCAAGGCCAGCTCAGTCAACAGGTTCTCCATGGCAAGAACAAGAATTAAAAAGAAAAAAAAAGACAATTAGACAACACTGTAGTATGACCCCAGCCAGTTCTGAGGCTGAGACCAGTTTATTTTTTCCCCAGTCTGTTTTTATACCATTTTAATTACATGCAAGTAATAAGGTCAGTTCAAGGTTAAGGATCAAACAAGACAATAAACACAAACAGTCCAGGAACAAGCAAGGCAGTAAACAAAGTTCCTTGATCACTGTTTCTAAGGGATTATCAGGATGACAAAGATATCTGAGCCTACTTCCCTGTCCTTGCCCAAAGTCAGATTCTTGCTGGATGTCTACTTCTTTGTTATAGCTCTAAATTAGATCCCTGCCTGAGTTTACTTCCCTGTCCTGACCCATTATCAGATTCCTGCCTGAAGCCTACTTCCTTGTCCTGACCCAGTGTCAAATTCCTGCCAAGCATCCCCAAAAGATCTCCACAGTTATTTTTATATTAATAAGTAGGAAAACTGGACCAGAGACAGATGCATCATTATCCAAACTACCTCTTGACTCTCAAAGAAAGCTTGGTGAGAGGCATGCATTTCTTTTGTAGTCCAAATGCAGTTAATGAGTAGAAAAAACATCACCTCAGAGATGGACCCCCAAAGCCAGGGACTGCATAACCTGTGATCAGAAGAGGTTGATATCCCATTGAAAGACCATGAGAATTCAAAGAAAAAGTACATGGCAAAATGGTTTTAATAGCCCACGTTGGGTCATATGTCCCTTGAGTCTTGGGAACACTGGTAAGAGATTAAAGTTCACTTCATAGATCCCAGATCTGAAAGCAGGAGGAAGGCTGTTGTAGGAAGTAAAGGGAGAGCTGTTCATGTTAGGTCAGTGGAGAACATCTCTGGACATCAGTAGAATACTAAATGCTCATGACTTGGTGGAGCTCTGGACTTGGAGGTAAGATTGGAACAAACAATTTTATCAACTTGTGGGATTGAGGATACCTTAGTCTTCACCCTAAGGATGGTGCATTAGTCTTCTGGGGATGCTATGGTAAGATATCATAGCCTTGGTGGTCTACACAATAAACATTTATGCTTACAACTCCAGAGCAGTGGTTCTCAACTTTCCTAACAGTGCGACCATGTGACCCTCAACCATAAAATTATTTCATGGCTATTTCATAACTGAAATTTTGCTACTGTTATGAATTGTAATATAAATATATAATATGCAGGATATCAAATATGTGCCCCCACAAAGGGGCATATGTTAAGAACCACTGCTCTGGAGGGTGGAATTCCAAGATCATGGTGTCAACTGTCAAGTATTTTTCTGTCACTTGACTTCACGGAGAGCCAGCTGCTCTCTGTCTTCTTGTATGGTCTTTCCTAAGTAGCGTGTTGTCTGTGTGATACATTCCTTTTAGGATACTACTAGTCACGCTGTTGAGGGTTCACCCAGATGAACCCATTTAAGCTTGAAAGACATCCTCCGAGTCCCATTTCTAAATATAACCATCTTTTGAGGTCCAGGACTCAGCACTGGATAATATGAAGGTGTAATCTGTCCTCTAGTAGAGAATAAAGCCGTGATTCCTTCAATGTAAGGAGAGTCTGGGATCTGTGGACCAGTAGATGATCCTGACTGTTAAATGGGTAGATGCTTGAAGCCCCGCCCCTGATGTTCTGCCCCCAAAGCCCCACCCTCTGCCTTGTAAGGAGACCTGTTGTGGTGCTCTCTTTAACCTTCACTGTCTACTTGATTGGCTTGAAAAACATCTAGCACGTTGTGTGTGTGTGTGTGTGTGTGTGTGTGTGTGTGTGTGAATGATAGGATTTTCAGAGATCGTTAAGTCTGGAGGCCTGAAGAATCTGTGGATGTGTTCATTCCACCGGGGACTTACTGGGAGGTGTCCAAGGATGTATCAGGCTGCTGGAGATCACTGCAGACTTGCCCCGCCCCTTTATGTAGTCCTCTCTTTTCTATTTCCTGCCCTTCATGAAGTGAATAACTTTGTTCTCCATACCCTTGCTGTGTGATAGTCTGCCTGAATGCATGGGTCTCCATAGGTGTGAACTGAACGCTCTGAGGCCAGGAGAAAATTAGAGAGGACCTGTCTTTAAGTTAACTTTCTCAGCTCCTTGGTCATAGCAACATAAAGTGTGGTTGATGCAGGTGGAGAAGGGATGAAAATGTAGGGGAAGGAGTTTGCTTTCCCCAGCTTCTTGGAGCCGCACACAAAAGAATACAGAAAGAAGAGCATGGGAGACCCATATTTTTCCACCCTAGTCTCTTTCTGGGCTCCCCCAGGACTGAGTTTACTTATAGCTCCTTAGTTTTCCCATCTGGTAAGTGGGAAAACCAAAGGCAGGATTTTATGACTCCCTACGGGACACCCATCTCTGTTACTTTACTGCAGAGACTTGTACAAATACAAACTTGGTTAGTTTCTCCTCTAACAACAAAGACAACAACAAAAAGCCCTTCTATACTGGACTAACCAAGTCGCATTTTCCAGGTATCAGCCACGGTTTGGGTCTGAGATATTCACTCATTTATGATCTGAGATTATTTTAAAAAAGGCTTTGCAGCTTTGTCTAATTGGGTAATTGGGATGTTGCCAGATGAAATTCAACTTGTATTTTTTTTTTTTTTAATGCTTTGAAGAACTGGTTGCCATGGCAGTGTTCTGCAGACGAGATCCCTCACTGGCTGCCACAAAGCAGCAATAATGGGCTTCTGTTTATTGTGAGTTTCAGGTTACCCCACCTGAAAACCCTTCAGGGAGGAAGCTGGGTGTGGGAACCCTTATGAATTGCTGGAGTCCTGCCTCAGCTGTCCAGGGGATTTATCTTAGCCAATATGGTGGATTGTCACTGGAAGGGCGGCAGGGCTTAGGACTAGCCCAGCTGCTCCTCAGGGACTTCCCAGAACACTTCACTCCTAGCAGTTAAGGAAGAAACAAATGTGTGCCTGCCGTAATATAAACTTGTAATTGCTTTAGGATATGAATATGAGTCCTTTCCTATCTGTGGGAATATAGATGTCGGGAAGGTCAAAATGGATTCAAGAAATAGCGGGGTCTTAAAAATTAATACAAATGTGACAGTGTTACTATGGTACGTCTGAGCTGTCCTTTGTTCTAAATTGTCCCCCCTCCCCCCACTCCTCTCCAGAGGACACAATCCTTCCCATCATCTTTCAACCTCATCTACTCGAGTGTTTATTGTAAGAATATGAAACATCTCTCCCAGATTCAGTGTTTTGGCTTCATTAAAAGTTTTTGTTTTTTTTTTTTTTTTTCTGGTTCCTCTTCAGTCATGTCAATATTTACCTTGGACAATGCTTTGTATCCGTTTATTTATAATTCCAGAATTCTCCAAGACAAACTGATTACTCGTGACTCGCTGGCCTCAGTTACAGTTTAAACATAGCTCAGGTTGACGCTGAGGAACCCAAGCCTCCCGAGCGACTTCCTCTATTTCTCTTCACAGATCTCCTGTCCGTACAGTTCCATAATCTTTTCACGCCTCCTGTTCTTTCTCATGGCTCATGTCTTCCAAGAATGTCCTTTTCTCTGCTGGAATCTCAGCTTGCAAACGTTTTCGTTTAAAAATTCGAGGGTCTCCTTTCTCACTGGTGATGTTTTTAACTCTGTGTGCTGTATGCACACTCTAAACACTTCCAGTGTTTGTTGACAGTGCGCAGCCTTCCTGTGATGGTCTGTTTTCATTGTCCTAGAATCAGAAACAGAGCCTTACTGAGGGATGGTCTACACTGGGTTGGCCCGTGGGCATGTTTGTGGGAGATTGTCTTAGTTGAATGTGTGGTTTGAATATTCTTGACCTGTGGATAGGGCAATATTGGGAGGTGTGGCCTTGTTGGAGTAGATGTGGCTTTGTTGGAATAGGTGTGGTCTTGTTGGAGGATGTACGTCACTGTGTAGGTGGGCTTTGATGTCTCCTAGTGCTCAATCTCTGCCCAATGTGGGAGAGTTTCTCTCCTGGCTGTCTTCGAATGAAGACAGGAACTCTCAGCTCCTTCTCCAGCACCACGTTGGCCTGTGCGGTGCCATGTTTCCAGCCTTGGTGATAATGGACTGAACCTCTGAAACTGTAAGCCATCTCCAGTTAAATGTTTGCCTGTATAAGAGTCATTTTTATGGTGTCTCTTCACAGTAACCAAGACATCAAGTTACCTGATGTCGGAAGAGCTAGCCCACTGTGGGCTGCACCGTTTCCTAGGCAGATGGTAGTGAACTGTGTAAAAGTGGAGACACTGAGCCCAGAAAGCAAGCATGCATTTACTTTCTCCTTGCCCTTGATTGTGGATGCGGTGTGACTTGCTGCTTTGACTTCCTGGCAGTGATGATCTGTAACCTGGAATCATTAAATTATGAACTAAAATAAACCCTTTATCATGTGGGCTGCTTTTGTCAGAGTATTTCATTACAGAACTGAAACTCAGACCGTTTCTCCGTGAACAGTTGGTCACTGGTGCTAAAGACAGGTGGCCCTTGTACCTGCTCCTGGGAGGTATAGCTTAACCTTCCCAGTGTGCACAAGGCCTAAGATGCTAAACAGACAGACATGAGAAGCTGCAGTATGTCTCCTGAGAGGCCCATTCAGATTGAGATTCCTTCCTTAACCACAGATGGTTTTACCAACCCGTGTTCCTCTTTTTGTGCCTCACATGTCCCTTGAGGTTATGAATTGTTTTATATTCTCTATGTATTTCCAATACATTATTACATTTGCTGCTTGCAACAGCATTATTTGGGAGACCCAGGAGATTCAAGTGACCATTTTAAGATCAGGAGGTGAGTTCAGTAGGAAATATCTATGCTCCCGAGTTCTTTAGATTAATAAATGATTAGGATTTATGCAAGTCTTTCTATTTCTTTGAACTCTGCACTACTTCTCAATTTTTGGACATTGCCTGGGCTATTTCCTTTGTGGAAAAAATCCATTTTTTAAAACATCTCTTGTCCACTTTAAAAAAAAATTTCAAGATTCAATTTCACGTTTTGTAGACATTGTCTCTGGTTCCCAGAAGTATGAGCGAGCATTTCTTCTTTTCTACTTTGTAATAATATCATATATATGTATATATGTGATATACTACAGTGTCTATTATTATCTCCTTCTATTCTGAACTTTTATGAAATATATGATGTAGTATTGTATATGATATATATTATATACTGAGTATTTGCACTTACTTGCATGCTTGTGTGTTTGTGTGTTATATTTCTGTCCTTGTGTCCCTAGTATCTGGTTCTAGGAAGATAATGTACCTATTGCATGCTGCCCTTCACATTTCTGGGTTTTAAGAACTGAAACACCTGTTTGTGGCTGTGTCTGGCTTGGGTGATATTTCTATTAATCACAAACAATGATACTGTTGTGACAAAGCTCATCAGGAAACCAAAAAAGAGTGATGTTTTCATAATTGGCATTAATGGGCATTGTTTCTTCATGGGCCTTACTTTCCTTTGCAATTCTTCATATATGTTTGTATCCTTATCATGATTTGCTGTATGTAGTTAATCATGTGTGCAGCAAACAGCACATGCTTGATTTTTCATAAGGTCAGTGTCACACAACAGGCTCACTGATGTGCCCTGCTTTATATCTGAGATATAGACATGTCTGGAGCTCTTCTGAGAAGGCTAATGGGTTCCCATAGATTTTCCATGCACACCCACATGTCCCTAGAGGAAACATGTGTTGGGCTTGGGGAAGGTGCCTGTGATCTCATATAATTTAGCAAATCTTCTGAACCCATAGACTCAAAGTGAACCTGACCATGCTTTGTGCTAATACCTGGTCAGTAGAGACCTTCAGATTCTCCCTGCAGACAGCTGCCTGTCCCAGTAGCTGACTGGGAAAGCAAAAGAAGTCAGACACATCTGTTTTTTGAGGTTAGTAGATTGTGATCTGTAAGGGCTGTGGTAACTCCATGAGACACATTTTTTTTTTTTTTTTTTGTCCAGAAGCCTGAATGTTGGAAACATGTTTTTCTCAAAAGTCCCTACAAAGAGCCATTGACTTTAGCTATTATGGTTGCTTATCAGTCTATGAACTCATCCGTTATTTTCTGATACCTGCATTGATTTATTTATGTGAGGGGAACTGACATTTTATTCATACAGAGTCTGTTCTGCTTTTGCCAAAGTATGTTTCTGGAAAATTCCCAAGTGTATCTCTACACAGGGATAGAGCATCCCCACTCAGTGCGATAATTTGGAGTTAAGTTCCCAATAAAACCACAGCTTCAAAATATCACAAGTGCCCTTCATGTTCACCAAATCCAATATTCAAAGTTCAGAATTCTAAGGGAATGTGATTAGTATCTAATTACTATTAATTTGTAAAACTATAAATTGGCAAGTTTACATCCAGATATGTATTCCATACCCATTATATCTAAGCTCCTCAACCATATTTGAAGAATTCCCACGTCCCATAATACATCAGGCCATTACCGTGTTAACAGAAAGTACATTGTGCTGGGTATAAAACGTGTCATGAAAAAATTAAATTTCTTTTGCTTATAAAGGTTTTTAAACTGGTTTTGATCTTCTTCAAGTTGCTTCCAAATGAGTTTTCTGTAACAGCTGTTTTCATGTTGCTATGATAAAACATCCAGAAATAGCAGTTAAGGCAGAAGGTGTTTATTTTAGGTCTCAGTCAGAAGGCACAGTCTATCATGGTGGAATAGTCATGGTAGCAAGAGCTTGATGCAACTGGTCACAGTGTATCTAAAGTCAGGAAGTAGAGATTGGTGAATGGTGCTCCTATGCTCTTTCTTTGTTCAACCTGAGACTTTAACCCAAGAAGTAAAGTGCTTTTAACCTGGATTAAGCTAATCTAGATTCACTTCTTCAGTTATGCCTAGAAGTTTGTTTCCTAAGTGATGCTACATCTTGTAAAGTTGACAATATGCATTAACCATTACACTTTTGCTTTTTCATTACTTGAATGGTGTGCCGATTTAGCATACAAACAACTGCACTGGACAATAGTTATGCTTGACATGGTGATTGTGACATTCACACCCTTTACACTTCATTAAGATGTATAGAAGTGACTACAGATTGTCATCACTACCTAGAAAAATTCAATCAACAAAGGCATGAGAGTACCCATGAAGTGACAGCTATTTTTGCTGTCAACTATATTTTTAACTAGTAGATAAAAATCTGGGCTATGGTTGCAACTCACTGTCAAGTACTCAGCTAGAGTACTTGAGTCCCAGCATTTGATGTTCAGTCCTGGGGCAAGACATGGAAGCAATCAAACCCTTACAGATTGAAAGAGGCCAACTCCCCTCCTCCCACATGGGACATTAAGCAAAAACCTCTTCTCCTGGTTGAGATCTGTTGTTGTGTTCTCATGAACATAAGGTTTGAATTTAGGGAGATGGCAGATAGAGGACCCAGAACTCCTGAAATGAACCTGACGAGTGTTCTACTTTAGGGTTTTGGACACAGGGATGGCTGATAATGAGACAGTTTGCTATCTTTGGTCAGAATTTTTTTCTGCATATGAATTCCTAAGGAGGTACCCATACATGCTGGTTGTGTAGGAGGCCATCATCATTTTAATCCATCCACACCTTGCACTGGCTGCTACCACAAGTGAAAACAGGCAGTTTCCTATCTACCTTCCAGCTAACCTGAAAATTCAATTAAAGGGCATCCTCTTGAGACCACAGTCCACTGATACTCAACTGTGTATGTTCTGCGAAAGGCTAAGCTAGAAGAAACTAATACTTTGAGAGTCGCACTTTGGGCTGAAATAGAAATTGAAATAGGAATGTACTTTTTTTTTTTTTTTTCTTCCTTGCTTGCTTGTTTTGGTATGGCTTTTCTGATAGGAAATAGTAAGAGGGGACAGTTGTGTTTATGATCAGCCAGTATTTCCCCAGCCTTTCTTGCTGCATTCCTGAATGTTCTCTGTGAAATTATGAACCCCCTTGGCTTTCAGTGTCTATTTCTTGTCTTGTTACTCAGAAGATCTTTGGGTAGTTAAAGGTTAGAAGCCATTGAGGCTATTGTCTGTCTGTCCAGGGTTCTCTTAACTCAGTTGCAGAGTTAATAAACACAACAAACAAATGGACTAGTAACCCCAGTCTGTTTGGTGGCAGATTTAATGGTGTCCTTGGAGGAAGGTGCATCTTTCAGGAGACTGTGGCAGGCTTGGGGAAGAACCCTTGGGTTCTGTTTATTTGAAGACTTTTTGGACAGGGTTGCTGCTGGTAGCGAGTGTCTCATGTCACAATGTGTGTCCTCAAACTCTAGGCCAGGCTCTTCTCTCTACCTTTCAGGTCACACATTGGACATGCTTAGTGGATACCAATCTCTTAAGTTCTCAACACTGAAAACATCGCACACACTGATGTTGCTGAATCTCTCGTGGGCAATTTGGCCTAAAAAAGCGAACACACAGACACGCAAACCATAACAGCAACAACAAAATGTGCAGCATATCCAGTCTCCTGATAAAACTACAACTGGAAAACATGCAAAATGGATAGAGACAAGATTCACTGAGCTGCTAATGTCATCAAGCAATGATAGCGTGCTTTTTCCAAGGCTCCTGTGTTGCTGTTATGTTGTCTATTTTTGTTACTCAGTCTTGAATGGCATTACCTTCTGCATTTCTTACCCTCTTCTTGGAACATATTCAGTTATGTTCCAGGCCATGACATATATCTCTATCTACTACCTACTACCCATTTATCTTTCACAGTAAATTTGGGAGTATCTAGGAATGCAGATATTGTTTTTCTAAATAGTCTTGAAGGAAAGACAAAGAGACCTCCATTGTTTTTGAGCTACAAAAGAACAGTTCCTTTCCTAAAGGCCTCCTGCAGAACTAAGAACCCTAGAGACAGGGATGGGGTCTGCTCTGTCCTTCAAGCTTGGAGCTGCGGCCTTCAGATGCTCAGCATCTACTGGTAAGAGTTATTTCATGGATTTCAGCAGCTGTTCTTTTTAAAGTTCTAGGTCTAGTGCAGTGGTTCTCAACCTTCCTAATGCTGTGAAAATTAAGATCTGTAAGCATTTCCCAAAGAGGTCTCTCGACCCACAGGTTGAGAACCACTGACATATTGGGAATGCAGGGAGAAAGAGAGAGGCTTATCTGCACATAGTTATTTGTATGTGCACACATATACATACGTGTGAATGTACATGCACATGTGCAGAGCACTGTGGAGTCTATCGGTCCATCTCGGGTCTCTTAGGCATGTGTCAATTACTTTTCTGTTGCTATGATAGAACACTATGACCAGAAATGACTTCCAGAGCTATATGAATTCACCGTGGCAGGGAAGCGTGACAGCAAAAAGCAGGAGCAAGAAGCTGAGAGGTTACATCTTTTACCATTAGTATGAAGCAAAGAGTCCGCTACCTAGAAATATGATGAAGCCATGTAATCTCAATATCTATCCCCAGTGACAGACTTCTTCCACCAAGATCATTGTTACTAAACCTCCCCTCACAGTAGAGCGACCAAGTGAATGAGAGGCCTTCCTCATCCAAACCATCACCATGCTATCTGGCTGTTTGTTTCCTCTGACCTGGATCAGGTAGGTTGGTAACCATTCATGTCCATTTGGCTCTGCTGTCTAGCTCTGAGCACGTGCTGTCAGTCTGCGCATGCGCTGTCACCAAGGATTTTCATGTAGGCTATACGGATAGAATTCAGATGATCATGCTTTTCCACGTTAACAATCACTTTGCCAATTAAACCATCTTCCCAGCCCATAAGACACCCTTTCGTAAATGGAAGTCGTTTTTTGAAGGTTACAAGATGGAAAAGGGCTCTTTAATCAAACAGATCTTCTAAGACACCGGAGCCGCTTGTTCCGTAGTTTCAGAGAATGTTGATAGAAAGTTCTTACTTTCCGGGGTGCAATCAGCCCCAAGCTTCAAGGCTAGGAGTCCTGTGTCTTACGTATTTGGTGTGTGGGATGCTAAGGAGGTCTTTCCACGTCCAATATTATGCAGAATCATTGATTCTACAATGTCTGTTTCATGCATAAGGTATTCTTTTTGGACCTCAGATATTTACAATTTAGGGAACTCGTTCCATTAGCAGTACAGGTAATTTGGGGTTTCTGTAATTATGTATATTAACTTCCCTCAGGCAAATACCTCTCTTACTTCCTAATTTTTATGGAGTCACGTTTCACATGATGAAAATTTAATGCGTAATGCTTCTAGATAATTGATTTTATATATAATATAATATATAGTAAATATACAATATATAATAAATATATAATATATAAATTATATATATATCTAAATTATAATATAATATTACATATGTAAGCATACACATGTCATGTATGTGGAAGTCAGTGAGTGTGAGTGAGTGGTGGTGTGTGTGTAGGTCAGAAGAAAAATAGCAGAAGTTATTTCTTTCTGACACGTGGGTTCTGGGTAAAGCTCATTGGTTATTTTGCCTGCTCAGCCTTGGGTGTTCAGTGCTATGCAGATTCCATTGTCTTGACCACCTCTCTGTAGAAGACGCTACTGCTGTGTGTGGGCATCTTTGTCAGAAGGCACCATAATGATCTGGTAGTGTCCAGATCCAGGATCAGGGTGGGATGGTTTGTATCTTAGATGCTGTAACTAGGGCAGACCAGACAAAGGGATAAGGAAGTACTTTCTAGAATGTTCCCACATTCGTAGTTATTGGAGAAACTCCTCTCCATAAACACCAAATTGATCTAGGGTCCTAGGCAATGTCTATGACTCCATAGGTTCACTTAGATATTCAAAGGCACACATGAAGTCAGATTTCCAAAATCTAACTCATGGTTTCTCACCTGGTGTCATCTTCATGCCTCTGTTCTGAAGGTGGCATCTCTTCCTTTCTTCATGACATCTCAGCTGCCACCTTTTCCCAAGAGCTTTTCATTTCTCCTCCACTAACTGCCCTGCTCCTCAGCCCCAGTTCCTTCTCTCAATACCAATCTAGACCTCAGTTCATTTAGCATAATGTACACAATTAAAGCCGTTCCCACAAAACTGTAAAAATCAGCATCCCTTGGCAGGTCAAGTCAAGGAGGGCTTGCTACCTTATGGCTCTCCACAACTGGGAACGTGTTCATGCAGCAGAGATAAAAACGGAAGACAGGAGTTACCCTATTTCTTAAAAGGCCCACTGTTGAAAAGGCTCGGAGAGGAACATGTTCTCAAACTGAGCAATATCTACTACATATGGTTAAAAGCAAAAAAGTTCCCGGGCCATGGGCCACGGTTGCAATCGGGGAGTGGGGCAGAAGTTTTGCTGGAGAACTTTGATTTCCCACAGATTGTTTGGGTCTTAAGTGAAAGTTGGAGAGGTGCCCTTCACATCAAAGGCTGTTCCTTTTGGCTAATCGATTGAGTATGTTGCGCCCATCCTCCCTCGAGTCTTCCTCCCTTCCCCAACTTGAACATATGTCAGATTCTCTCATTGCCAGTGATTTGGAAGCTTGGGACAATAAACGTCCTTTCTGTTTTTTCTTTGCTTTTTTTTCTAAGTACTAAGAAGGGTGGTCTTGGGGACTGTTAGTGTGGCAGAGCCCGGCAACCATCTACTCTTCTCTGAGAAAATATACAAAGTCCAGTCAGGCCTCCTTTGTCTAAATATTATCTCCATAATTTGAAAATAACTGAGGGAAAGGAAGAGACCCCACCTAGCCCACTCCTTGCTGTTCACATCTGCCACAGCTGCCCGGGCCTCTCCGAGTGGATTCTGTTCTGTTCTGCAGGGCTGATTTGAGACTCAGGCAGAAAAATGAAAGTGAGGAAATTTACCCCTGGCATTCAAAGAAATGCTTTTGGTCAAAGTGTTTCTGACCATGACTCATTTTCAAAAGGAGCATTGAATTCACTTTGTCCTCTCTGTCTGGATTGGGCTCAGTCGGCCCTTTTATGATTTTTTAAAAATATCTTATATAGCTAGCACGGCATTTATTAGACTCTGGCTATTCAATATTGCATTTCAATATATAAAAGTCACTGTTCAATTGAATATTGAGTTTTTCTAAGGAAATAAACCCACAGAAAAGAAATTTGCAAGAATCTAAAATAAATGAGTTTGAGGAAGATCAAACTGCCCCTTTGGCTGTTTCAAAGATCAAACGAACTCTCCTTTATAGAAATCAGGAGCAGTTTGAATAGCTCTCTCTCCTCCACTGCAAAGCTCTGCTTGTTCCTGTCATTGATACCTTGGGAACCACACCATAATGGTACAGGAGGCCGTGGGGTAGAGAGAAGATGGTTTCATTCTCCAGGACTTTTGCACCTGAAATAACAAGCATTTTAATTAATTTAGTCTGAGTCCCAGTAGAAGGAGAACTGAAAATATGTCCTGGGCTTTTTTTAGGAAGAGATCATGGTAGCCATGTTGGACTCAAGAGGATCTCCTGGGGATTATTCTCGCAGGTTCCACCGAGGGAGGCCGTAGGGAAGACCACCATCTTGGGCCACACCTCCAAGCATTCAGCATGTCTTTAGGAGGGAGGTTACCTAACCTCACCCCATTGCTTCAGATATAAACAAAGCACGAGGCTTAGCTCCTTCCAACTTGGGCCACCATGTTCCTTCAACTGAGTGGGGAAATAGGAAACCGGTGTTATATACAACAGCTTCTTATAGGAAAACAAGAACAAAATGGTGAAGTGAATGAAAACCATAAAACCCCGCATATGGTTGTGGATGTGGAAGTAGCAGGTCCTCCTCGTCCCTCGTCCTGTGATCTCCCAGGAGTTGGGGTGAGTTGACATGTCGATAAGTCTTGTTAATCACTACTCTATGTCCAGTTGCCTTCTTCTCCTGACTTCTTTTTCTTTAAAAAAAAATTAATTAGTTTATTCAATTACATTTTTTTGTTGGATATTCTCTGTATTTACATCTCAGATGTTATTCCTTCTCCACCCACTCTCATCCCCCCTCCCTCTCCCCTTGCTACCACGAAGGTGGACCCTCTCCCAATCCCCCTCTCCACCTCAGCACCTTGGCACTCCCCTACACTGGGAAAAACGAGCCCTCCCTGGACCAAAAGCCTCTCCTTCCATTGATGCCAGACAGTGCTATTCTCTGCTACACATGCAGCTGGATGGGTCTCTCCATGAGTGCTCAATGGTTGGTGCTTTAGTCCCTGGGAGCTCTGGAGGGTTTGATATGTTGATAATGTTGTTCTTCCCATGGGGTTCGATTACATTTCAAATGATATTCTCCTTCCCTGTTACCCCTTCACAAACCCCTCATCCCATCCCCCCTCTCCCCTCCCCTTTGCCTCTATGAGGGTGCTCCTCCACCCACTCACCCACTCCTGCCTCACCATTCTAGCATCCCCCTATGCTGGGGCACCAAACCTCCACTGTTCCAAGGGCCTCCTCTCCCATTGATGCCAGATAAGGCCACCCTCTACTGCATATGTATCTGGAGCCATGGATACCTCCATGTGTACTCTTTGGTTGGTGGTTTAGTGTCCGGGAGCTCTGGATAATCCACTTAGTTGACAATGTTCTTCCTGTGTTCCCCTGATTTCTTATCTCCAAGGGCCCCCAGGACCATATTCTCTCTTTCTACCCACTGAAGCTGTTCTCTTTTGGAGGAAGGTTGTCCTGGTTTCACAGGAGCTCCCTAGGAGATGTCTGTAGTATGAAAAAGCCATGTTTCAGGGTTGTGAGGTATTAGGGTACTGGAGTTAACTGTTGAGCCTTACACACTAGGATGGCTCTCTTCTGCCTTAAACATCAGCAACCATGACCATCATCATGAGCCATTAACTTCCTTAGAGTTGAAAAACCCAAACTGTTGTCTTCTGGTTTGAGAAAAAAAAAAAAAAAAAAAAAAAAAAAAAAAAAAAGAAAAGAAAAAAGGTATCCATCAACACTGGAGACCATTCTTCCCTGACTACCCATCACTGCAACCTGTTTGCTTGGGACAGGGTTCTAGGAAGAAGCTCTTTGTTGATACTAGCTACTTACGAAGTAGGTTATTAACTGTTTATTTTGGAGAAGGCACAGGCCCACATATTAGGGCATCTGGTGGCTTAAGTAGAAGGGATGATTTTTGCTTGTTTAGATCCTATGACGGCTGAAGGAGTTTTCAAAATTTAAACACGGAAGGGCGAGAACAGTGGGCTACAGTCAGATATTCCAGGAATCCTATTTCAGAAGTCCTCAGACCTGACTAGCCATGAGAGGTCATTCCCCTAACCATTTTCAAGATGGACAACCAGGAGGTCATCTTTAAACTAATGATGCTCTTGAACACTGTCCTAACCTGCAATGGTAAAACTCCTGGGTCAAAAAAGGAGAGGACTGTCCTTTGTAGGATTTAAGATGCAGGGAATTCTGGGAGATGTGGCCATTTTTTCCCCTCAGCCTACGAGAAGCCAGAAATAGACTAGTAAGGACCACTTGTAGATTCTATCACATAAGCAGGGCTGTCAGGAGAACATTCTTATGGGAGAAACAGATGAGAAAAGGGCTGATTGGAAGCCATTTGTTACTGGATTCTTGATGTTGCCTAGGGCTGGTTATTCAGGCAACTGCACTTTAGGAATTTCACAGCAGGTAGTCATTATTATTTCTTTTGGATAGTTGATCTTGAGGTCTCCATATGTACTTGTTTAACATTTCTCCTCTATGTCCTGCATCCTGGCATTGATGGCAGTGGTGGTGGTGGTGGCACATTTGAATTCATTCCTCAGCATATAAAAAAAGGACCGACCCTTCCTGTTCCATTTTGGGTCTTACCTGCAACATCAGGCTGTGGTCTGCTTAGTTCAGCAAACGCCTCAGAATAGTGAGTGGCAAGAAAATATTTGGATGGCCCCTGGGTACACACATCATTCTTATACACGAGGTAACTTTCCCGATGCAGAGAGCCTGAAGATGCTGAATTTTAGTGGTTCCTGGGAGCCTCTGGGTATTTTGGAAGCTGGCAGTTGGTGACGCTCTCCCTCTTACCATCTTTTTAACATTCAATTCAGCCAAACACCTTAAGCTTTAATAAACAGCTTCTCCTTTAATAGTGTTGACTCCAAGCTAATAAGGCAACGGGTGAATCAAGCGAAGGTAAATTTCTCATTAACAATTTATTTAACTTTGTTGAAGAGAGCAATTTCAACTTCTGCTAATTGAATTTGTAGCAAAATACAGGCATCCACTTTACAACCACCCTCAGGACCTTAATCAAACTCTAGGAAAGGTAAAGTCACTCTCACTGGTGGCGGGGAAAGAGCTGAAAATCCAGGATGGGGCAGAAGGTATCAGAACATTGTTAAATCCCAGGAACTTTTAACAGGCTTGTCCCGCTGAGGCAGAAACTGGCATTCTGCAGTGGTTTGAATTTTATTTGATGATAGAACAGTTCTTGCAACATGGAGCTGGAGTTACATACCTGTCAGCCTTTGAAGATGCTGGCTGGAGTATTTGGGTACTCTGTTGAACTTATGTAATATCTCCCCGAAAAACCTGGAAGAGGCAACTGGGTAGACTGGCAAGAGGACCTACCTCCTTCAGCCCATCCTTGTCCTGAGGCTCTGGAGGTGGCTGTAGGAGGATCTTGGTTAGGAAGGACTGAACAGGATTGCCTAAAGTGACAGACCCTCAGGCAGAGGGCATGCAGTGTGTTTGGGATGGAAGAGGAATCGAATTTGAAGGAATTTAATAATTCTATAAAAAATACCGTTTCTTTTTTCAGACTTTCCTTTGGAAGCCCTATTAAATGTGTATTATTTCTTCTTAAGTGATTTTTCAGGTCCTTTATTTTGGATTTGTGAGCATCAGCACATTTTAGAAGGTATTAGTGAGCTGTTGTATTGGGGCTTGATCTCCAAGTCATCCAGTCTCTCAAATAAATCCTTCTCCACTACGCTTTTATATAGGAAACAAGAATCTGAAATACTGACTGTGTGCTAAGGATTGTTATAAGGCTTACAGACTTGTTGGTAAGTATTTGCACCCTCTGTGCCGTGGGGGACATAAAAACAACGGACTTGGAAATATCTATGTAATTATAAATCTATAAGGAATAGATTAGTGTATGGATTAATCTTGTCTGTCCATTCAAGACTACATACTGAATTGAATTACAGCCTAGAGAGGAGAGGCCTGAGAAGAATAGTTTCTCTCTGGTGTGTGTGTCTGTGTGTGTGTGTGTGTGTGTGTGTGTGTGTGTTTGTGTGTGTGGGTGTGTGCATATAGAGGGGTAGTAATAGAGGCCACAGGGCATTCTAAGGTATTTTCCCTTTGGTACTATTCACTTTTTTCTTTGAATCAGGGTCTCTCATTGGTCTGGACCTGGCCAGATAGACTGGGCTGGCTGGCCAGTGAATCACAGGGTCCACATCTTTCTACCTCCCCATTGCTGGACTTAAAATACATGCTTCCATATTTGTCTTTTTTTAAAATGAAATATGGGCTCCGGACATTGAACTCAGGTCCTTGTACGTACAAAGCAAAGATTTTTATCAACTGAGACATCTCTCCAGCTCTTCTTTTGGGTTTTTGACTACTGCTGGTGTGTGGCCGTATTTAAGGTAAACATGAAGGCAGAAACAAAGATGCTAGTACCTTGTCCTTGGCCTTACTCATCTTTATCATCTTCTCCCAAGATACCTGTCCCATAGAATTAGGAATTTCTCAGTTGTCCCTGGTCTTTAGGGTCAGAGTGCTATGAAAATCTGTTGCATGGTTCTTTGAGAAGCACTTCTGCAGTCTTATTTTTCCTCCTTACTGTGACAAAATACCTGGCAAAGGAAACTTCTGGAAGAAACAACCCCTTTGGCCGCCTATAGTTAGAGCATGTACTTAATTACAGATGGGAAATCAGGGCGCTAGAGGCAGTTGGCCACACTGTATCCACAGTCAAGCAGAGAGCCCAGCTTACCATCTCCTTTTTTGATACAGTCTAGGTAACAGCCTGGGGAATGGTGACACTATAGGATCTCCCTACCTAAGCAAAATAGTTCCTTAGAGGTTTCTCCAGATAATTCTGGATCTCATAAAGTTGGCAAATGACTAACTACCTATAAAACATTTTTGTCTGTGGCTTAATCTCAGATCTAGGGACCAGATATAGAAAATATAAGAAGCATTGGGAAGTGAATCCTTTGAATCATGATGGAAATGATAATCGAAAGGTTCAAAACAGAATTGTGGACCTACCTGTTAAGCCAGAATGGTGAGGAAAATGAAAAAAGAAAGAAAGAAAGAAAAAGAAGCCCAAATGTCAGTAGCTGGGTGGGCAGGAAAGTGGATTTTTGCAACATGTAGGCTATTGCAGGCAAGTACAGTTATGACCAGAGCCTAAAAGAATATTCAAAATGTACTTAAAAGTTCAATGTTCTGCTTTTTAGTTTCATTTGATTTTGCTTTTATAGTTTTCTTTTGGTGACTTGATTGCACATTTCTCCACCAGTCACTCTGTAGATGACCGCATCATGCCATGAAGTCAAAAGGTTGGTTATATGTGAAAACCGTGTCTCTAAGTATTGGGTCATATCAGAAGTGGTCAGCTACAAGCGAGTCCTTAAGGGCAACTTGTCTACTCCACCCATGGTTTGGGGACCCTGAATAAAATACATAGGCGGAGAGCCACTATGCCCTCTCCTTTCAGGCAGAAATATAGTTAACCCAAAGCAGAAGAGAATTGAATAGTGAAGAATCAGCTGAAGACTTTCCCTTGATTCCTTCATTAGGCCCTAGGATTCAGAGACTCTGGTGATTATTGTTGCTTAGTAGCTTGGCATAGTCCAGAGTCACCTAGGAGTCAAGCTCTGAGCATGCCTGTGAGGGATGGTTAGGCTAATTGAGTTGCGAAAGCCTGTCTTCAAAGTGGGTGGTGCCATTCCCTTGGCTTGGGTCCTGGGCTGCATAAAGGGAGGACTGGTGCAGAGCATCAGGTCTTAGCATTCTGCTTCCTGACCATGGATGTAACAGGAGCAGCTGCTTGTGGCAATGAGTCAAAATAGACTCTTCCTTCCCTGGGTTAATTTTTGTCCCAGCAATAGGAAAAGCACAGCAGAGGGTAGCTAGAGAGGAAACAGTTCTTCCTCACCTGACAAGTTCAACTGGAAACCTGCACTGTAGGCAAGGTCATGTGACTAGGCAGAGCCTGACTTAAGGCTGAGTCTAAGTCTTTTCCTTAGAGTTGCATCCTCTTTCCCCTTATGACTTACTAATATTCTAATAATATGGAAATATAAGCAAGGGAGAAAACAGAACACCACAGGCTTGCTGATCCGTTGTAAACATTCCCCTGTGATTTCCTTGTGGGAGGGGGCAGCTCCCCCTGGCCAACTCTCTTTTTGCTTTCTGGCCCTTACAGCACACGGGTATCTCTACGCTCACTACATTTGCTTCCCTGTACATGGTCACATTTCCCTATCATCAAGGTAATTAAAATGGCAGGAACCAGAAAGCACTTTTAGCAGCAATATTTCCCTCATTTGCTTACACAACTGCTGAAGTATCTTCCAGACATCAACCAGAAAGCCACATCATTCTATTTGCCTGTATCCCTGGGAAATCTGGGAGAAATGAGGTTAATTCACCACTAAATTCCTAATTAAAGCTTGGTGCACGTGGTGGTTTGAGTGAAAATGGCCCCATAAGCTAATTTGCATGCTTAGTCCTCAGTTGATGAACTGTTTGGAAAAGATGAGAAGATATGACCTTATAGAAAGAGGTGTGGCCTTGTTGGAAGAGGTGTGTCACTAGGAGTGGGCTTTGAGATTCCAAAAGCCCATACCACACCCACGTCTCTCTATTTGCCTGCTTTCTGTGGATCGGAATATAAAAAGCACTGAGCTTTTGCTCTAGTACCATACCGGTCTGCCTCCTGCCATGATGATATGATAACCTTCAAATTGTAAGCAAGGCTCCAATGAAATGCTTTCAATTTCATTTATAAAAAGAAAGTGTGTGTTCACAACAATAGAATAGCAACCATGACAGTATATTTCAAGCTTTTCACACACACACACACACACACACATAAAGAGGGAGGGAGGGAGGAAGGGACAGAGAGAGGGGAGAGAGAGAGAGAGAGAGAGAGAGAGAGAGAGAGAGAGAGAGAGATTCAGTGGAAGACAACATTGTGAACACATGGCTCATGTATGATTTACTTGAGAGTAAAAAAGGTTAAAACACACACACACACACACACACACACACACACACACACACACACACGGTTGGAGAAAGGAAGAGAGAACACGTGGCTCTCCATTTTTGCTTACTTAAAAAATAAAACTCAAAACATCTCCAAATGCAGTTTAATCCACTTTCTAATGCTAGACATTATGCATCAAGATTTTGTGCAAAAGGAATTTGAAAAGGAGCATTTGCATCAAACCACTCCAGTGGATTAAATCTGCAGTTCAGCACATTAAACTAAAAGTGTACAAGGCACTTTGAAAGCCCTGTCTCCTTTTTGTATGCATGGCCACTATTTGAGGGCAATATTAAGCAAGATTGGATTCCAGCTACTCTCTCTTTAAAGAAATTTAAAGAAATTAAGAAAGGATTTTCTCTACCTTCCACTTGTCTCAGAAATGACTAAAACCATTGAAGAACATGAAGGATGGTCCATCTAAGCAGTTTTGCAGAAATCTAATGTCCTTTCATGCTACTGCCTGAGGTAGATGGATCATGAAGAGATGCCCCTAAGGGAACCCAGTTACACAGCTCCCTTTCACAAGCAAACTCACCCAGGTTCAGTTTAGTGCTCCATTCCCACCATGTAGAACATCTGGATGGGAAGTTCAGCATCCTCAAGGACATCAAATATCCTCAAGGGCAGGATGCCAGCCAGTGTTGGGGAGCATCATGTGGTAGTGTTAACAGCATCATCAACATGGAAAACAGAAGTGGATGCTTGTAAGGGCAAGGCAGGGATGTTTTCCTTTCCTGATGTTTCCATACTAGATTTTTGAGGTCTTGGTTAACTCCTTCCTCACACCCCAGAGTTCAGGCACCCCTGGAATAACAAGTCTTATAACAATTGGGTTGAGTCTGATTCACCAAGAAAGCCCATTCTATGGCCTCAAATGTGAGGGTTGTGGATCGACAGGCAGAGACTGCCCCTTAAGGATGCACATGGCTACAATCCACAGGCTCTTCCAACCGCCCAGAGGACATCTGAATGTGTGGATTGCCACTTGCAGTTTTACAAGTACTGAAAAGTTCCCGGTGGTGTGGCGGTTGTCTGGGATACCACTTTGTGTCCACAGCTCTGGTCCTTTCCTGGCAGCTGAGGGTCTGCACAGCAGCCAATGAGAGCAGAGCATTCTGCTTCGAATTTTCCATCAGGCTGGTGATTCATTTGGAAACCCGTTATTTTATGAAGGCTGTGAATTCGATGCAATGCGGTTGTTGAGGTGTCTCCATCTATATTGGATTCCATTAACTTTATGGTGTGATTAAGTACCTGCACCATCAGACGTAGGGATTGAATTTATATGCTTTCTGAAAGTACTTTTGAGGACTGGTACCTCTGATGAGTAGAATTTGATTCAGGAGTTTGGGAGAGCAACCTGGTGAGTTGTTATCTCTGATGTATCGGGGATCCTAGAACAGAGCTCTGCAGAAGGTGGGGTGGTCACTTGCATGTACGGTGAAGCTGCTCTTCTACCTGCATTTTCCCCTCTAATGTCCTTGAGTTTTATAGATTTAGTGGACTGCCATGGCAGTCATTTTTCAAACATTAAGCCACCTAAGTATTAATGGGGAGGTACCAGAGAGATTGACCAGTTGGTGAAAATGCTTCTCTTGGAAGCCCAAGCCCCACGGAGGATTTCTAGAACTCATGTTCTAAACAGTCACATGTGATGGATGGCATTCACCCGTCATCTTCACACAGGTGCCTGGAACTCACCTGGCTTCGCCTACTTGAAAAGTTCCAGGCCAGTGAGAGCCTCTGTCTGCATAATAGAAAAGGAAGATGGTGCCAGTGGAACCACCTAGGCTTTCACACAAATATGCAGATGTGTGTATACCCACACAGTGGAGGAACACACAACGAGGTAAAAAAGTGGGTGAGGGAACGCGAGCTTCACTGACTCTGTGAGAGACAACCATCATGCTGTTCCTATGCATGTAGAGAATGCACGGTTGGTACCCAGGTCCAGACCTCTTGGGATTTTTGCTCAGCAATTGTTCCATTATCCCGTTCATCTACGCTCATCCCGATGGATATTTATGACATGGAAATTATCAGTGGTGTGAAAGTCACACATGCCACGTTAGAAAAGAAGGATCCAGGCTGGCAGAAAGACTGAGTGGCACATTGCAATTCACCGAAAATGAGCCCCGACATCTCGCCAGAAATTTAAAGCACTCTTTAACGTGGAGAGGTTAAATGGGGAAGGCATAGCTCTTCCGTGTCTGAGGCAGTGTTTGTTCCTGTAGGGCAGTGGAAAAGATACTTTTATTTCTGTTTTCCTCTTTAGAGATTTCTTTGTGTTTAAAGGATTTCAATGGTAGTGCACTGAGAGTCAAGAACTGTTGAAATCAAATGCCTTGCTGTTGTTGATAATTTGGATTTTTTTAATTTGTGTTTTGTTCAATCCTTGACAATTTTCTGTTGACTTATTGACATCCTCTGTGTTGATTTCAAAGCATTGTTCTATGCTAAAACCACTAATTTTAATGCTGAGGTGTCTTCTAAAATTTACTTATATCATGTTTACAGTAAATATTCTTTCTCATGGAAAGGTTTAAAAATTTTTACATAAATATTGAAGTTTATTTTCAAGGGCTGAAGAGATGTCTAAAAGGTTAAAGGTATCCATTTTTTGTTTTATTTTTGAGTATGTGCTTAAGCCTCCATGACTTTATGTGCACCACATAGAGACAGGACCCCACAGAGGCCAGAAAAGGGTATCAGGTCCCCTGGTGTGACAATTACAACAGTTGTGAGCTGTGAGGTGCAGATGCTGGGAGCCATCTAACTCTATACATCTGTGCTCTTACATCCTGAGCCACGGTGGCTGGAGTGATGGCTCAGAAGTTAAGAGAGCTTCTTTGCTCTTGCAGAGGATCCGGTTTCAGGTCCCAGCATGCATGGCCTGCAGTGAAGAGAGCAGGGGTTGGAGTTTAATGGTTCCTAACATCCATTCTGGTTAGTTCACAGTGGCCTGCCTCTGGCTTCCCTGGGTACCCATACACACATGCATGTACGCACATCCAAGAAGATAAAATAAATATTAAGAAATTGTCTTTTTTTCTTTTCCTTTGCAATAATAATGCTGCCCTAGTTTTGTTCCAGTTCACTCCCCCACTATGAGAAAATGAAGCACTCGGATTTCCTTATTGCTATTTTGTTGTTTTATATGTTCTGTACAGTTCCACACACAAACCCACAAATGGTAACATTGTCCCCATGTAACTAATTGTTCTAGCATCATTCCTTATGGGATACCTGCCCTCTGATTCATTGCTAACTATCATTAGGGGATTAAGTTGTATGTTTGATAATAGACTGGAACATTAGGTCCCAATCTTCCTGGAATAGCTCTGAAATTATAGACGTGTCTTCCGCAAGAAATGCTATCATAAGTTCATAATCCTTGGCAATTCCAAAGCTCGTGTGATTCGAGAACTTGCTTTCTATTTCTATGCGATATGCTTCTAAGAATTTGAATTTTATACTGTTCTCACCTCTGGAAAAAAAAATGCTGCCCCTGGCCACTGGTAAGCTTTCTTTCTCATGTCTTCTCTCTTCCTTTACTGCCCCGTTATTCACACCAACCTCAGACCAATACCAGCAGACACATAAATACTGCCTGATGTGGTTCCAGCCATTGAATTTAAAACCCAGTCTCTCTTCTACACTTAAACACCGCCTCATAGAGTGTCCGTTGGAGGAATATTATTTTCTCCAGACATATATATATATATTGCTGTCATCTCAGAATATTGTAAGGGTTTTTTTTTTTTTTTTTGTTTTCCTCTCCCACTCTGTTCCTCACCCTTATTAATTTATATAAAATTTCAATGATTCCAGTGTCATCCTACACCTCACGATGTCTTCAGAGTTGCTTTCCTTGTGAGTTTTCGGTTAAGTAATCTTATTATTTACACATAATAATGATTTCAGCTGCGGGTTAATTACAGTTCTAATCTCTACATGTTGTCTTATTGCAGTCGTAAGAAAAGCAAAACAGTGGAGCTGGGAGTAGTCAACCAGCCAGCGAGTCTGTCTGCCATCTGCTACTTCTTCCACAAAATATTCATGAAGTACCAGCTCCGAGCCTGGCACCGTGCTTACCCCGGGAAGAGAGTGCATCTAACAGGATGGGAACAGTGTGCCACCTTCCCACTAGGGGTTCTCAACCTCTGGGTCACAACCTCCATGGGAGGTGGGTCTTGGACCTGATGTTTACAACACGATTCATAACTCTAGCAAAATCACAGTTAGGAAGTAGCAGTAAAATCATTTTATGGTTGGGGGGGGGGTCACCACAACCTGAGTACTGTATTAAAGGGTTGCTGAATTAAGAAGCCTGAGAACCCCTGCTTTAGGCTTTACTGGAGGTAAACATGAGCATATGGTTAACTCTTGCCGTAGCTTTTATATCAGCCTCTACTAGAATACAACTACTTTTCAGATTTTAGGCCACTTTGAGGGATTCTTTAATGGTGTGCTTTTTTTTTGTGACAACTGATTTGTATGCATGCATGTGTGCGTGTGTGCACACACATGTTTGGATATGTGTATGCATGCATGTGCATGTATGTGAAAGCCAGAGGTCAACCTCAGGTGCTATCCTTGAGTTCTGCATACTTTTTTTTGTTGTTATTGTTATTTGTTTGATGTTTTGAGGGCATGTGAGAGCTTCTGCCTTTTGTCTTTTTAGGTCATAAGAAATGTCCCAAATCCACTTGTCCCTTCAGTTTTGGTCCTGGTCAGAACTGGTGGCTTTGTAATGTCACTAGGCTATCCTTTTGTGGACATTCTAAGAAAAACAGAGGCTTTTGAGGGTGCCTTGAATAAAGTAGCTTAATTTGAACCCAGAATACTGGATAAAAAGCAGTGATGGCCCTGCCATCCAACCCTCGATTGAAGGTACTTGGCCACCAGTCAGGATGAAACCAGTGCCCTAACTACGGAGGAAGATCGCTTACTCTCGTTTCTATCTTCCATAGATATGTTGGAACAGTATCTTCCCAAGATGAACTTAAACACACACACACACACACACACACACACACACACACACACACAGAGAGAGAGAGAGAGAGAGAGAGAGAGAGAGAGAGAGAGAGAGATAATGATCACCATCAGAAGCAGAATATCTGAAAGCAAGGGCAGGCTGTAGCTATGTCAGTCTATGGGCAGTACTGAAGTATCTCCCTTCTGCATCCAAGTCTGCATCTAAGAACACCCAGAGTGCTAAGATATTCCCAGCGCCAATGATGTAGAAGGAGATTATCTGGAATGGTGGATGTGATCACTGCCCACCCGTATAACAGAAGGGACTGGCTTGACCAAGTATTAGGAAGCCAACTTCAGCCCCAGCTGATGAATCCTGCCTCACCAAAGTCACTGGTCACTTTCTTCCTGTAGGGAGCCGTTTGTGCTGCACCCAAACGTGGTGCCGGCTTCCCGCCGAGAGCTCAGCAAACAGAGCTGCTGCCCAGCCAAGAGACTTAATGCGCATGCGCCACATATGTCATCAGCCCACTCTCGGGGCATACTATTGAGTTACAGGAGGGCGCACCAATGAGGTAGCGACACAAGTCTCCTAGGCATATATAGCAGTGCATTTCTTTCCCCACGTGGAGAAGAAGAAGGAGAAGAAGACGGAGAGACCCCACGTGGAGGGATGGCGGAGAGGACCACGTGGAGAGAGACTTGGTAAAATAGATTGCGGGAGGTCCCGCGTGGACAGAGACTGGACAGAAAGATCGTTCGTGGGGGACTGCGCGTGAGAGGCCGTCTAGACAGTAGAACTCGGTAGGGAGTCCCCGGCTCAGAGAGAAGTTTCCTGCTCATGAAGCCCCTGCTCAAAATGCTGTAGAATAAAGGTTATTCCGCAGAAGAAGCTGTTCGTTTGTTGCACGCCTGTTCCTAGTGGCGGGAAGCGTGGGCGTGGGACTTGTCTATCTCTGCCCGTGTGAGGTAGTTTGGCCAAAGGAGTACAGGGGGCTGTGGGAAAAGTTAGTTTTGTTCTTAAAAAGGCACATAGGGGGCTAGGGAGATGGCTCAGTGCTTGATAATATGTACTGTTCTTCCAGAGGGCCAGAGTCCGATTCCCTGTAACTAGACCAGGTTACAACCATCTTCAACTCTAGTACAGGTGCTCCATTGTCCTCTTCTGGCTCCTCAGCACCCCCAGACCCTGAGAAACACACTTGCATGCACACATATACAAATAAAATGTGTTATTAAAAAAAAGAGAAAGACACAGTTGGGGTAATGTTTTCATTTCCATCATTGATATTAATTACATTTGTTCCTTGGCATTTGCCTACATGTATAAGATGCATTCTATGTTAATATTGTGGTTTTAACTTTGTACTATTGTCTCATAAGATGCAATTAGGCAGTTCTTGTGTACTGCTTTTATAATTACATATGATTATAATTATTTCAAAATATGGAATTTAAATTAAAATGAGAGAGGCCAACAAAGGGAAATATCTTTTTATTTGAGTATACAAGGATGTTATTGTCACCCCTGGATAATAAGGGACAGCCCCAAGGATTAAACCAGGAATCTGAACTGTGTGCAACCACAGCAAGAGGCAATCAGGGTTCTCAAGGGTGTCCCCCGAAGCTCTTGGTGTTCAACTTTCTTTCTTCTGGTTATGTAAGATGCCACATCTTGGTCAACATTTAAGCCATTTCAAGATTGGATTTCACTGCTAGAAGTGTTCTGTGTGACTTTTATGGTCACAATAGGTAGACAACTGGTTATTGGGTGTGTTGGAGGGAGGAAAAATATCATTTTTTTTCTATCTAACTCTGAGCATACTGCCCTTTCCACTAAGTGACAGCTGCCAACTTGCAAAGCAGAATGATGTTTCAGAAGTATGTGTCAGTCTTCTAAGTACGTTCTGGGGCAGCCAACATATCAATGCTTGCTTTAGTAAAGGCCTTGCACAGAGACCCAGAGTATCTTTAGTGTGTAATTTTAGTGAGCTAACTAGTTCATCAATTAAAAAAAAGTCCTTAGCCAGGGGTAAAGAATGTTAGCAAGTGGGTAATTTAGGATCTTAGTTATATTTTGGTTATACTAGAGAAATACTAGTCTTGCTTGCAGGAGGATAGGTGGAAGGTCATAGAGCAAGTGGGTTGTGCCACCGGATAGGTGTGGTAAGGTTGAGTGAGCTCAGACCCCAGAACCTCAGAGACATGAGAATGTCAGGGGTAGAGTTGCTTCCTCCAGTCTCGAACCCCCATTCCTGACTTCTTCTCCAATCGGTACATTGGTGGCAGCTGTGTACCCGAGAAGAGACTACAAACCACAGCTTTCTTCCCAGGGTCCTCCTCTCCTTCCGGCTGGAGTGTTCTGTTCAGAAGGGAGACATGGGCCATGGACTCTCTACTCGGGCATTTTCTCCTTTCTCCGTCGTGCCTGTGTGCAGGCAGAGACAAAATGCGGTATGATGGTAGGTGAGCCCGGGTCAGAAGATTTCTAGATGTTGAACTCATCATACTTGTGGGACTGTGTCAATCATGTCATAGATGGCCAGCGTGGCAAGCTCAGACTAACATGAGTGAAGAGGCACTTCCCTCACACGCTACAAAACCACACGGGCTTCTAACTAGTGGATTGGTCAGGTGTTACATCTCACAGACGAGTAGGAGACGTGCTGTGCAGGTTCCCACAGAGATGAGCACCCTGAACCAGTCCAGTCAGGTTAGGTGAAGGCAACAGAATGGTATCTCTAGGGACCAACCCTCACTGTATGCAGAGCAGTTTGGCTTTTCTAGACCTTGTTTTTTTTTTTTTTTTCCATCATGGCAGGGTGACATTTGAGCTGTATTGACAGGGCAGTCCAATGGTCTGGTCACTAGAGGGGCTGAGAACCTCATCAGCTGCTTAGAGTGCAAAGCTGGATGCCTTAGTAATCTCAACCTGCTGCTCAATGCTTGAAGGCTTATTGGAAAGTCTCAGGTCTTCAGTACCTATTACACCAAAAAACTAAAAGACTAGATACTGGTGTCACTGAGAGACTGCATCATCATCATCATCATCATCATCATCATCATCATCATCATCAGTAGCATCATCATCATCATCATCATCATCATCATCATCATCATCATCAGTAGCAGCAGCAGCAGCAGATAGTGCTTCCTAGAAATGTCCTTGTAGACTTGCCCAGAGCAGTGTCTGCGGAAATATCGGATTCTCAAGCTGATGGTCAAGGGACCAAGATCAGCCATGCCGAGAGCTTACCTCCCTGAAAACACATGGCCTTCTTGAAACTGAGTCCTGTGTCCCACATCCATGGGTTCGTTACAGCCAGTTCTGCTTCTCTAGAAGACAGAAGCAGTTATGAGTCTGTCAAAGTAGAGTGAACACTTTTCCTTTTCGTGAATCCTGGCTATTAAATATTTACTGTGACTGATTTGCTTTCTCCTGTCCCGGAGGTCTCATACAGCTACAAAGGACACCGAAGAGTTAACGACAAATAACAGACCAAATTATAACACCCGAAAATACCAGGAAAGAAAATCATTTCAGGTACAAGGAGCAGCTGAGAGTCTGGGACCACTTGATGGAAGGGTGACCTCTTCATTCAAGACCAGGTAATTGACTGACTATTATGGTGCTATCTGTAGAAATTTCATTTCATTTTAGTACTCATTATTTGTATTTGTGTTTATGCATGTTTGCCTGTATGTGTGCACCAAGTGTTTACAGAAGCCTGCAGTGGCCAGAAGAGAACATTGGATCACCTAGAACTGGAATTACAGGTGGGATATGAGCTGCCTGGTATGGGTGCTTGTCGAGGAATTTTAATCCAACAACATGGCTGCTCTGAAAAGGGCACATCCAAAGATATGATCCATCTTTAATGCAGATGTGGTACACATCTTTAACCCCTCTGGATGGAACACAAAAGTGCCATTAATACATACATTTGGTCCCCCAAAATGAAGTCTAATTGAGGGGTAGACAAAGTGAAGAATCAGAGAAAGATTTGACAGAATGAGTCAGAGATAGGATATGCTCAACTCACACATGAACAGACAGGAAAGAGGGGCTTTTAAAAGGATTGAGGAAAAGCAAAGTCAATTTGATTCAATTAAATTCAGTTCAGTTCAGTTTGGAGCAGTCCAGCTCATGGAGGTCAGAGGTAGACTTTCCAAGCAAAGCAATTCTGTCAGAAGCCAAGAGAAGCCAGTTTGAATCAGTCAGCTTGGAGAGGAGTTTGAGTTAGAACATCTGAGTTGAACCAGCCAGCCAGAGTTCAGAAAAAGCTGGAAAGGTCAGTTTTTTCAGCAGTAATCTCAGAGGCCAAAACATTTTAGGCTTAGATCAGTAGACGGAGGCTGGAAGCTGAGCCCTTCAAGTTTCTGTCTTGCAGAAGATTGGATTGTACTGAGGATAGAAGGTTCCAGACCTAAGCCTAAGAATAGTTTAAAAAGGGGAGGAAACACTTCTGGTCTTAGTCCAAGCCATGAATTCTTACAGCTAGATTATGGCTCTCATCACTTCATCTGAGGAAATAAAAGAGACGGTTTGCATTACAGGTGCTGGAAAACAAATATGGGTTCTCTGCTCTTCACCACTGAGCCATTTCTCTAGCACTGAAGTTTTAGTTCTAAAATAACTCAATATACTATTTATAAAGTGAGTATATTTTCAGAAAGTTTTGAGCTCTTCCATAGAATTGAGAAAGGCGTGGGGGAGATCGTGGAATTTGAGACATCTGCCCCGCCCCCAATAGGGTAGGCGCTCTCATCACTGTGTTCTCTAAGAGCCGTTACTCTTTACTCTGCAAGATGACTACATTTAATTTCTTTGTACCATTTATAAGGTATTTCATTAATGACAAAATGAGGCCAGGATCATTTTTCTTTCTAATTACCTTGTTTTATTCAGTTCAATATTCCCTATTTTCATTAATTATTAGATCTTAAGTTTTTTGTAGAACTGTTCTAGATCTGTAGACAAATTGGGCAGGTGTCCCAGACTCATGCAGTCTCCCCCTCCATCCTTCCCAGTGACTACTAATTATTAACAACTGTCACTAACCATACAATAAATAATATGATGCATTTGGGTCAATTAATTAACTGGTGATGAAGGATTTTCTTGCACAGACCCATTATTTACTCATAGCTTCGGCACGTCCTCTGTGTTCCAACCCTCATTCAGTGAAAACACACAAGGCCATCCTGTCTCCTTAAACGACTCTTGGAAGTGATATTTTCTTATCCCTTCGTTATTTCCGATGCTCTTTGAGAGCATCGGGTAGTATCACCGAGGTAGAGTAGCTCTCCCAGTGGAATTTTCTTGCATTTTTCTCATGATACTTCTTATCTGAGGAGGAAGGTGATGGAGACAGAACATTATTTTCAGTTGTTACAAGCATGAGTTGCGATGACTCTTATGGACCTGACCACCCATCAGTGTTGATCATGCATGTCCACTGTGAGGGTTTGATTTCCATCTCTCTCTTTTACACATCTTGTTCTTTGGAAGCAACTCACTTGGCCCTTCCTTACCCAAGTGGGGTGAATATGGCACCATCTTTACAGTGATGGGTTTACCTGCATAATTTATGTGTGATTCTTCTACATGAGAAATTTCATTTATGATTTTGTAAGTAGAAGGGCCTATTCCACTTACTGGTATCCACATGCTGGCCGTTTTGGGGTTAAACATCGTCATGTTTTTTGGAACGAATAGAGTCAAATTGCCATGCTGGTAGAAGCACTAAAAAGAACACTTGATTGGGTTTCAGATTGGAAGCCGGCACAGACATTTTATTTACTTATTTATTTTAAAGATTTTATTTTATTTATATGAGTACACTGTAGCTGTCTTCAGAGACACCAGAAGAGGGCATCAGATTCTATTACAGATGGTTGTTAGCCAACATGTGGTTGCTAGTTATTGAACTTAGGACCTCTGGAAGAGCAAGCAGTCAGTGCTCTTGGCCACTGTGCTATCTCTCTAGCCCCCAGCACAGACATTTTATCAGGGGCATGGTCCTGCATATTCCCCTGGTCCTGTCTCTCAAAGCTACTTGAGTGACAAGAGGTTCTACTTGGCAGTGCAGCAGAAAGATCGCTCTGTTTGCATCCTTCCTGCATGGATCTTGACTCTGTCCCCTTCTCTTTGTTCTAAGATCACTGCCTCTAAGTCACCACCTTCAGAGCATCTTTGGTTGAGTAGACTCAGGTTCCTTTACCGTTTCTGTCTCATGGATTTCCGTCCTTCACTAATGTCATTGATGTTACGTTAACTCACCCTTCTTGTCCACGTGTACTCCCATTGGGTGATTTTTTCTTATCCATCCTAATACCAAGAAACTGCCCCAAGATGAATTAGATTAGATTCTAAAGAAGATACAGACATTAGGCTGACCATTGAGGACAATTCCGTGGAATGTTCTCTAAATCTACAAATTAATATGGATGTAAAAGCCCTTTGACAACTCCGAGCAAGTGTGAAGAGCCACCCATGCCAATGGCTGCACTTCAATAGAGAGGGAGAATTTTGAAAGCAAATTGTATTATTAGCATCTGATCTCTCTTTGGGCATCTGTAAATCCCAACAAGACATGCTCATTCTGATTTAGATCGACTTTTCTTAGGAAACTTAAATTAATAGATAATCTGCCTGCCATAAAAGAGATCTAACTTAGTTATTTTTAAACACTAAGGAAAAAAAAAAAAAAACCCTTGACTTTTTGGTCAAGTGAAAGATAGCTTTCTAAGACTCTGGAATTCCAGATTCAGAAGAATTATGTGGGTTAAACATCTGGTCCTCTCATAAGTTTCCTAAATGCTGGTCATGTATGTAGGTGTTTCAATGTCACAACTTTAAATATGGGGGGGGGGTAAGTTTTTATTCTAATTAATTTTCACCACGAGATAGATAAAGACAGGGGCTGACTATATGAGCTTTATGATTATGTGAGTTCAGGTTCAAAACCCTGTTATTTATTTATTTATTTATTTATTTATTTATTTATTTATTTATTTATTTATTGTCAGATGTGCAATAATGGGAAAATTACTGCAAAATCCCCCACATTCCACTCTTGTCTTCTGCAAATTATGTGCAACTGGATTTGAAGCTGTGGCCCACTAATTATTTTTTAAATAATTATTTTTATATTTATTTATGTATGTGGGTGTTTTGTCTGTACCTGTGTATGTGAACTGCCCACATGCCTGGTTTCTGCCAAGGCCAGGAAAGTGGAGTATATGCCTGGAAATTGACTTATGGGCAGAAGTGAGCTAACATATCCATGCTGAGAACCAAAATCTGCATCTTCTGCATGGGCCAGCTCTCCAGCCCTTGGCCCACTAATTCTTAAATTATGTCCATGATTTAGGCTCCAACCAGCACTATAAGATAAAGCTCATAATACCTACAAAGGCCTCTCATGGCTACAAAGAATATTAAATGTTTGTCTATCTATCCATCCATCCATCCATCCATCCATCCATCCATCCATCCATCCATCCATCCATCCAACTATCTCTCTTATCTATCTATCTATCTATCTATCTATCTATCTATCTATCTATCTATCTATCTATCTATCTATCTATCTATCTATCTACCTACCTACCTACCTACCTACCTACCTACCTACCTATCTAATCTTTCATTGTATCTATTGATCTATTGATTTATCTATCATCTATGTATCTATCCATCCATCCATCATCTATCCATCCATTATCTATTTATCTATATCCTGTGCATTTTTATTGGGCTCCCATGCCTGCAATCCTTGCTCAAGGACACAGTCTTTTGGGTCCGCTTGCTGTTGAAACTTTGCTTAGTCATTTCTAGAAGCTTCCTTATTAACTGTCCTTGGTTTCTCCAGGGTCACTGCTGCCTTGGTGAAAGGACAGCTAAGGGAATGCAGGCGATTCTCCTACAGCTTCTTCTGTTTTCTACAGAAAGAGGAGCTGGGAGAAAGAAGGCAGTCCCAGGTCTCTTGCATGAGAAGGAAGCAATGCCTTTATCTTAGGAAACCCTTACACCTCTGGAGTTGGGCATTTAACAATGCTGTCAGCTTCATCTCTGTCCCACAAGGACATGTTCTCAGTGGTTCCTTGGGTCCTGACTGAGACAGTAAGGCCGTCACCTACAGCCAACCAAATACCACCCAGAATGAGGAAGGTGTACCTCAATGATTCCCGAGGGACTTCTGTCCCTCTAGCAAGTTTGCATCCCCCTTTTTAGAATATGGATATAGAAAAGAGCCTAGGCTCCTTCCCCCCCCCCCCCCCCCCCCCGTGTAGAGGAATGCCAGCCTGGTGAGGTGGGAGTGGGTGGGAGGGAGGGGGAGCATCCTCAGAGAAGGAGGGGGAGGGGGATGGAGAGGGGAGAACCTGGAAAAGCGATAACATTTGAAATGTAAATACATAAAATATCCAATGAAAAAAGAAGAAAGAAATGGCACTTAGGTAGTGATTTAATTAATCTTCCTAATTATGGACAAACCATTGGCACATAGCTATTTTCATCTTGAAATTGTATTTTCATAAGGGTATTTAAAGGCTTGAGGATTTTTTTTTCCTGCCATGAGTGCCTCATCATCCCTGTGCAGCATAATGGTTAATTTTAGGAGCTCTGAGTTTGATTTGTATTTAAGATTTTTACAATCTATATATAGGTTGGCCTTTAATAATCATTTATACATTGCTTCTTTTTATATAGGTCATGTGTTCTCCTGGGAGGGGAACAAATACAGCACAGAATAAATTAAAATGCTCCAAACTGCATTATATAATTTCAGAAAATTGGTTTCACACTGAAACGTTTAAATAAGAAAACCAAATGAGTTAAATAAGAAAAAAAAAAAAAAAAGTCAAATCCCCCACCCCTCAGTGCACAGCAGAATAACCATTGTTTAGCAAGTTTGACCTTAGAGTGAGGATGTCTGGCCTCTCCTCACAACACCATAATGGCTAAAACTACTATTATTTTTCTACATTCTTTTCGGTTGTTATTTCAGAAGGTTGGTTTCATTTGTTTCATTCCCGTGAAAGAGGAAAAGTATTTATTAGTCAAAACGCCATCCTAACATTAATTGTACCTTCGTATAGAACTCTCCAAAATCCTACAAAGCAATGCTCTTGCATTTGGCACTGTAAACTCAGAGGTGGGTGTGGGACGGGAGGGGGTGGGACAAAGCGCTGCCAATCAGTCAGGATAGCAGGAAGTGGGCTTTCCTTCCAGTGCCCTAGAGACACTACTCTGACTGGTTTTGTTTGTTTCTCTGAAGTTCAGCACCGCTCTGCTTGTCCTGCGTCCTCAGGCTGTTTTCAGCTTTTCTATTCGCGTGTTGAAGGCCTCTTCCTGTACTTTCAGTTTTTCGTTTATCTCGTTCTGTGGAAACAATCATTAAAAAGAAAAAAAAAAGTGGTTATGATGGAGCTATCTTTGGCTGCACATTGTCCTTGTGGTTTTGACATTCTATAGTGCCTAAAGACAGACATTATCCCTCGCACACACCTTCCTGTTTTGCAGACAGTACCGTGTTCCAGCCTGTGGTGATTCGATAACACTTTATCGAATTTCTCTGCACATTCCCGTTGTATAGCGTGTCTACCGCGGACAGGAAGTGGTATTTGGACAGCCATTTTTCACACAGCCTCATGGTGGAAGACAGGATAACTGATCTGCATTTCCAGACACGCTTGCCAATGAAGGCTGAATCAGAGAAACTGCTGTGGGCTCAGTCGGCGCGGTGTTGTGGGGTCCCTCCACCCCTTTGTTTTGGCTTGCCCTCTACTGCAAATCTAAATGGGATTCCTGGAATCTTCCGTGCGTGAAATAATAACGCAAGGAATCTCACAATTTGGACAGTTCTCATAATTAAGAGTATTCATCATACATCATACATTACAATTCAGGCATGCATGCCACTGTGTAACATAGAGTTGATACAGGGAAAAACGAAACAAAACAAAACGCACCTCTCGTAAGCAGTTGGTGACAGGTTTTAGGATCATGGCAGTGTCCGGCGGTAATACTGTGCACACTGACATCGCCACCTCTGTGACTGCAGGCGTGCACCTCACTGCATTTGCGCGTCATCTCAACACCCGGGGCTCAGGGAACGCTTTTGTTTTATCAAGGATGAATGGCACACTTGCGTACGGGGACCGTGGCAGCTGGGAGGCTTGTTATTGCCCGAGTGACTCAAGAATGCAAGACTATGGAGAGCCCTATAGACCCCTGTGTGTCAATGAGTCAAATCTACCACATTTAAGTGGGTGACGCAATTTGTAATCTTCGTGGCAACTATGTTTTAAATAGGGGGAAAAGCAGTTTCGTGAGCAGGTATGATTAAAAATATTTTTACATGTTTGAATTTCACATCATGGGAAGAGTTGATATTTCTGACAGGTCACATTGGAGTCAACAGCTGTAGACTCAGGATTTATATGAGTATAGGGCAGGGCTTTTAAGGTGGTGGTGGTGGTTCCTCTCCTCCTACTCCCCCCTCCCCCTCCCTCCCCTCCCCCTCCCTTCCCTCCCCCTCCCCTCCTCTTCTTCTTCCTTCTCCTCCTTCTCTTCTTCTTCCTCCTCCTTCTCTTCTTCTTCCTCCTCCTTCTCTTCCCTCTCCTTTCTCTTCCTCCTTCGATTAGCTTTTGACTTCTGGTTTCTGCATTTTTTTTTCTTTGTTAGTGGTTGAGATGGTTGAGAGGATGAGGCAGGGGAATGGATAAAATGGTCCCCTAGTTACCTTTTTGTTGTTGTTGTTGTTGTTTTTGTTTTATACAGATACTTCCATGCAGTACTTTTGCAGAACTAAATCGTGTCTTATGAACCATCAACTAACTAGTCTATGACACTTTGGACAAGCCACTTTTAGTCTTCATAAGGGACATGAAGCAATAGTTAACACTGTACCTCAGCTTTGTGTTCGTAATCCCATCTCCCAATTTCACAATATTCTTCACTAACGGCATAGTTCACTGAGGTATGATCATGAAATATTAAAAATTACCACGCTTTATGAATCGACATAAATTTATTGGATATTGCACCATGTTGGTGTTGAAACGGATTGAAGAAATGATTTCGACATTGTTCAAAAGGATAGGGACCATGAGCTCTAGAAAAGTGGCTGGCTTCTCTTTTCAGGAAGGCATTTCTGTGTCCACCCATCATTTCGTGTTTTTCGGGGAAGAATGGCTGGGCTTCCATTTACCAGCTTCCTCTCACTAAGGCTTTCGAAAGATTCTGGAAACGCTTCCTGTGCTTCCCTGAGATAGCTTCTCACGCTGTGTGTGGGCTTTGGACAAAAGGTTCCTGAAGTTTGCATGTACCTAACAGGAGGAGAGACAACTCACAGATCTTCAGACCTTGGGGATTCGTGCTTCAGTTCAGCTACAACTAGCAGAGCCAGAATGAAGAGGAATCCATGTCTACCCAAATCCGCTGGTTTGCTGTCCCCTTGCTGCTCTTCAAAATGCTGCTGAATAGACAGATGTGTTACCTTCAACTTGGGGCTCGGTCTTTTTAGCTCCTTTAGGAAGTGTTCTGAACCCCCTGCCCTGTGTTCAGTAGCTTTCACTGACCACAACCTCGGATGACTTTTCTAATGCATACAGTTCAAAGCTGTCATAACGTAACTTACACAGCAAACATAATGTAAGGTAACGTGAGGTAAGACTTCATAAACCACAGGGTGGTAACTTATGGTCACCTTTTCCCACATTATTTTATTCGCTTGCTGTGTCAGGGCCAACAGCCAACCTTCACTGCAAGAGCCCAGCATTCTTGTTCCCAATTCTCTAAAATATGATTCTTTAAATATATCAAAGTTGCTTCCATCGGGTCTTATTTTTTATCATGCAGTTTGGGGCCAAACTAATTTCATTTCAAATGTATCTTTAAAATGAAAATATCTAGACTACCTTGGCTTAGAATGTTTGGTCTATTGCATGTAATTTTAATTGACATCTGAGGGCCAAGAGAACTTCATTCTTAATAAATCTCTAAAGCTGCAAAGTGAATTATGGGAAAAATAAGTGAGTGAACATAAAAAATTAAGGGCTCATCCTGCATTTTTAGGAGGTTCTATGTTAGGGAAGTGGATACTGGCTTAGAATCCCAATAGAGAGCGAGCTCTGAGAGAACATCCTGAAACATGAATTTTCTACTGGCCTTTTCTGCAGAAACTGCAGAAACAATGTGGCTTTTAAATAAGGAGGAAAACAAACAAACAAACAAACCACGGAGCAATCACAAACTCTTGAGAGCAGAAAATGCATTCACTGAGTGTATACGGCAGATGCATATATCCAATGTCCGCTGACACTTAGTTTTGAAAGGGGACGTGGCAGGTTTTAGCACTAGAATCACTTAAAAGTGGAAAGTAGCTCAGCCCATCTGATACAGAACAAAACTTAAACAAGGCTCAGGGCCATTGCCCAACTTGGGATTCATCCAAGAGGAAGGTAGGTGAGGGGAAAGCACAGAGCCACAGATGTATTATCAGAGTCGTCTGGTGTCGCCCTTAGCTGTGTGGGCTCCTTGGATAGGCCCTGGAGTTGCAGCTGGGGCCAGGCTCACAGCCCCTGCTAAACCTGCAGAGCCTGGAAACTATAGACAAATGGCAATCTGCTCCCCCCCCCTTTTGATTTGTCTTTGGAAGTGCCTTCTTTGCTTGTGTGAAGTTTAGCAGAATTTCAGAGAAAAAGTACACAGTGGTTTGTTACCTGGAGATGTTGTAGAAATCCATTATCATTTTTCTATCTCATTGAAAAAAGAAGAAGCAGTAATTTGGCCCACGCTGATTAGATCCACCCTGTAGGAGATGCTCACAGTACCTACAGGGTCTGTGAGTCTCCCTTCTGGCCCACGTTCTCCCTCTGGGCATAACTGCATTTAGGTGTAGAAGTTGTTGAACTTCCAGGGTGGCTCCCTGCTAATGGGGAGAGAACAGACACACAGACGGATCCTGTTCCTTCTGTTAAGGGGTACTGATGCTGCTGACCCTAACACTCCAAAAGAAAATCATCAGCGGATAGTTTAAAAACACACAGCTCCCTTCCTGGAGCACAGCTTTAGTAAAGATGGTTTCAATTGTGGGTCCTGCAAGCAATTCTCCTGCTTGTCTGGTAGTTCCTCGGCGATAATTTCAGAGCTGTGGGATTGCAAAGAAGCCCCAGGCCATGATTATACATAAACTATATTTAGAGGAAATGTTATCAAATCTAAAAGGGAGGTATGCTCTGAACTCAGCTTAATTCAGCTGTACTCTGCCCTTGTGCACAGTAACTAGTTATTAAGTTCACAAGGCCGTTAACAATAGGCCTTTGTGTAAAACGTGTTCTTCCACTATTTCTGGTAAACACTAAGCACCCCTTATTAAGCTGGGGACTTTGGCTGATTCTGTTGGCACCAGGTCATTAAATGCTCGTGTAAATATTGCAATAACATTTGGCGATTAAACGAGTAACAAGGTATGCTTAAGACAACCTAAGTTTTCGCTCTTCCCAAATTAGTTATTAATATAGTGTGCTTTGTATATATGGCCCCAAGTGCAGATGAAAAAAAAAATCTCCTCAGATGCATAAGTGTTGCTGTGATTTATGGTTATTTCTCAAAATCGGCAATTCACTTTGTTTAAGCATCTTGCTTAGGAAACTATGTGGGTTCCTGGAAGTCGTTACATGAAGGTAGTAGTTGGTATTTGTTTCTTGGACAGAACGGCAAAGTATTCAACACAAAATAACTCTCCGAGAGATGATGGTCAGCTGCCCAGAGGCGGTCTCTACTACCCATTGGCAGGGCACCCTTGGTGCAAGTGGCTTAGCAATCAGCGATATATGAAGACAGGAAGTACCGGAGAAAATTTCAAACCTGAAGCTGGGTGAGGTGACTTAGTCCAGCAATGGTGGTTGATTGGCAACAATTAGTTTTCAGGAGCCCGGGGTCACTTAAGTCTTGCATAAGGTGCGTTTACAGTGTGGTGTGGCTCAAAGTTTTCACCAGGGCTGTTTTCGTGTCAAAAGGTTTTGCAGGCTGATAACACACAGCCCTTTTGGGGAATCTCGCTGATTCCAGAGGACTCAGCGGAGGATTATGTAGCCTTGTGAGATGGTGTGCGAACCCTAAGCTTCGAGCTGGCTTGGCCCGGAGCAGAGCAGTGTTTACAGATGCTGAGGCTGATGCTGCCTAATTTGCCAAGCATAAGGGGGACCTCACTGTCCTTTCTCACTCAGTACCTGAATGCTCATCAAAACCTCGTCTGTCACTCGCTCCAGGGCTGATTTTACGTCATCAATGGTGAAACTACCCAAGGGATCCTCTTCTCCCGTCTCACTCTCCGGCAGGGGTTCCTGAAGCCCTTGCTCTTGATCCAGCATCTAAGACAGTGGAAGTAAACACAGTCAGGTATTGAAAGTAAGGACCATTCAGGGCAGCACTTTTGTGCTCGGAATTTATGGACAACCCCTAACTTTTACTCTGTGTGGCACCACCAGGGGCAGTATCGAATTGGAAGGAGGCTCTGATTTTATGTTACCATGCATCTTAGGAATTACAAGAGAGTTTGGGGGGATCTCAGTGGTGAAGTATGCATAGGATATGGGGATGGGGGAGGAAGACGAAAAGGAGGAGGAAAAGAAAAAGAAGAAGGAGGAGGAGGAGAAGGATAAAAAGAAAAAGACAACCCTCTGACCACCATGAGCTGGCCTGTGTGTGAATCAAGTCTAAGGAATATTGGCCAGGAAAACAACAGGGGCCGAGACAATGTGGGGACATGAGCTTTCCCATCTTGCACCGCGATATTGCTTTCAGGAGGACGAGGAAAGGCGCTCCCAAGCCTACCTTCTGTTCAGTGTCCGGCTTTGGCAACGGCTCTATGAAGGTTGAATACATGTCCGACGAGATTCCTTCTTCCAGGGGGGCTGGGAAAGGGTAGTCTGCAGGCTTGACAACCTCTATGGTTTGCTGGAAGAGAAGAGCTTTTGGTGAGGGGCTCTGTCTTAGCCACTTCCCTCACCAGACCGCAGCATACAATCTATACAATCTGGTATCTTATTTAAGTACCATCTGCTTCAGGCCACAGATACTGTTGTGGCCCTTGTAGCCTGCGGCTTTCTGTGCGGTGCCTCTCGCTCTCACAGCTAGCATTGCTTTCTCGTTGTTTCTGAACGGTGGTTGAGGGCTCATTCATTTGCCTCGACCTCTGTACCATAGCCTGTCTTGCACTCCTGTGTCCTAGGTCTTTGTAGGGAGAGTGTCAAGCCTCAGGCCCCCTGTCTGTCTGTCTCCCCCATTTTCAGCAGAAGGTTTGGTCCTGACTACAGTAATGACTAGTTGACACAGTTTAGCGGGATGTCCATGCTCTTGGGGTTTTCGAGTGACTGTCACCAGCCTGGAATGAAAAAAAAAAAAAAAAAAAAAACCAAAGCCAAGCATAGTGGTGGGGGTTGTGGTCCTAGATCTGAGGAAGCAGAGGCCGGCCGGAGGGTCCCTGAAGAGCCTTGGGAAGCTCCAGTGTCAGAAAAGATAAAAGACAGTGTGTCACATGCAAAGTTAACCTTTGGCTTTCATATGCACACGGCTGTGTGTGTGTGTGTGTGTGTGTGTGGATGCACACACACACACACACACACAGAAACAGATAGACAGAGATAGACAGAGAGACACAAGAGTGAGACAGAGAGACAGACAGAGAGAATCCAGCGGTAGATACACTAGAATTTCTGAAGTTTAGTGTGTATATAAGACCAGAACACGGAAGCATCAGAGGGACCCACCGAAAACTCACAGCAGTGTGACCCTTCCCTGGGGGCAGCTGAAACTTGGCTAACAGGGTACAGAATTGGTGGAGGGGAGACTGTCAGAAACACCATGGAAAGATACAGAGAACCCTGGACGCCAACTTTAGCAGGGTCCGTCCAGCTACCTTGGCCTAGCGTGGAAGAGGAGATGAGGTTACTAAAGGCATCAAGCCTCAGAATCTTTTAATTAGTCCCTCTCTCTGTGCTAACAACCTCAGCACTAGAGTCTTCAGAACTATAGGGGAGCGTTCCCTATCCCGATACCATCTTAAAAGTACTGTTACTGTTTGGAGGGGAAAATCAGGAGAGAACTGTACAGTCATTTCTAAGCTCTCTGTGTCTCACGCCATCGTTGAAATATTAACTCTTTGCCTTTATAGGTTTTGGATAGTGCTGGAGGAGGACTTGTTCGGTGGGCTTACCAGTGTGTATGGATTGGGACGGAATTTCTATCGTTAATTTTTTCCGTGAGCATACCGGAAGTTGCTGTTTGGTTGTAGACGGCGATGGAGAGGTATTTAGTGACTGCAGTCACATTAGAGTCCCACGGCAGTGGCCCTAAGCTTTGGCCTTTTTCAGTAAACTGTAATTTATCATCACGTGGACACCCTGGGACATTATTGGCAGTGCTAGGCGTTCAATTTTTATTCTGTTGGATGATTCATTCCTGCTGTTTATCTTGGGTAGAGTAGTGATCATCAGAATATTGAGGAGATGTCAGGACAGCGGGGTTTTCTCGTTACTTTTTGCCAAGTGAGGGGTCAAGGATCTGTGTCTCTTTACTGTTATGTGCAACAGCCCCCAGCGCCCCCCCAATCATGCTTGGCTTGGCAACTCCCAAGACTTCTGTTGGTCTCCATTTTCCCCAGACAAGATCAAGAGGCCAACCATGCTTTACAGGTAAAATGCAGAAGTTGCCTGAGGGAATTGGAGACCTGGGAAGGAAATGGGGGTATAGACTTTAACTTGTGAGAAACACTGAGTATACGCAGTGCAGGGTGTGTTTGGGGGTGACAGTGACCAAGTAGACGCTGAAAAAGAAGAATCTGGGCTCACTGGATTGGCTGCTGGCATTGAGCATGCGCTGATGGATGGATTAAAAATGTTTTGTGTTTCCAGCCGGTTGAGTGCTGTCTTGTTTAATGTCACCGTGTTCCTGCTGTGCTCTGGGCACACAGGCTGGGGTCATCTACTGACATTCTTTACAGACAGCCTCTCTGCTTGGTGAAGCTGAGCCCACGATCTGCCCTTTGCTGTCCTGGTCGTCCTCAGATTCTGCCGTTAACTGCAAACAGATGTTTGTGTTCAAGTCCTACGTTTTCTTTCCCACACCTCTGTGGTCTGGATTCATCGACTGACTTCCTTTTAAAAGATGTGTGTGTGTGTGTGTGTGTGTGTGTGTGTGTGTATACACACTAAGGTGTCTTGAGTGAAAGAGGGCATCATATCCCTATAGAGCTGTAGTTACAGGGAGGTTGGAACTCAGATCCTCCAGAACCGTAACCACTGAGCAATACTGCCCCACCATTTTCTTTTGTTGTTGTCTCTGTCTCTTTCTGTGTATATGTGTGTATATGTAAGAGTGCATGTGTGACTGTATATGTGTGTATGTATATGTGTCTTGTATATGTGTAAATGTGTATGTGTAACTGTATGCATGCCTATGTGTATGTATTTATACAAATGAATTTATATATATATATATATGTATACATTTGTAGGCATGTATGCATAATGTGCATGTGTGTATCAGTGCATACATATATAATTATATGTGTGCGGATATATGTGTGTGAATGTGTGTGTGTGTGAATGTGTGTGTTAATGGGCATGAGTGTACCCCTCGCACACGTGTGGAGACTTGGATCTCTCTGGTTTCACACTTCCTTTCTTTGATAGATCGAGGCTTGCATTTATTCCCAGAAGCTGAAATTATGGCTGACAGTTGAGGTTTTCTTTCTCTTGATTTTTTAAATGTGTGTAGTTCATACAACTATTAAATTGATTCAATTCATGCACAGGAGTGGGGGGTGAGAATTTCTTTTCTTTGCATGCTCTGCATACTGTTAATGAAGCAAACCACAGCTGTTTCTCTCTTTCACGAAGAATTAAATTTAGCTGTGTTAGGCAGTAGACGAAGGTGCAGTTTTAAATACAGAGTTTGAAATAAACAAAGGGCTCCCAAGTATCACAGTGAGTTTTTCCTTATGGAAAGTGGTCGCCTTCCTTAAAAAACAAGTCCAAGGGAAATTAGAATCAATAATTGTGGTGGGCACACGAAGCCAGCAAACATACTTAAATGAAGCCGTCTGATGCAATACTTTCTTTAAAGAAAATACAATTAGGCCTTTGTATTTTTTTTTTTTTTAACAAAACCTCATGTTTTACAACATTACTGGCTCTGTAATAAAATCTATTTAAAACAGAGAGACATGGTCAGCTTTATTGAGTTAGATTTTTCTGGGAGAACATTATAATTTCCTCAAGTCTATGAATAGTTGAAGCAAATTAAATAAAGCCAGTTTTATAACCATTTTTATACATTCCTTTTGGATGGCAATTTTCTCATATTTTCCCCCCTCAAAAGCCTAATATGTTACCTTTTAAATCTGGAAAAAGAAAACCAGAAAAAGGGGAAAGTATCTTATTTAAAAAACAAAACAAAACAAGACATGAACCCTAATCTATTTCGTCTGAATTTATCCATCTCCTAAGCCCACTGCCTTTCCACTGAAGCACCCATGATATTCAGACCAAAAACTGAACAGAAACACTTGGACTGATTTGCCTCAGGCATAACGCTGAGCTTAAAAGGTAGGACTCTCTAATATATACACAATACACAGTTATCCATTTGGCTAAATGACTGGTTTTGCTTGACTTTCAAATACCCCCTAAATATTACTGTAGATGTAAAGCAATCAGTGTGTTTTTCTTGCCGTTTCTGGATGCTTGCACACAAACAGATTTAATAAAAACAACCACTTTGCTTCATGTGAACTCCATATATATATATATATATGAGCAGGCCATTTGAACCAAGGTGGGTATATTAAAAAGCTCTAATAAAAAGAAGAGATTTCTAAACAGAATAATGGACTATTAAGCGAACATGCAATAAATAATATCCACAGATGTGGTCACTTGCAAATTAGTTTTGCATAACTTACTTTCTGCATTTCCCCCAGATGTTATCTGTTACACAGAAATTACCTGAAGTTGGCTATACTGTTCTCTCTGTGTGTATTACATTCATGTTATTTAAGATGGTTTGTAATCTGTGCTTAACTTGACTTGTGCTACGGTATTTAAGGACTAGCAAATGAATGGCATTTTGGCATAATTTAATGCTCATCAGTACAAAACTCCACCATCAAATATTGTGTCTTTTTTTTTTTTTTTTTTTTTTTTTTTTTTAATGTAAGCCCTTTACTTACGAGCCAGATGAAATCACTGGAAATCTTTTGAAATGTTGTGTTTTCAATATGAATTGGAAATCTACCATGGGAATAAATGCTAGGAATTTCGACCTCTTCTGGAGGGTCAGTTTGGCTCTGAAAATATTCTTATAGGAAATCAGACTCCTTTTCCAGATCTTCGTGTGCCTGAGCAGTCCTGTGACAATGTCACACGGTACGTGCTGTGATACTCCCTTCTTTGTCCTAGACTTTGTGAACTAACATTACCCAACCCATCCACGGACTCTCTTTGAAGAATGGGTGAACCACAAAAGATTTGTGGGTTACATTTGTACCATTAGCACATTCTTAAGGTAGTAAATTTGCAGATCCATTATTAGATCATCTGTGATATTAAAGAACCTAAGGAGATGACAACTCTTTATTATTTTTATTTTGAGTAGTAGAAAAAAGCAAGAGCAAAAGGAAAAAAAAAATCTACTCAGTTCTGTTGTGAGCCAGAGACCAAAAAAAAAAAAAAAAAGTGGGCTTGCTTTGAAAAGACATTTGTTTGGAATTGTTGGAGGATGACTTCATATGTAAATCAGAACTTACTAAAATATGTCAAAAGTTTCAGAAAGCGAACTTGATTGCCAACTTTCCCCACTATTAGTGAAAGGGAAAAGACACAGAAAAATTCCTGTAAAGTTTTAACTGTCTACCCCCAACCCCACCCCCGCCCCCTTCCTCCAACCCCTCATCACTCCCCCCCCCCCCCCCCCCCCGTCCCGCCCCAGAGGAGAGGCACGCCTCGGTTTACAAGTCTAATGAAGAAGTACTTGTGTGCTTATAAAACACTTTTAACAGCAACGAGGAACGGGTACTGTCGCCCAGGATACACTACATCAAAGGTAGCAGCATCTCAGTGGCACCTGCAAGGTCACAAGAGAGGCGGAACAGAACAGGAAAAGAGAAGATTCAAAATGGGCAATGACTGGAGAAACCACTCAGTTCACTTCTGGAGTAGCTTTCCCTTGGTGATTGCCCCCATTACAAACGTATCTCTATACCCATTGCCACAGATAACATCTCCTCCTCCTCCCCCTGTAGGTTTTTGACTTGGGAATGCAAAAGCAGCAGATTAATTTTTCTCTCCTATGCTTAATATGCAGTATTTACATTTTGAAAAGGTTCCAAACGTTGCCAGGCTCCTGCAGGCTACGAATTGACATCTAATACGGAGCGCTATTTTTACCCACGGCGCGCTGGTCGTTTGAACATTTATAACTTAACAGAGCATCGAGACCAGATCCACACACATGCTAATCACCTAAACGGGGACCAGGTTACACGGCACAACAAGCTGGGACGGGAAATGAAGACGCCCTGCTCTAGCTGAAGCTGCAGGGAAGAATTTAAATTGGCAAGCCCCAGAAAACCAATTTGCAATCTGGCTTGGGGTGTACCAGTTAACACCTTGGGTCCATTTTTTTTTTTAAATAAATGTATCTTGACTTGATCATGTTAATCTTAGGCTTGATATATATGTAAAGTTGGATAATTAAACAAACCGATTCTAGAGTCTTTAGACACCTTCTGGATTTGCAAGAGTTCTTCTGTTGGTGATGGGGACGGTGACACTGCCTGATAGATCCTGGGTGTGCTCTCATCAGGACCGACAGACCCTTGCTAGTGAATCCTACCTCTTCTCTGGGTGTCATGAAATTTAGAAGCAAAAGATGTTTAGGTCTGGCTCTGGTACAAGCGTTTCCTGAAGGGTAGACTGTTCTTCTGATGCCCAAATAGTTTTCAGAGGACGCAATAATCTGGAAGCCGGGGAGCTGAATTACAGGCTCTAGGCTTGGCTCCGTTCCTCATTGGGTGATTCGAAGACAACCCCCAGGCCTCGGTTTATTTATCTATAAAACAAGGGTAATGGTAATTGCTACCTGGCTGCTACATCGAATTGTTTCGGGCACAAATTAGATAATGCAGATAAAACTGCTGGGCGTCCTTCAAAGGGAGAGGTATTATTAAACCTTATTATTATTTATAATTACTGTTATTATTCGAAGGATGGGGGTCACTGGAAGACAGAGCACAGCAGCTACATTTGTCAACATGGGTCTCTGGTGTCTGTGTTCGGTAATGTTGCGTGGGCCGACTGATACCCTCGGTACAATGTGTTATCACGGTGACATCTATTCAGTGACAGTCTCTCAAATGTCAAACACACCCAGTGCCACCTCATTGGATGAGTTCCCTGGACCCAAAGAACATCCTCCTTGCTATCACCGAATGTTTCGTAACTGTGTCACCTTATCAGACGTTAAGCAACTTGTTCGCTTCGAAGGCGAGGGGATATTTGCTCTCTCCCTTGCCTGATTTATCAGTCTATCTTTTGTTTTTCTGTGCCAAATGTGGCCTCTGAGGGTCTAGCTCTCACCCACTCTTTTTAACACATTTTTTTTTTTTAAATCAAAAAGTGCAAGGTCTTTCTGTTGAGTGTGGAGCATCAGCGATTTTGAAAGTACTAAATTTGGATTTGTACTTTTGATTCTTACAGTGGCTATTTGGCAACTTTCTCAGGGCGGGAGTGGAAAACATGGTTATAAATAACTGGGAAACACCAAATAATTTTTTAGAATTTTTTTTTTTTTGGACCACCTGCAGCATGCTTGTTTACCCAACCATGTTATATTCTACACGGGGAACAATATGACGGTTTTTTTTTAAAAAGTCATTATCATTTGCTTTCATTTATGATGTTGTGTTACTTCTGAGTGTTTTAGTATTAAAAATTGAAGTACCTGGGCTGCAGAGATGGTTCAGTGGTTAGAGCACTGATTGCTCTTCCAGAGGTCCTGAGTTCAATTCCCAACAACCACATGGTAGCTCACAACCATCTGTAATGGGATCTGATGCCCTCTTCTGTTGTGTCTGAAGACAGTGTATTCATAAAAGTAAAATAAATAAGTCTTTTTTTAAAAAAAATTAAGTATGTTAGATTATCTTTTTCTTTTTTTTTAAGGGTTTGAGCTTGAACAGTACTGTTAAAGACAGCAAGATGAGGTAAGATATTATCGTAGCAAAAAGCCTGTTTTGAATCATCAGATAAAAACTTAATCTGTGAGCTTTACCCTTTCTTCTTTTGCATGTCCATTGGCCCTGAGGAGGGCTTGCATTCAGGTGGTGCTACCTTGTAGTTTTCAAATTGGAGAATAGTTTCTCTTTTCCTGAACACCTACCTACTGGTGGGTTTTAGAAATTTCTGGAGACAACACAGCATGGTGGTTAGAGATGGAATTACCATTGGAAAATACTAATTAATTTTTCTATTCTTCTTGGGGGAGGGGCAGTGGGATGATCAAGAATCGTCTCTGTTATTTTGACAGCATGAAGTCCCTGTGTGAGATGAGGCTGAGGTAGAGTTTATTTCGAGAAAGCAGTTAACGTAACTTCAAAAAGTTCTGGTTGAACTATACATCAGTCCTAGAATCATTAGGAAAACTGGAAAATTGGGAGAGACTTTTTAAAAAAATTTTATTGTTCATAATTTCTTTTTTATGAAAAGCATTTTAGCATAAATATATATTAATATATTTTTGTCAGTGCTTGATTTTTTTAAGGTTTGATAGTATGCATTGAAATCTCACTATTTACAAAGATCATAAAGTATATGTAAAACAAAACATAACATGGAAATAGACAAAGTTTTTTTGGTGTGTAAAGATTAAACATAATGATTTTTAACTACCAAAAATTGCCGCATGGCTATCTTCTTAGCTCTTGAGTTATTCCTTCTTAAAACCAGAGTGAAATGAGTGTCATTTAGAAATCTAGTGTTCGGGAAGCAAAACGTTTAGGATGTTTATAAAGTGCTAAGAAACTTTTAGAGAAATCCAAGCAGTGATTGTCTCTGACTTTGAAGGCCCAACGTATCTATTTTAAGTAATCTGACATTAAAAATGTGCTGACAAATATAGATTTGAAAAACAACACAGGAAGTTGTAAATCAGCCCATAACCCTTAGCATCGAGGAAGCAAGAGACCATGGAAACACAGCTATTTGCTTGAGTCAACCTCAGCCGTCCTTTTCAACTAAAGAAAGTTTGCCAAAGGCATGGTGTTTAGCTTTCAGATTTCTTTCTTTCTTTTTTCTTACTCATAGTTTGTGTGCTTCTCTCTTCTCTGGTAGGCACATAAATTATTACTAGGAAACATGTTGTCATAGTTATAAATATCTCCCTCTCTGGTCAGCTCTCCTTGGTCCCCCTGCTCCCTGTTTTAATCTTTGCTAGTTAATTCTTTAATTGTATTAGGTGCAGTCTTCAGGCTGGCAGGGAAAGGGCTTCCTGTGTTGGAGACGGAGCTGCCACTGCAGGTCACTTCTGGAACTTGTTACTGTAAAGGCAGACTCGCTTCGGAGGAGCCTGGGTCCTTCCTCTTTCGTAGTCAGCTCTTTATTCTATATAGAGGGTTTGTCTGTGTGGCAAGCAGTGAGGGAAATCTGAGGTTCTGGAGTTTCCCATCAAATGAGAAATTAAGTTGAAGCCAGGCTTTGGGCAATGCTGTTTATACACACAAAGTTCTCTAAGAAGACCTTTTGCCTATATTTAGTAGCCAGTTTAGTCTTAAACAGAGCTCTGAAGTATTTCGGTGATAGACTCTGGGGTGGAATGTTCTAGAAATCTGGGCTACCCTCACCCCACCCCACCCCCACCCCAGCCTAATGTATATTGAAATCCCAGACTGGCTCCTCCTGCTTCTGTTGAGACCCAGAGCCCTTTCTTTGTGAAGTCCTCTGAGCTGCTTTAGGTCCTCTCTGTTCCAGTTATAGAAGGCACATTCCCTGAATTTCAAATAGACTTTAGCTCTGTGTACACAAGGCAGAAGTTGCCAGACCCAGTGTTTTCCTGTAGTCACGTAGCATATCTTGACTGTACGTTCTGTGCTTGTTGGAGTTTTAATGGGCAGGCCTGAGCTTGTCCTCTTACACTGTTTTACTGTCTTCTCAAGCCTCCTACTCTTTCCTGCTTCTCTACTTTATTGATATCAGTAGTTTCACATCTACTGGACCCAAAGCAGAGTGGTTATTCCCTCTGCCTTTAAAACAAGTTAAAACCCTGGAACAAGGGTCTCACAGGTGTAAATGAGCAGGGTCAAGAAAGACAAATGGTCAAAGTAAGTCATCAACACACCCTGGAGCTGTTCCCAAAGAGCTTCCTGACTGATTGGCTGGGCAGAGGGAATAGCCTTTTATCTCATATAGAAGGGCAGTTTATATCTTTGTCTGCTGGTTGTGAGCTTAATGTATAGAGAATTTGTGGATTGAGAATTTAACACATAAACCTGTTTGTTATAAGGTAATCACTGTAGAGTTATATTTCTACCAGATGATGAAGGAAAGTGAGTGAAAGCAACATGGGGGTGGGGAGGGGTGTGAGCCATGCCTGAGTTCCTAGAGGTGGCATGGAGTGCCATGCTAGAGATCTCTGCAGTACCTTATGCCCTACCCAACCAGGTGCCAGTAATAGTGCAGGATAAAAGGTAGCAACTTTTTAATATTTACCACAACACACTACAGTGCCACCCACTGCCCAGCAAAGAAATGCTGAGGAGGCAAAGCACTTGCTTATGATAACAGGGTTCTGCTTGCTTTACAAAACACATTACATACATGCTCTGGAGGTTTTGGTGACATCTTTTTTTTTTTAACCAGTCCCCCCCAAACCTGAAGATGTTAGATAATTGAGCCACAGCTGCACAGGTAGGAAATGGTGAATGCTCATGAGAACTTGAATCTACATGTGTTTGATAGTAAACCCAGCACTATCTAGTCCTTGGATCAACACTACACTCTGGGTTGGCTGAAACAATTGTCTGTAGTTTAGGGGTGAGAAAATGGAAGCTTAGAAGAACACACATACACAGAGGATCAGGAAAAGAAAGTTCTCACGTATATTCAGAAAGAGAACTTGTCCCCAGATTAAGCGCTAAGCCTAAGTAAGGCATGAGGGATTGAATTTTCTTTTAAACCAGGCACTGCATAAAAAGCTTTGGGGTGATCCCGATGTCTGAGAACAGGAAAAATCCTCGGTGTAATAGGTGAGAGACACCATTGGTGATCGGAAGGCACACTTTGCCCCCCTAGCCATTGCCATGACAATTCTTGTTTCTTTGTTTTCATTGTTGTTTTTTTGTTTTGTTTTGTTTTGTTGTTGTTTTAACCAAGATCACAGTTTTCTCTAGGAAGAGAAATATGGAAAACCAACCAATAACCTAGACAGTTCAAACCTCCTTTTAAAGGAGTGGGTACAGTTGTGTGAGCTGGTCTCTCCTACCCTGCTCTCTAATACGGCTTAAAATCTATTTCAATATTTTAAACGAACATTTAGTTTCAAGAAAAAACTTCCTGAAGGCCATGCAAATCACAACTGTTGGTGGAGGGGGTAGCTAATTTTACTTTATCAGAAAATTGACTGAGGATTTTTCTTGGTGAATTTTTAAAAAAACGATTTTTACATATTAATGATTAAAATTAAATATGGCCCACTGACTCAGGACTGAAGACAGTGGGAAAATAGCTTCTTTTATTTTTCATGGCTGGATAGGATTTTTTAGGTCAAGCATGGGTGAATGAGATATTAATTCCGTTGTAAGTAAGTTTCCTTGTCCATCTGGCCCCCAATTCTAGGTCTGATCCATGTTTTCTTTTTACAGATGTATTTATTTTATATACACTATAGCTGTCTTCAGACACACCAGAAGAGGCCATTAGATCCCATTACAGATGGCTGTGAGCCACCATGTGGTTGCTAGGATTTGAACTCAGGACCTCGGGAAGAGCAGCCAGTGCTCTTAACCACTGAGCCATCTCTCCAGCCCTGATGCAAGAGGTCCCAAGATGGCATGGAGCTGCTCTTCTAGCTGAGGTCTCTGGGGTGTCCTGGCATTGTATCAGTTGTCCCATGGGAACTGTGGTATTGACTTTGTCCTGTGGATTTTCTACTCCCAGTTTTCACTTATCAAATCATTTTCCCCTGGCCCCAAGCGGGGAACAGTGGAGAAAAGTTTACAACATTCCACAGACTATATGTAATGCTCTGGCACCGCAGACTGTGTGTCATCTGCTGTGATGACACAGGTGTCACGGTCACAAGTGAGGGGGCAGACAGCAGCTGGGGAGTGCCTGGTCATCACTGATTCTAGGGCCAGGGACAGTCTGTAAGATGGAGATGCAATGACTGTCCAGCACCCATGGGTTTTAAGTGAGGTTTAGGTCAGTGTGTAAAAAGTACCTGCACCATGTCTGGTGTGTAGGAACATTTAAAAGCATTCACGTATTTGCACACACAAGTGTCTGGTAGTGGGACAGTAATGGTATCTGTATGATAACTAAATTTAAGAACACACTGGGTGAGCTCATATGGCCAATAAGTCTCCATTGTCCCTGACAGACATTGAATCAGAGTTTTGAGGTTCTCCCCCTGTATGGTATCTGCGCCCTGAAGCCAGGCTGTTCCTTATTTGAGTATCTGGTGATGCTCACTCATTTAAAAAATTTCTTCTCGTGATTTGATTCTTCGGACGGTTGTCTTACACTATATAGAGTTAAATAAAATGAAGATACGCTGGCAGGAACCTGGAACTTTAGGATGATGGCGCTTGCTCTGTAGTGAGGGACTTAGAACTCTGGAAGACCCGTGAAGGCTCTTTCTGGTTTTGACCCTTGTGTGAACATGGTGGCGGTACGGAAGTTTGCTAGCATGGCAACGGGCTATGTTCCATGTCAGTTCACTCCTTTCGAGGAAATTGCTGATATTTATAAATCAACACTGAGCACCAGGCACTCGCAGTTACTCGAGAATGCCGGAGAACAGCCTACCGTATGCTACGCTGCTTCCAAGCATTGCCCCATCAATCTGGAGAAAGCTAACAGTGCCGTGGCACTCAAAACCAAACTGGGACAGACAAACGATTCAAATCATAAGGGTGCATTGTGAGACCGAGCTATCTCATTAATTGGATAATCTAATTATACAGTTTGCCGTTAAGCTTTAACATATATGTGATTGTGTGTCTTGTAGGCACCAGCCACCCGATCTCCATCTCTGCCTGGGGTGGGGAGGCAGGAAAAGACTTCCAAGGATCTGGTGCTGAAGGTGTGTTTTGAAGAGTAAGGAGCCTATCAAAGTGCTGTGAGAACACACTTGGTTTCTCTGGCCTCTGTGTGTAGCATGCCCTTATTCTCCGTGGGTTTGATGGTGATGTGTAAGGAAGGACACTGGGAAGCCAATCCTCCACATTCCTAAGCCCCTATTCCTCTGCACAGTCGACTGTTAAGCAAACGGTTCATCTATTCACTTATTAAAGAATAGTCTCTCCTTGGTCTCAGACATAAGTGTATATAACATTGTAACCAATCTGTTCCTTTAGCAGGGGCCCTTTTTTTTTTCCTATCACTATGTAAGAGGGTTTATTATTTTAACAGGAATTTTCTAAGGTGTCTGCTGGTGTGCCTCTGAACTCCACCATTCCCCCAGCATCTGTCAGATTTCATCACCTCCAGAGGTACCTTATACCGGTACCTTCTCTGAAGTGCCATCTCTTGAGCTTAGGTGTGAGATCACAAAACAAAGCTGGTTGCACCAACAACTACGGTGATAATTTATTATAAATTATGGTTTTCTTGTTGTTTGTAGAGAGATAAGATATGAGAAGTGTTTCTATTTAGATTCGTTTCCTATTATTTCAAGATAAATACCGAAGAGCTACTTGCGCACGCACGCACACGTGTGAAAACATAGACTATCCCTTAAATAGGTTCTAGTGACAGGAAATTTACTTTCCAAGCTGTGGGCATCAGTGATGGCATACTGTTCTAGGTATTGCGCCACACAGCACAATTAATACAAAACCTAAGTGCTTTACATGCTGTGTGGAACTTTCAGGTTGCCGGAGATCAAGCCTGATTATGGGATGCGAATGAGAAATAATTGTGTTGCAAGCTGGTCTACAGCAGAGCTTTAGTTCACCGTCTGACACTGTAAGCAGCTAATCCATGGACCCAGTACCAGCCATGATAGATTACAACTGTTTCCTGCACAGAAGGCACACACGCCCCTTTCACACATGGTCTGAAAACTGTAGTTCATGTGACCCCAGTTAGAAGTACTGGGAAGGGTTTAACCAAGTTGCTTCCCTAAGAAATGGAAAACTCCTGAGTCAGATTATTAGAACTCAGGCCTACATGACAGTGAATCACATATGTAGTTATCATGTTTATATCACTAAAGAGAGTGCAAGTTGAACCCTATAAAGCCCCGATGGCCTTAGCGCCCTAACAAGACAAGCAAGGCTTTGATAAGCAAGGCTTTACGATCATATTTTCTGCTATGATTATTAAGCTGGAGTGAAACATAGGGTTGATAGAAGTGAAGGGTTAACGCCGTTGGTGTGAGGTGTGGAATTCAGGCCTAGCTTCTGTAGACTTCTTCCTGTAGCTCTGCAGGGTATCGTGACCTGGTTTTATTCTTACGCATGCGCGCTTGAGACAGAGGCGTCTGAATGGTTTTTAGAGCATCCACTAACAGACAGTGCCCACTGCTCCCGCATTTTTATTTTAAGATTTATTTTATCTGTGTTTGTATAGGTCAGTGTCTCTCTGTGTATATGAGCATTTGAGTGCAATGCCCAAAGTGGCCAAAAGAGGGCCTCTTAGATCTCTTGGAGGTGGAATTACAGGAATTTATGAGTTGTGCATTGCAGTTTCTAAGATCCAATTGAGCAGCAATCACTCTTGACCACTGAGCCATCTCACCAGCCCTGTAGTGTTCCTTCAAGCTTTTCCCCACTTCTGCTCCCCCCCCACCCCCGGTGTGTGTGTCTGTGTGAGTGTGCATGTGCACCTACATATTGATGTCAAATCAAATCAAATCAAACTGTTGCTAGGTTCTTTGCAACTCTCCTAGTAAGTTCTACCCTGTGTCTTACACAGTTTTGCCTCTTGTGTAGTATTTCCATATGATCTGGGCATCTGTTGTGTATTAGGTATGATATAAGCATGCTTTCTGTCCTTACACGGTGGGCTGTAGTGCAGAGGTCTAGAGATGTCGTTAGAAGGCTGGAGAAGCAAACGTGTGGATGGTCAGTTACGATGCTGCGCAAAAGGGCTGCAGTTGGTGGCCACCGGGTTATTCCCTCTCTATGCACGGGACAAGGGAGCAACGTGCCAGTTAGGGGCAGCCACGGAGAAGGAAGGAAGGGCCTGGGGACACCTCTGTCAGCCAGCTTTTTATCATCAAGTGACCCTAAGCCAGAGAAATGAATGCCAAAAACTTAGAAAATCAAAAACCATGTCAATAGATTCGGCTCTTGAGAAATTTGTGTAGAACTGATCATTTCAGATACACATTGCTTTGATTATAGAGAACAGAAGAAATACTGCGTTAGCCAATGATTATTTTTTCTTAAAATGCTTATACTTAGTGAGAATGGTGATAGATTATGGAAAACACATTTGATAACTAAATATTTTTTTTAAAAAATCCAAATACTGGTAACTATTGACACTGTATGTGGTTAGTCCTTCCCCCAAGCAGCCCTTGACAATAAATTATGGACTATATATACATAGGAATAGCACTGGAAGGTTGCTAAACTTTTAAAGGACTAATAATCTTAGAGAAACAAAAAAGCCTGAAATAAACAAATTACTTAGAATACAACTTTCCAATTTCTTTGATATATTGATCACACCTACCTCTATTGTCTTCCTCAGACCCATGCTCTGTGTACGTTTTTGCTTTTTCGCATGATCTCCCAGGTGATCAAGGGTTGCTGTGGAGGTGTGTTAAAGTGGAATAATGGTTCCTCCTCTAAAAAGACAGTGGCTCTGGCTCTTTAGCGCCTCCTACTGTGCAAAAGGCTGATTTGCAGGTATAGTACTGCCCTACCATCTGCAGAAGACTATTTCATCTTGAACTAAGGATGCTTGTGGTTATCTGGGAAAGGACACCTGTCTCAGCTTTGTTTATAAAATATTTGATCAAAGAAATTATTTCTGAGTTGCTTGATGACATTGCTAATGCGACACTCTATTTCTCAGGCTTGGCTGCAAACTATGTAAATGATATGGCAACGATAATTTTTAAAGGCTGGAAAATAGAAAATGTTTCATGTACATGCTTAAGGTCATTACCGTAAAATATTGTCTTTTATTACACTCTCAAAGTGTGACTGTCAGTGACAGAAATATAAAATATGATTTTTTTTATGTTTCCTGTAATGGTATTAAAATTTGGACATTTTGATTCAGGGCTTATTTCAAATAACTGGTTTAAAATTTTTAACATTCCCCTTGCCCACCACTGTAGCTCCCATGTACCTTCAAAAGTTAAGTGTAACACTAAGCATTTGCTTAAGGTTTTGCTATATAGTTTCTCCTTTTACAGAAAAAGCAAGGACCTCCCTATTTTTCAAACTGACTTATGACTAGATATGTCACCATATATCCATAATGCAATCTCTGAGGAGTCTGAGACAGGAGGATTGCAAGTCTGAGGCTAGTTTAGGCTACAAAGCGAGGTCCTCACTCAAACGAAGTTTCTCATTCACTTCATCGTTCCCTGGGTGTCTTTAGCCATGTGCTGTGAGTCTGGGGCTCATCAGTGTTCTTACTTTCAAAGAGGTCACAGTGTGTGGGTTTACAGTGAGGTTAGGATGACAGGAGAAATAACTATTCAACGTGTATGGAGAGAATCCTAGAAACACGGCTGTTTACTTGCAGAGGAGGGAAGAGAGCCAAAGGTTCCGGGAAGCCTAGTGGACAGTGTGAGTCAGGGTGGGTTAAGAGAGTGCCAGCAGGGCTGAAAGATGGACAACCTGGAAAGTGATACCACATTAAAGAATAGAACCTCCCAGAGCAAAATATATACCTGGAGTCTGCAAAGAGATGAAGCCAGCGGGCCCAAGGCCAGGCCTAGCTTGGACATCTAATGGTCACATGACCTTTGGGAAAATTCATTTGATCTCCCCAAAGACTCTTACACAGGTAAACAGTCTTCTGGTTGACAGTCATGTAATCAACGGAACCAATTTTCTTGGAAATACATCAGAAGTTCCAAAATTAGAACAACAAAAAATATTTAAAAAAAAAAAAATGCTGTTAGGGTTTAACAAGAACAAAGTAATTTAGTCCAGTCAAGGCCCGCTAACGTTTAAAAAAGCGTAAACGTAAATGTTTCAAATGCCTCAAATGGGACTTACAGATGTGTCTAGAAGTTAGCGTGTGCTTGCCTTTTGTTATGGCTACGATGAAAAGATAGAACAAAAAAAAAAAAAAAAAAAAAAAAGAAGACGAAAAATAAACCAAGAGGCCTATTTTCCATATGTTTGAATAATATCCAGCAATTTTTAGAAATGAATTTAGCAAAAGTTCGAACAATGCAGCTCCCTCATTATTTGCTGAGAGGAAGCCGCTTGATTAATGTAATTAAAGGGTGGCTTGTAACTCAAGACTCAATTAAGAAAATAAATTTGGCCTTATTACTCTACTTCCAACTGGTGGTTTTCCTAGTGTGATTTTTGAGCTCAAATCTGTGGCTGCTTTGCTCATGACACATGAATTGTTTTAGCACATCCTTTCCCCTGCTGCGCATATGATTAAGAAAGCAGAGGTTAAGTAGCGCAGTGAGGAATTGGGTAAATTCGTTCTATTTTTGCCACAGTGCCTTTCAGTCCTTCCCTCTTCCCTTTAGGGCTGCGAGAGTGAAGAAACCTATTATCTTGTCCTGAAATTATCCAAGATATGATCTTATGCTCAAAATATGTCTTCTCTCACCCCACGCTTTCCACTACACTGATTTTGTGGTGTCCATACTGAAGGTATTACATGTAGTAGGCGGGGCACCAAACACTGGTGTGCCCCGGGGTTTATTAAGTGCCGGAGCATGCCGGACATCTTGATAAAAAATTCTAATGCGTTTTTGGTTGCTTTATTTTATTTTTTAGCCTTATGAGAATCTTAGGTGTGTAGCCATTCTCATTCTCGAAAGCAGAATCAGACGCTCTAAGAAGCTATGGTGCTGTTCCAAGTCTCCCAGATTACGAGAGACAGAACTAAGGCTCTTTAGCCCTTGACCTGGGCTCTTATCCATTATAGTTTATCTATTAGAGAGATTCGAATCTAGTTTTAGTAGAGCATCTTGTTGTGCAGTTGATTCCTTACATGTGTTTAATTTCAACTGTAAAAAAGCCTTGTGCTTAGTAAGTGCGAATTAGTCCGTTGTCGCCTTCATTTATGGTCTAATGCGGTGTGGACTCCGGTGTATTCTGGGCAAGCAGTGTGGGAGGTGAGGCGACGCGGAGGAAGCACGTGACAAAGCAACCTGCCCTGCTTCGGCTAAGCATGTCCATCTCATCGCTCCAAGTCAAAGTGTTGATATCTATCCAGTTGTCAAACTGAACCCCGAGAAGCTTCTTTGATCCCTCCTTTTTCTTCTCCTTTGCACCAGCTGTCAGAGAGTCCTTCCAGAACTGCTTTGGACTGTATCTAAAAAACCACTCCTTTCAACCTTTTATGCGTCCACTCTGTTCTGAGGTCACCCAAAGCATTTGCTCTTCTGAGTTCCCTCACTTACCCGTGGACAAGAACACCCGGAGCAGACAGTGCTAGGACCACAACAAGATTGTCATTGAAATGTGCACGATAGTAATGTTGTGTTTGTGTGTAAATGTGTGTATGTGTCTGTGTGAGTGTGAATGTGCATGCATGTGTGCATGTGTTCATGTGTGTGCAAAAATGTGTGTGCACATATGTGCATGCATGTGTATGCATGTGTGTGAGCTTATGTGTGTATGTGTATATATATGTGGGTATGTTGTACGTGTGCACATGTGCGTATGCGTGTATACATATATGTGAGTATACATGTGTATTGTGTGTGTGCCTGTATGAATGTGTGGTATGTGTGTTGCTGGGCGCTTGTATATATTTATGTGTGTGTGCATGCATGTGTGTGCATATTTATTTCAGCTCACTGGTGTGAAGGTTCTGGTTCATGATTGACAAGTGGCACTGTAATTGCCTTGGGCCTGTAATAAGGTGGTCTGGCTCATCATGGGGAGGGGAGTTATCCACCTCTTGGCCAAGATGCAAACATAGAAAAACGAACCAGGATCACACAGGTCCAATCAAGTGTATGCCATTGTTCCTGACTAATGTTGTCTCATAAACCCCCCTCTTGCTGAAGAATCTCCCACAGACCCCTCTTCCTGAAGGATCCACCAAATCCCAGTAACAGCATTCCAGGGACAAAAACTTTGTCATTTAGACCCTTGAGAGACTCTTATTCAAGTCATAGTATGTAAAATTTACAAATCTGAGTACACAGAGTATTGAAAGAATTGATGTATTCCATTTTTTTCAGGAAAAAATATTTGAACATATTTGAGGTAGACATCATTTGGTTCATAGCATGCTGTGTCTTTACGTTTTTTTAAAGTCTATTATTATTATTATTATTATTATTATTATTATTATTATTATTAATTCTACATCCCACTCACTGCCTTTCTCTTGGTGATGCCCTTCCACAGTCCTTTTCCCCAATCCCCTCTTCTCTCCTCTGAGTGGGTCGGGGTGCCCCACCCTGGCTTATCAAGTCTCTGTGAGACTAGGCTCTTGTCCCATGTACAGGCAACAGCTTTTGGGATAGCCCCTACTCAAGTTGATCGAGACCCACATGAAGACCAAGCTGCACATATGTGCTGAGGGGAGGGGGCCTTCGGTGTATGTTCTTTGGTTGGTGGTTCAGTGATGACTTATGTCATTATAAAGCTAACCAATTTTAAAAATACCAAACTGTGAATTACATTAAACATACCAATGTCCCTGTCTACTCCTAATACTCCATCCCTGCAGCTTTTTAGCTTCAGACCCTGATCATACTCAGCAGTATTGAAATATTTCCCAGAGACCAAATATTCCATCTTTCCTGTATCTTGGCTAAAGGGGACATTCTTAACCACTGATCGTATAAGGACATCAGCCTCAGGAGTCTTCACTGGTAATTACCACTGCATTTTAGGACGGACGCAAAACATCAGCAGACATTAGTGAGCTGTCTTCAGATGGGGGCCAGGGATTGAAGGTTCTGATCGGTTTCTTTTATGTGAGGGACAATTTGAGATGTTCTGTATTCTTGAGTGAGTGACAGCTATTATCCAATTTTGTGCCTCGGATGCCCTCCTTGTTCAGGCCAGCCATGCATGTCAAGTGATCCTCGTAGATAGTAGGACTCTTTTCACTAAGACGAAGAAAGTTAAATGGCTTCTCCAGTACTGCCTTATGAGCCACTCTCCTCTGTTAATGACCGTAAATGGATCAGGAAGGCCGCCCACTGGCTCTCTTCTAAGCATCTCTTACCGATTTTACAGTTTCTCCCAACATAGGAGTCTGGGGGAAATCATACTTTAGTTTCTGCTGTTGGAACAACTTCTGGTGATTTATATTACTCTTGCTTCCTCTTTCATTATATGTTGTTCTCTCTCTCTCTCTCTCTCTCTCTCTCTCTCTCTCTCTCTCTCTCTCTCTCTCTCTCTCTCTCTCTTAATAAACCAATTTTCAGATGACAAAAGAAATGCCTTGCACAGAGATCAAGTCAGAAGATGTCGTTTCTCACTTGTTGAACTAAAACATTCCAAGAGTCTGTCCAAATTACGGTTGAAATGGTAAATTCAAAACGTATTGAATCAAATGTTTGTATTTCATTTGCACTTTGGTTTTTTTACTCCGAGTCTTCGAAAAATATATTTTAGAGTTCTTAAAATGTCATTTAGCTCATGGCAAGACTTGAATAGCTTTTCACACACTCGATGTTTGAAAGAATTTTCCACAGCCTCGCTTCTAGTTTCATGCATATTTCTTGGAGCTGGTTTCTCCCGCGCTGTCAGTGTGTGGCCAGAGCCCGGCCACAAAGGATACAGTCACACTGCAGCGTGACCTTGGATCTGGCACCTTTGTGAGCTGATGTCATGGCGGGCGGAAGGTAGGAGGAGCCTGCACAAAGACGACTGTGAAAGGTTACCCTGATTCCCAGGTGAATCAATGGCCTTTCCACTGTGCTGCTCCAGCCCGCTTCCTGTCATCACTGGCAGGGCACCGTGCTCCCTGTCATCACTGGAAGGACACCGTGCTCCCTGTGTGCTGTGCTTTTCCTCTGTGTGTAGATTTTGACACAGTTAACACTAAACTCATCATCGCGACTTTGCTCAGCGTTATGAAAAACGCAGTTTTACTAATCCTGTTGACGGTATATCCTCTCTTCTATGAAATGACCCTTCTGGACCCTTCCTTAGATCTGTGCCAATTTTGATTCATCTCGATGCTCTAGAGCAGTGGTCTTCAACCTTCCGGATGCTGTGACCCCTTAATACAGTTCCTCTTATTGTGGTGACCCTTCCTACACCATAATATCATTTCATTACCACTTCACAACTGCGATTTTGCTACGGTTATGAATCATAATGTAAACATCTGATAATTTTTGACCATCTTAGGTGACCCCCGTGAAAGGATCATTCCACCTTAAATGGAGTCTTGACCCTCAGGTTGAGAACCACTGTCTTAGTTTCACATCCAAGTGGTTGTAAACTTTGGCATCAAATTTTCTTCATGGTGTAATAGCTGCCCCTTCCTCTTCCTCTTTATTGCCATCTCCTAGTCGTGTTTGGTAATTCCTCCTTTTTTTATCTTCCTAATTAGTCTCTCTGTCCCCAATGGCTTTCACTTCAAAATGCTGTGTGCACCAGAGCCAAGTTCCAGTCCTCAAAATACTCCTTTTATAACAGTCTCATGCTCAAAAATCTGCAAGCCAAATTGCTGTCAGTTACATGTAGATCAGGGCTCTTAGCACAGACAGAATTTTAAAATGATTTCACCTTTCCTAAAATCTCAGGCTACTTTTATACTTACTAAGTAGATTTAGTTAGGGGAGTTGGCCTGCCGAGTCGGTTATAATTTGATGACATCTGGATTGTAGGATGTTTTCTAAACAGACAATGTACGTTTTCAAGGGGGCGCATAGGAGCCTCAAGCAAGATTTTGCAAAAGCCAAGCACCCACTACTTGTCGTGAATTAACTTCTCTCTCATGCATCTGTTGTCTATTTATACATATTATCCTGCAGAGAATTCAAAATTGTTACCGGTTTTCAGAAGGACTCCATTTCTTGTGGAACCTCTGTTGGAAAAGCTTGCTAGAGTAACTATAATTACTAGCAAAATGTTACAAGTGAATATTCTGGGGCTGCCTTAATGACTTAGAAGGCAGAACAGAAACAAACACCACTTATAATTAGCAATGTCCATTCGCGTATAAACAGCAATGTTGCTACATTTAAATTCCACCTTATTAAGGAAGTAAGAATCTAAGAGAACGGAGAACAGAGGTCCTGTGTGTGTGTGTGTGTGTGTGTGTGTGTGTGTGTGTGCCACATATGACACAGTTTGTTTTTCCATACTCCTGAAAATAAACTGCTCTAAGTAATAGTATCAAAATTGTAAGTGTCTTTATTGTTTTATAGATTGGAGTTTATTACCCCTGCAGTCAGACTGATTGCCTGAAATTGAAAATGATTTGGATTTAAATTAATAGCGTTGTACTGTATGTAATTTGAAAGAAGGTCTCAACTACTACATAATTTATTTTCCAGTGTAGTAGTTAAGATAAAATAGAGCATATGTTAGAATAATTCTTCCGATAGGGTAATACAAAAATGTCTCCTCTTCTGGCGGTTGTAGGAGATGCTGGAGATTATAGCCAGGATTTAATGGATGTCGTTGAGTTAAGCCCATCACGCCAGAAAAAAAAAAAAAAAAAAAAAAAAAAAAAAAAAAAAAAAAAGATATTTTGAAGGAGAACATTTAATTGATGTTTTGATTCTGATACTCGAACAAAAAAATTAAAATAATAAAATATTGAAAACTATGGCGACACAAGAAATGGCTCAGAAGGTAAGGGCGCTTTCTATGCAGACAAGCAGGTCTGAGTTCAGATTTACCTAGCCTCCACTACCAGATCCTGTCTGTCCTCTGTGCCCCAGCTGAGAAATAATAAACCGTAGGGCCCATATTCCTGTGTCACCAGAGAAGGGAATGTTAGCCAGTCACATGCAGTTGCAGCAAATTACAACTTAAATATAGTTAATTGACTGTTTTTACCCAAAAGCTAAGGGTGTTAAGCCGCTACCTACAGGAAGTACTGTGGGGGGAAGTTGGGGGGGTCAATACTTTCTTTTTCATCGTGCTCCATGTGACTCATCCCAATGACCAGGTTTTTGCAGGTACCACAGGAACCTCAAACCACAAAACTTCCCACGCATTCAGGGAAAGTGCTTCCCCACTCAAGTCTGCTCTGTCTTCCCGCACCTTCTTTTTCTCTCTCCTGCTTTTCTTACTCGCTCATTCCGGCTTTGTTCTCGCTCACGTGACAGGAAACGCAGAGAGAAGAGTCATTTGGGAATAAACAAATTTCCCCCCAAGGGACTTCGGTGCTAAAACAACTTTCAAATTCCCAGCTGAATCTTGTGCGGTGGAAGGAAGGCCTTCGCTTTTTGGAGAGGACCCCTCTGGGACAGAGGGATGCCCTGGAAGGGGGCCGCGGAGACAAGGGCTATCTGAATTAGAGTTTGCGGCTCTCTGAGGCTGGCTTGCCTCGAGTCTCTTGGTGGGAAACGTGGACTCTATATTTAAGGGTCGTAGCTATCTGATGCTGAAGATTTCGCTTGTGTGACGATGTCCAAGCTAACTGACAGAAAATGTCCTATTATCCTGGGGTCTAGAAAGGTTGCAGTCTCTCTAACGCTCCTAAGCTTTCTGGAGAGGGCACGCCCTGAAATACCGGATGCCGTGCGCTTCATCCTGAATCTATTTGAGAGACATCTAACTGTGAGCCAATGTTATCTTATGTCTTTTAAGTCTAGTCTTCTAAGCACTTTGGATATCACTCTTATTTCTTGATGGCAAATCTCATTTTTCTAGGTTTATTTATTTATTTATTAAAAGAATCATTTATTTATGTTATGTATATAAGTACACTGTAGCTGTCTTCAGACACACCAGAAGAGGACATCGGACTCCATTTCAGATGGTTGTGAGCCACCATGTGCTTGCTGGGATTTGAACTCACGACCTCTGGAAGAGCAGTCAGTGCTCTTAACTGCATCACCATCTCTGCAGCCCTTAGAATATATATATATATATATATATATATATATATATATATATATATATATATATATATATATATATAATTTTTAAACCCAGAAGGCAAAAGATGCCCAGCACTAAAATTTATTTAGCCCTAGTATTTATTTAAGTTTCATTATATATATTCAATATACACAGCACTGGTTTATACAACAATATCTTCATACAAGTACATATTACGCATTGAACATCTCCTCTCTGCCCCTCCCCCAGGCCCCTAACCTTCTTTTACTCAGATTCTTTTTTTTCATTTGGTGACTCTTTAGGTAGGTTGACTTTCTCAATTGCGCTTCTGATCTAAACTGGCCCTGCTAATTAAGCTATTTTTTACTGAAGGGAGCTGACACCGTCCCCCACTTCGCCTCACATTTTCTCATGTTATTTTTGTTTTGAAGATTTTTGGTCCTACACTTCTAGCACGGACGCGCTTACTCAAAATCTCTTGATCATGGCTACGGCATCAGACAGAGCTGAACTCACTTCTCAAGTTATGAGCTCGGCTCTTACCTAATAGTCTGTAATTACAGACATGTAGACTTTGAAAATCCCGTGTTTTCCCATTTCCATCCACAGGAGACAGATTTAAAGAGATTTACACGAAGAGACAAAAACATTCATTGTATTTGAAAGTAGCACACTGCTGATAGCTTTCTTGTTTTCCTCCGAACTCTCTTTAGTCAATCCAACCCCTGGAAGACAGCCAGGGTGGTGGGGGCTTCTCAACCCATGGGTCGCAACCCTCTTTAGGGCTCTTTTGACCTTTCTATAGGGGGTTAACTAAGACAATCTGCACACCAGGCATTTACATTATGATTCATAACAGTAGCAAAAATCACAGTTTGAAGTATCAATGAAAATAATTTTATGATTGGGGGTGACCCCAACATACCCTAGTGGTTCTTAACACCTATGGAGGAGAAGGTGGGCTTTGAGTTTTGAATAGTTATTAGGGAACCTTTGGCATTAATAAGTGTGAAAAGGTTGCACAGGGAAGCAGGAAAAGAGAAGAAGCAACAGGAAACAGGGTGAGTTCGCCCACTGGGGGATTTGGCATAGATTGAAATCTATTCAGAAATGTGTACACAGAGGGAAGTGTTACTGGGTTATCTGTGAATCTGAGGACACATGTGTGTATCTGTCTCATGCGACGCAAGTCACATTTCCATACCCTGAATCACAGAACCTAAGAGGAGGTTCAGTTTTGGTAGGAAAATAATAACAAACCAATAATTTTGAGACAAAGAGCTAATAAATGGCATTGATTTATTCTGGGTGAAAAGGGTAAGTTTCCTAGTGGATCTAAAAGTGGTTTGAAAATGTCACGTTGCCTTTTGTACATTTAAGGGACATAAATAAGTACATAATTGAATTAAATTAAACTTCCTGGCTCTTGGCTTTGTTGTGATTACAAGTCTTTATGCTTCTAACTCTAAGACAGTTTTCACTGAACATATTCGAAAAAATATCTTTACTGAAGAATTTATCTTCCTGCTTCAGGGTCTGAGTTTTCTGGCTGCCCCCTTTTGCACTTCATTATTTAAGTTAAAATCAAGGGGGACGCTATTTCACTGAAATAATTAAGACATAAATACGAAGTGTGAAGTTCAAGAAAAAAAGAAAACAAAACAAAAAAAAAAAAACCAAAAAGAAACAAAAAAAAAAAACCATTATGCTCAATCCTTACACACCAAGAAAACGTTGACTAATTCCGGGTTACATCCTGTTTTACATGTACTCTTTGCTCATTGTAATTAGTAAGACCTTAATGCAGAGTATCAAACCTTGAAAAAAAAAAAAGAAAGAAAAAAAAAGCCAAGCACTGACAAAAATGTATTTGTATACATTTATGCAAAAATGTTTAAAATTTTTTTCTTTTATCTTTGTTTTTTAAAATAAAGTTAAAAAAATAAAATGAATATATGTTAACTGATCAAGGAAAAAAATAAAAATAAAGTTAATCAGACTTTATTAAAAAAAAAAAAAACAAAACGAAAAGCTTGTCTCCCTCTCCTGTATGTTGATCTGCAAATTCCTAGGAAGCATAAATGCTTTTTGGATTTGCAAAGCAGATCCCTGTCCAGTTACAAATGGATGAAGTGATTCACCAGATAGGATTTCCATAGGTCTGCATGCCTTGATTTTTGCAGATGGGGGGAAATCTTTCTTAAGGGCAGGCAGATAAAGCTTTAAGGAAACCTCCACAGGAGGGCACCATAGTGTGACTCAGCTGTCAACTGCAGCCACAGAGGCCCCTTCCTGCCCTTATCCCGGTTTTGATGGAGCTTCTCAGACAGAGTGTGCATCCCCCTCCCAAGCTGGAAAATTCTATGTTGTCAAAACTCAGGATGATAGGTTTCATGTGAGTTTGCTTTTCTCTGCCGGTTTAAAACGACTGGAAGTAATTTAATCTTTCTTTGGGAGGCCTGTGGTCATTGTACATTTTATCTTAAAACACAGTTTTAAAGTGGGTGCGATGCTCACTTTAAATGAAGCAAATCTAAACAGGTCAAAACCACGGCATGCTTTAGAATGGCTGGTGTGTGTTAGGACAAGCTAATTAATCAAAACGGAAGACTTTACAAAAGTACCCTTATTACTTACAATTAGGATGTGTTTATAAGCTGTTTGCATAGATTACATTATTTTTAAATGATATACATTTCTTATAATGGCATATTTAGCTAACTAGATGGTAGACAGGTAAATCAATCTTAGCAAATACAGAAACAGAATCAAAATAGAAATGCTAGAGTGGTTCTCTCTAATGTCATAAAGATTCAGGAAACATCCACTACAATGCTTGTAGATATTTGGCCCAAAATACAGATTAAAAAAAAAAAAGGTGCCTTTTCCTAACTCACAATTTCACTACTGTATTTTCAAACCGTCCTCCCAGAGATAAGAAATGTTAATATTTTACTAGATTTAAATCGATATAAAAGTAATTATAATCTTGGCAGTTGCCATGCGTCTTTGTGAGCCTGGCCTTACTATTTTGAGGACAAACAGACCCTTGTAAGTCTGAGACAGCCGCCCTGAAAAGACAGCTTCATTAAATCTGAGAAGGAACAGGCCTGCTGGATATCGATACAGATTATATGGTTTCAATAACTGTTTATATAACATACACATTTCCAGTAAGAAAACTATTCATCTCATTATGGATTTTGCTCAAAAAATGTCATGTGGACTAATCCTAACAATGGAGGGGCAGGGAGGGAGGGGCCGTGGGTCTTCTGAGAACCTCCGTGGTAGGGACGTAACTGCCTTACAGTCAGACGTGGGTAGTTTTGATAGTCTAGGGATTTGTAGTTGAAACAGAATAGCGTAAGTGCAGTATAAGTCAGACAACTTTCAGGGTCTGTGTTCCTTATTAGAAACCGGTGCTGTCAAGACTCCACACACATGAGCCTGCAGAAATGTCTCCGTGGATAAAAGCACTTACCACTCAGAACCCTGAAGTTAACCTCAGAACACATGGTGAATGGAACTGACTTCTAAAAATTGTCCTCTGGCCTAAACACACACACACACACACACACACACACACACACACACAAATACATTCACATATACTCACAAATTGTACATATACACACATACAACATACGCACACATTCACACACATATACAAAAACACACTCATATATAAACACAAGGTGTACATGCACACACACAACATATACACATATATACACATACACTCACACACACATACAAAAATATGTTCACACACAAGGTGTACACACACACACACACACTCAAACACATGTGGACATGCCTCCCCCCAAACACACACACACACACACACACACACACACACACACACACACACAAATACACTCACATACACAAACAAGGTGTACATACAGACACATATAACACACACACACGCACACACACATACAAAAATACACTCAGATATAAACACAAGGTGTACATGCACACACATACAAAATACACATACATGCACACACGCCAAAAATACACACACAAGTTGTATACACATACACACTCAAACACATATGGACATGCCTCCCCCCAAGCACACACACATTCACCCACACACACACACTTACCCACACACACACACTCATATTTGACACATGTAGACATCAAACATATAATAAATAATTTTTTAAAAATTAAAAATACCATACACATGAAAACACTTGCTTAAGTAGAGATAATGGTTGACTTTTGATAATTCACATCTGGTTTGAAAAATTAAATTTGTTAGTAATTAAAATGCTAGCTCACAACTTTCCCAGGGAATCTTGACACACTGTCTAAATTTATCTTTTCTTTTTAGTTCCCACTGACAGACCTTTATGTCAATAAATAATTCAGAAGGTAGATTTAAAAATACAAAAAGACTTGGATATGTACTTACACATCATATTATCTAAAACATTGTTATGTAAATTTGGCAACTTATGTAGTCAGATACTTTAATAATTCAACCTCATTTAACCAGTTGTTTTTGGATTTTTATTGTATAAACTCATGCTATTTTATGTCTTATGGTATTTTATTATTGTGCAATGCTGGGGGCTGGGAAGCGCCTCCTTCCCCTTTACCCAGAATCTAGTTCATCAGGAACTTTATGAGACAAGTTCTTTCTTTAAATTCTTAAGAGATTCATTGTTATGAAATGTCTTGACATCAGGAAGTCAAACTAACTCAACTTCTGAGTCAGCTTCCACTAGATTTCATACCATTGTGTGGTTTCAAAATAGTTCTTGCATGCAAAAATGTTTTATTGATGACATTTTAGTTTGCTTTGCCTTTTTTCTCTCTTTATCCCTTTTTTTCTTTTCAAAACTTCTGTCATTGTTATTATTTGTGTGTGTGTGTGTGTGTGTGTGTGTGTGTATGTATGTGTGTGTATGTGTGTGTGTGTGTATGTGTGTGTGTGTGTGTGTATGTGTGTGTATGTGTGTGTGTGTTTGTGGAGTACCACTAAGCCTGAGAGCTACACTAATCTATGACTATAATCATAAATCCATAGAAGGCAGTTTGACAACATGTCTATTTGACACACAATCTGAAATAGCATCTCCCTTCGCCTGCGACTTTCCAAACTGTGGGTTTAGATCCTGTTTACATGACGAGGTGTGAATTGCTTCTTGTCAAGCAGGCCTCTGGTCCAGTCCCACAGTGGTTGGTTACCTGCTAACCTCCACATCATTATTGCACAGGTGGGCACATCTTGCTTGGCAGATCAGTAGCATCAGAATTGGCTTCAATGACTTTCTTCTCCTGTATTTTCTTACTTTTTAAAAAATGGCATAGAGCCATTATCCTTAGTAATGTATTTCATAAGGACATTTGATGCCAGTGCACAGTATAGTTTGACCATATTGTACCTGGTCTTTTTCATTCCCCTAGACAGTGACACATCTCCTTGTATGTCATATATACACATATGATTTATATATCACTGTAAAATCTAGGACCCATTAAAAGGAACATATTTGTCTTACCGATTCTGGCTTACCTCCCTTAACGCCATGATACTGAGTCTGTCCCCAGTTCATCTACCTTTCTGCAAATGATGTGATTCCATTTTCCTTGCAGGAAAACGAAATGTTCCCATCCATCGTGCACACACAGGTCAGTTTCTTTATCTCCCTACTGTTGAGCATCTGGGTTGGTCTCATACCTTAGCAACTGTGATCACAGTTGAACTGACCAGCCCTGTGAGGGTGTTGGTGCCATGTGGACACACAGTCCTCTGGGGTTTCCTTCATCTTTCCTCCCTCCGTTCCTTCCTTCCTTCCTTCCTTCCTTCCTTCCTTCCTTCCTCCTTTCTTTCTTTCTTTCTTTCTTTCTTTCTTTCTTTCTTTCTTTCTTTTTTGGAAAAAAAGTCTAAGTAAAATCAAATTATAGTGCAGCAAAGTGCTCCATTTCTTAAACACCATTGGTGTAAAAATACATTTAATTTCTAAGTTTGACTTATTTCAAACAATCAGTACTTTAAGGGGCAATTACTGCTTTTCTTTTAACATGAGGGAAAAAGAAAGAAACAAACAAACACAGAACGTCATAGTCCTGAATTGTACCTTGGCTTCCTCTCTGGGGAAGGAAATGGCACCACCATGCGTTTGCAGTAACCCGTCCCCTCAGTGGTTGGCATGAACTGCCCCCTGTACCCATGACGCCGAACTTGGGATTTAAAAATCTCATATTGTATTGTGGTCAACATTTTTAATTTGCTTCTCCCCCCTTTCTTGGTAACTTTAACTTGTCCAAATAATATCTCATGTTCTGAACCACCCCCAAGAGGACAAGCTGCAGGCTGCTGTTAACCCCCTGCTTTGTCTTAGAATTCAAGTCCTTACAATGCTATTTGTGTCGTTTATTTTTATTAGTTGGAAGAGATGACATTGGTTGGGCTTTGTCTGGCATTTAGAAGTCAAGAGCTAGGTGTAGAATGTGCTTCTTTTGTGGCAATGTCTTAGTTACCTTCTTGTGATTTAACTAAAATCGATAAAAGCAACTTAAGGAAGAGAGTGTTGTGCTGTGATTGGTTTATTTCACTTATCGAAATGTCCTTAAGGTTCATCTCTGGTGTAGAGGGCTTTCTTTTTAAAGATTACATGGGTGGTGTATGCCTGCCCCACGTTCCTTATTCACCCATCTACTGGCGGATGTTTAGCTCTCCTCTTATCTTAAATGTTGTAGCTGGACTGAGCAGGAAAGGGAGGATAAAACGCCTTTGAGATTCAGATTCTGTTATTTTGGATAAATACTGCAAGTAGGGTTCTGGTTTGTCTGGTAGTTCTATTTTTTACAACGTCAGAAACCTTCATATTGCTTCCGGTGGCAGTTGGAACCATTTTCGACTGTGGCCAACAGCATGCAACATGTGTGAAGTGATGTGTCATTGTAGTTCTGATGTGTGTTTTGGTTGTGATTTGTGACAGACAGCATTTTCTCATGTATCCTCTGTCTACTTGAGCTTTCATTGGAGAAGTGTCTTGAACAAGATTTTGAAAAAGACAGCAACAATTATAGTAATCAGTTCAGTAGACCGTGCTGTGCTGTGCTGAGTCATAGTCCTTAGGACTTCCAGGTAAAGCTTGACACATAAGAATGCTGTTGTACAGATGTGTTATTCTTTACTTTCTTAGATGACAAACATGGGGAGATGGTCCAGTATATTCTATCTATCTATCTATCTATCTATCTATCTATCTATCTATCTATCTATCTATTTATCTATCAATCAATCTATTTATCTATCAATCAATCTATTTATCATCTATCTATCTGTCTGTCTATCATCTATCTATCTATCATCTATCTATCTATCCATCTATCCATCTGTCATCTATCTAATCTGTTATCTATTAATCATAGATCTATCTATCCTCTATATATCACATATAATAGAGCCATCTCTTTACCTACATACCATATATCTACCTACCAGCATACCTATATATCTATCTATCATTGCCTATTTGTCATCCGTTCTGTTCTCCCATACTATCTATCATCAATCTACCAACACATCTATTACCTACCTATCTCCCTACCCATTTGTTATTTATCTAAAAACTGCTGTGTATCTATCATTGATCTAATATCCACCGATGTAAATATCATGAATCCACGATTTATGGACTACACCCTAATACTTCTTAGTTTATACCATTGTTACCAGTGCTACAGAGTTTAATGTCCTCACCTACATTTAGGACTCCTTCTGTATATAGACCAAAGCCCCCCACTTTGCTTTACGTATTTATTTGCTCGCTTTTGGCAATATGTAACTGCATTTTAAAGCTGTGCCCAGTACCTAGATACATGTTCCCATTCATCTTCTCTCTTCACCTGGTCCGATCTCCAAGAAGGAGAAGAAAGGAAGAAAAGAGAGAGGAAATTGCCTCAGCATCCCTGACTCTGGCCTCTCGAGTCCCAGGACTACTGCTGGATGTTCTAATGTCTGGGGGGCCCAGCTGGGGCGGAGAAATCACCATTGATCCAGGTCCCTGACAGGTAGGCAGATGAAACCTAGCTACATCTCCTGAAAATCCACTTTCTGAAGATGTCATCAGGTTAACTGTGTAAGCACAAAGAGAACCCGACATTGTCCAAATTCCTCCCCTCATAATCCCCAGGGCTCAAAACCTGTTGTGGGTTTTCTTTAAAGATGTGATAAGAATATGGGACTATTATTTCTTTTCATGAATTGACAAGGGATTTGCAAATGGTCTTGATTATGATCCTAGACCCCAGTGCTATAGGTTTTCCTGAAGATCTGCCATTGCCTGGCGACTTGTGATACTGCTTAGTGATTCTGAAGGGCCGACTCTGGTACTGTCCGTGTGTCCAGGAAAGAAAATTTTTGTTGTCAAACATCTGAAAATTGACATGCCAAGTATTAAGGATGTGTACACAAACACAGGTCAGAACTAACATTGTATATTTACAACAAAAACAAACAAGAATAGCAGAAAAAAAAAAAAAACTGATGACACACTAAAAAGCTTCCCGTGTAGAAAGGGATGGAGGACACCGTAAAGGAAGACTTTAAAGCATCAGAAAAGCAACTCATATTTTTAGAGATACCCAAAACGGTCTTGGAACAAAGGGAGTTTCAAAACTGTTCAGACTTAGTACCACATAATCTAAAAAACACCGATACTGGGGCACACACTGACTTCAAGGTTCTAGCAAGAAAATCTCGATGTAAGTCTATACCAGATACCAATGTAAAAGATGCGCGCAGGACTCGACCAAACACTTTGCCCGCCTGCTATTAATGTTTTTCATAATTACAGCAGGACTTAGATACTTTGTATGGAGGGATGAATGCGGAACAGGGAGATATGTTCCTGTATCAGCATCCAGAGTTCAACCATCTAATTATTTCATCCCCGAGGATGTTTTAAATTATCACTGGTTAGGCACTCAGAATTACTTTAGACTTTATTTTTAAATTGAACCATTCTGATCATCTGAAAAATCAGAATATGTTCTTGCTTAACAAAGAGGCACCCTACAGGAGATAACAATAGAATAATCAGGAAAATATTTCCATTTTGCTTGTATTTTAGATGCATGGAAGATCATTTTAAAAACAGCCTCATTTGTTTGAAGAGAGTGTGAAACATACATAATTATTATTCTTATGATTATTATTACATTGTAAGGATGCTGTGTGCAAGGGTTTAGATGTATATTCCTTTTTGAGCTCTAGAACATTCTGAGCTATGTGGTAATTAACCTGAGGTAGTTTAAATAGCTTTCTTCAGTATTCAGAGAACATTGCCGAGAAATCTCACCATTGTTAAAATTATCCTAGAGATTTATGTAGCAGAAAATTTATGGATCTTCCTCATCGCAACTAAAGAGCTTTGAAAATGTAAAGTGTTTATAAATTCCAGCTGCATTAAAATGATGGTTATTTTTTTCATCAGTTTCTCGAAGGCGATCGGTTTGATTCAATAAATGTTTAATGAGTGCTTTCCTATGTTTAGATCTGTAGAGGTGTCAAATCAATAATAAATAGCCCCACCTTTAGGAAGCTTATCATCTAAGTGAAGGCAGTGAGTCAAAGACCACACTCAGTTATTTATGTAAGTGCCACCCTCTGTGCACAGGTCACTTTTCCCGAGTGGTGCTGCTTCAGACCCACTTTTTGGCTACTGAGTGGACCCGAGGAAATTCAGATGCTTCCAAGTTGCTCCTAGTGCGACGACTCTGCAAGCGTGCTTCTCATTCCTAATTGTAAGCATTGCTCTCAGATGGTTTTCAATGTACTACGAGTATCGGAACTTACTGAGGAGTCCTTCATGAGCTAAAAGTACAGCATTTAAGGAGCTCCTAAACTACTGAAAATGATGCCTTTTCTGTAGGCCAAGAGATGAACATAAAGGCTGTTTGTACGCATGTGTGAGCATCCCATGTTAAAGGCCGTCAAAGCACAGCAAGTGGACAAAATGGCCCGATCTGTTGCCATTAATGAGCGGTCTCTATCAGCTTTCTTGGGGCTGTGTCACGGCACGAGGGTGACCATTTGGACCCATGTGGTCACTCTGATGGCTAACCCTTGCTCCGGGGATATTCCGTAGACATGTTTGAATTTGTAGTTCGTCGTCTACTTTGTGTGTCAGCATCTTTCTCTGTCCACTGCCCCGCTCCCCCACCCCGTTCCCTTCACATCGATGGCTTCTGAACTCCACCCATCTTGACATCTGATTGTGGGAAACCAAGTTTGCAACCCGGAGTACATCTACTTTAAAAAACACTACTTCTTTTTAATGAAGTGACTCCCAACTGGTGGCCTCAGGGCCACCACCTAAATTCTACAGGATGAAACTCAGATCCTGGTCCTCAGGAGGGGAAGAACAGAGACCTTCGCACACTTCATCCAAGCCAAGTGCTCCCTGGATCTTCCGCTGTGTCATTGGCGATGCCATGGTGCGTCCTATCAGCTTGCTTCTCGGCTCCCTCCCTCAGCTCCATTTACATAGCGTCACTGCCTCAGTTTAAGTTGAAAGTCAAACGAAGTCATTTTGTAAACACCCTCACATCATTACTCTCCCAGGATGGACCACCCTGACTGTTCTAAGTCAGCTTTCTGAGACACAGGGAAGCAATGATGAGATTCGGTGTTTGGTTTATGACTCAGGAAATCACAGTCATAGAAATGGTTCCTGAAACTATGTCCTGGAATAACTCCGGACCATGAGTGAGTGTTCCAAATGGGGCTTCTTTCGCCTAGTGGCTTTCTCTAAAACTGTTTTTGAAGCGTTTTAATGAAATAAGTCATTCCCCAGCCTTTCATCTGCCTGTTCCGTTGAGCTATTATTATTATTATTATTATTATTATTATTATTATTATTATTATTATTAATAATAGGATTAATTGATTAATTGGAAATCAATTTCTAAGGACCTAGGAGGCATGGGCAGAAGTGAACATGTGTTTGTGAGAAATAGTCCCAGACATTTTGTCAAACTTAGTTGGGTGTGGCAAAGTTTCCAGTTCTTAAACATAGAGAAAGACTCTGGACATTCATTAGAGGCTTGGTGGCTTTTCACAATTAACTGGCAAATATTAACTCTTAAGTTTAGTTGCTTGAGAGTTTTCTAGTGACTTTCCTTCATGGGGGGATGGAGCAGCAATTTGACAAGTTGATTTTTTTTAACCCTGTTGTCATATAATCTGCCTAGGAAAGTAAGTAATCCTCCCAGTACACACACACACACACACACACACACACACACACCTCTGTTTATTTTTTAAATTAGTTTTAGTTATGTGTACCGGTGTGTGTGTGTGTGTGTGTGTGTGTGTGTGTGTGTGTGTGTGTGTGTGTAGCTACGTGCATTGGGGTTCAGTTGCCTGCCTGAGGCATCAGATTCCCTACAGCTGTGGTTGCAGCTACCAGATCTTGGTGCCGAGAATGGAACTCCGGCCCCCTCCAGGAACAATAAAGGCTCTTTACTTCCAAGTCATCTACCCAGACCCTGCCCTTTGATTTTGTTTTAGGAATAACTTCTTCATGAAGTAACTCATAACTTATTTTTAAATGCAGTTGGGCAAATATTTTACCCGAAAACTGCCTGTTTGGAAAATGTTTTGAACTGCAGGGTGCAGCTTGACTGGTTGCCATAACTGTATATTCGTTATAACCTGCCTTTTGACCCTGACCTTGGAAATTAAAATGCACAAACACATCATCCTGTGGCGGATGCACACACACACACTCCGGAGTTGAACCTTTGCTTTGTGTCAAAAAGAGTACTCCCTTTGTGGCAAATCATGCTGATTCCATGGAAAACAAGCGGGGAGCTTTCATTCTAGGCACACTTCAAGAAAAATCGTTCCAGTGTCAGAACTCAGTTCAAAAGAGGCCATGGATTTGAAGAGGAGCTGGAGGTGGTATATGTGAGAAGCCTCGGAGGGAGGAAAAGAAAGGGAGAAATGTCCCTGAAATACAGTCTCAAAAATGAAGAACAACAATGTATGAGATCGTTCGAAATATCAAAACAAATAAACCTCAGTGATGTCCCCTTTACCGTTGTCATCTCTATTCCCATAGTCAAAGGCTTCAGCCTGCGCATTGCGCTAAGCCCGAGCCCTGCTGATGAGCAAAAGTTAGTTTAAGCTCTGCAAGCGCTTGCTACCTTGTGTCCTTAGACTGAGTCCTCAGTTTCTCCAAAGCAGGCATGATGAGCATGCGCAGTCTCTTCCCGGCTGCCGGGTTGAAAGGTCATGGCTCGCTTTTCCGGCTTCCAAGTCGTGGTTTATGATGTCACCATCTCCACCGGAAAGTACCGGGGTAGCCTGTCTAAATTTCGTCACTTCCGCGCTCAGCTCCTCTAACGCGATTGCGATTTTACTTGGCGGTTGCATGTGGATTCCTCCCTTCCCTACCCTCCTTAGCTTTGTTTCATGACCCCAATCGAGGCTGTTAAGCACCTAAATATTTGATTATATTTTTTCCCAAACGCCTCACAGAGTTCGCTCCTCCCAAGATCCGCATTCTGCCATTCCCCCTCCCGGCTTTCCCATTTCAGCATCATCGGGTATTGGACAGAACACCCGATAGATTTGGTTGCTCAACGAAAGTATCATAAATTCGATTCCTTTTCCCTACTACTAATAATAGTATACAATAATAGTGTGCCCCATGGAGAACACATTTTTTTTTTCCCCAAGCACAGTTCCCATTAGGCTCTCTTCCTTTGAATGGGTGTTTTCAAGATTTTTAGCATCATAAAAATGAAAATAAAATGAATCCTGCAAAATCCTCACAGGCTAAAAGCTGACGCACTTTTTTTTTTTTTTAAACGGAATCCATGAACTACATAGTTCCGTGGGGTGGGTAATGTGGGAAGGGTAGACTGTAATTCAGAGGGGAGCCGGCACCAGCCCTACCTGCGTTTGTTCCTGAAGCCTGCATTTCCACCCCTTTGAGCCACTGTGCGTCAGAATGTCCTGTCTTGGAGTTGTTCAGAGCCTACAGGACACATTTCTCTTTCTGGTTCTTTTGTTGTTGATTTTGGTTATTTTCCTTTCCAACCTTGCAGGCAGGTAAGTGCTCTAACGGAGCCCAGCCATACTTAACTCGGTAAGTGGCTGTGACCGGGCTATTTTCCTTATTAAGTAGGGCTATTCCCCCTGCCCCCCCCCCCCGCCTTCAATTTATGCCTGGAAAATACTTAGCATTGTTTTGTGTACCCATGGCTAAGAAATATGATTGAGTATAAAGGAGAGACCAGTGAGCCAAGTAACCTTGAGAGGAAACATACTTAGTTTGGGTTTGAGTGAGCAGCACACATGCAGATCCTCAGCTAACTCCTCTGAGCAGAGCATCTCTGTTCACTAGCCTGTAGTTAAGGTTATTTAAAATAGAGGACATGAGTCCCAAAACGATAAGGGTCCCAGAGAAGGTGGAGGCGAATGGAACATTCCGAGAGACATCGTACTGGAAGGGTCTGTTCACATATGTCATCTCTGAGCTACTTCGTGATCTGTTCTCCTCGTGGACCCTTCTGTTGACAAGAATTCCTTCATATATCAAGTTCAGCTTAACAGCTTGTTAACAAAACCATTCGTTTTAAATTATGAGATGTGTGTGTGTGCGCTTGTACGTGCATGTGAGTTCAGGTTCCTACGGAGACCAGAAGAGGACGCTGGATTCCCTGGAGCTAGAAGTTAGGTCTTCTTTCTGCAAGAGCAGTGTGAGTTCTTAGCCACTGGGCCTTTCTCCAGCCCCAGTACTGTGCTGTGGTGTGAGTGTTTGTGCATTTACGAGCACACGTGTGTGTGTGTGTGTGTGTGTGTGTGTGTGTCTGTGATTGTTGAAGGTGTGTTGCTGTCTTCCAGAAGCTTGAGCCGTTTAGCCTCATGTTGAAATTTATAATTCCTATGGAAAGGATATTTTCTTATACCATGAGTTAAAATTTCAAATTCATTATTTTCCTCAAGAAGTATTCTTAAGACCCTTAATAATTTCCCAGAAATATCACTTCGTGCCCTCTTCAATATAGCATCATATAGCAAATCTTGAAAACACCCATTCAAAGGAAGACAGCCTAATGGGAACTGTGCTTGGGGAAAAAAATGAACCTATGTTAGTATGGGTTCATTTTTCTCTTTGATTTCCTTTTGCTTATCCACCCATATTTGTGCCAGTATGAACTCATCAGGGTTCCGAAATTGCTATTAATTTGTAAATCACGGGTCAGTAAAATAAGGCCTCTAATTTAAGTCCAGCATTGTTTTGGTTTTTTTAAAATCTATTCTTTGCCTTTCTTTAAATTATTTTTACTCACTTACTTTTAACTATTTGTTTTTATTTTTAATTGTGTACTTGTTTGGGTAGGAGTATATACACATGAGTCCAGTTGCCCATGGACATCAGAAGAGGGTGTTGGAGTCCCTGGAACAGGAGTTATGGGACAAATGTGGGTGCTGGGAACTGAACTAGGGTCCTCTGCTAGAGCGGTACTCACTCCCAATCACTGATCAAACTCTAACAACCTCCCCCAATTCTTTACATTTATAAACATACCAATGCCAAGGTGATGATTCAGTTTTGCTCATAATGCTTGGTCGTCTGCATGTATGCCTCGGACACTGGCAGTTCGACATTTTATGTTTTCTTATGTTATTCTAAAGCCACCTTACAGTTTTATTTCTCGTTGCTTCTGCCCGGCATATTGAAGAGGTATTCTGTATATCTACCATGCTCTCAACGGGTTTCGTAATTTTTCTGCACATTACTCTCTGTCCTACATAGAGGGTAGTGTCATGCGTAACAAGCATGGGGTTCAGTTCCCTCTTTTCCATTTTATACTCCTAGGCTTCTTCCATCCTGCAAGCCTGGGCAGGGCTGCCAGTGTATAGGAAACAGAGTGAGCGTTGGCCGACAGCTTCTCTCTAACTCTTAGGAAGCTTGGCTTCAGCACTGGGCCATTGATGATAGTGCTCGACGTGGTCATTGCAGCAAACTTTAAGGTCTACTCATCCAGCAAGTCATTTCCCTCTCCGTCCAGGTTTGCTAAGATACTTTCTACTGACTGGGTGTTGGGTTTGTGGGACAACTGCTCTGCAGCTCCTGAGGAAAATGACACAATCCCTCATTGTTAGCATGTGCAGCTGTTTGGACTGATCGTCCTTGCGTTCTGGGAAGAAACTACAGTCATGGTAGTTTCTTGGGTTTGATCTCTCTCTCTTTTTTTATTGGATATTCTCTGTATTTATGTTTCAAATGTTATCCCCTTTATTCCCACTCCGATCACCCCACCCCTCCCCTTGCTTCCATGAAGGTCCTCCCTCTCCCAACCATCCTCTCCACCTCAGTCCCTTGGCATTTCCCTACACAGGGAAAATGAGCCTTCATTGGACAAAAGGTCTTTTCTCTCATTGATGCCAGGAAAAGCTATCCTCTGCTGAATTTCCGACTGGAGCCATGGGTCTCTCCATGTGTGCTCATTGGTTGGTGTTTTAGTCCCTGGGAGCTCTGGAGTGTTTGATTGGTTGATAATGTTGTTCTTCCCATGAGGTTGCAAACCCCTTCAGCTCCTTCAGTCCTTTCTCTAGCTCCTTCATTGAGGTCTCCATGTTCAGTCCAATGGTTAGCTGAAAGTATCCTCCTCTGTATCAATATGATTCTGGCAGAGCCTCTGCAGGGCTATCCATATCTGACTCCTGCCTGTAAGCATTTCTTGGCATCAGCAATAGTGCTTGGTTTTGGTGACTGCGTATGGGGTGCATCCCCAGGAAGCAGTCTCTGGATGATCTTTTCTCCAATTCCTGCTCATCTATTTGTCTCTGTATTTCCTTCTGTGAGTGTTTTTTTCACCCTTCTAAGAAGGACTGAGGCATCCACATTCTGGCCTTCCTTCTTTTTTGAGCTTCATAAGGTCTGTGAATTGTTTCTTGGGTATCCTGAGCTTTTGGGGCTACTATCTGATTATCAATGAGTGCATAACAAGTGTGTTCTTCTGTGACTGGTTTATCACACTCAGGATGATAGTTTCTAGTACCATATAATTGCATAAGAATTTCATGAAGTCATTGTTTCTAATAACTAAATAGTACTCCATTGTGTAAATGTACAAGAATTTCTGTGTCCATTCCTTTGTTGAAGGACATCTGGGTTCTTTCCAACTTCTGGCTATTATAAATAAGGCTGCTATGAACATGGTAGAGCATGTGTCCTTTTTATATGTTAGAGTGTCTTTTCGGTATATCCCCAAGAGTGGTATAACTAGGTCCTCAGATAGTCCTTTGTCCAATTTTCTGAGGAACTGCCAGACTGATTGCACCACCTTGCAATCCCACCAACAATGGAGGAATGTTCCTCTTTTTCCACATCCTTGCCAGCATCTGCTGTCATCTGATCTTAGTCATTGTACCCCATTTTTAAAAAGGATTATTTGATTCTCTGGAGTCTAACTTTTTAGTTCTTTGTATATATTGGATACTATCATATCATCTGCAAATAATGATATTTTGACTTCTTCCTTTCCAATTTGTATCCCTTTGACTTTCTTTTGCTGTCTGATTGCTCTGGCTAGGACTTCCAGTACTATATTAAATGAGTAGGGGGAGGGTGGGCAGCCTTGTCTAGTCCCTGATTTAAGTGGTGTTGCTTCAAGTTTCTCACCATTTAGTTTGATGTTGACTGCTGGTTTGCTGTATATTGCTTTTTGCTATGTTTAGGTATGGGCCTTGAATTCCTGATGTTTCTAAGACTTTTAACTTGAAGGGGTGTTACATCTTGTCAAATGCTTTCTCATCATCTAATGAGATGATCATGTGTTTTTCCCCCCTTTGTGTTTGTTTATATAGTGGATTACTTTTATATTGAACCATCCCTGCATCCCTAGGATGAAGCCTACTTTGTTATGGTGAATGATTGTTTTGATGTGTTCTTGGATTCAGTTTGCAAGAATTTTATTGAATATTTTTGTATCAATGTTCATGAGGAAAATTGATCTGAAGATCTCTTTCTTTGTAGGGTCTTTGTGTGGTTTAGGTATGAACATGATTGTGGCTTCGAAGAATGAGTTGGGTAGTGTTCCTCCTGTTTCTATTATGTGGAATAGTTTGGAGTATTGGTATTAGGTCTTCTATAAAGGTCTAATAGAATTCTCCACTAAACCCATCTGGTCCTGGGCTTCTTTTGGTTGGGAGGCTTTTGATGACTGCTTCTATTTCTTTAGGGGTTATGGGACTGCTTAAATGGTTTTTCTGATCCTGATTTAACTTTGGTACCTGGTATCTGTCTAGAAAATTGTCCACTTCCTCTAGATTTTCCAGTTTTGTTGAGTATAGGCTTTTGTACTAGGATCAGATGATTTTTTGAATTTCCTCAGTTTCTGTTGTTATGTCTCCCCTTTCATTTCTAATTTTGTTAATTTGGATACTCTCTGTGCCCTCTAGTTAGTCTGGGTAAGGGTTTATCAATCTTGTTGATTTTCTCAAAGAATCAGCTCCAGGTTTGATCTCTTAATATTTTGTTTATGGTGATTTTTTTCTTTCTCTTTTCTTTTTTAATGCATTCTCATAAAGGAAGGAGCTTAGAGAATATTTGCTTTTTCTTTTTGTTTTTTTACTGTCCTGGTCAGGTTTGGCTATAGCATCATTGTGATCTCTTTTTACACACCCTGCAAGAACTTTCAATATTGATTTCATTTCTTTCCTGGTAATAGGGATTTTGGAGGTTTCTTTGTGAGCAAAACATTGGTTTAATTTCTTTGATACGCAGCTATTAAAACTTTCCAAATTTTATCACTTTTACATAGTGTGAAAATCAGTGGTAATGTTTATAGTTGTACGTCTGCTGTCTGAAGACACCTGGTTTTGTTACTAATATTATAGTCTTTGTCGTCTTTATATTTTAAAAACTTTATTAGGAGCTTTCCTGATTCATTACATTTTCTGCAGAACCACCCTACCACTTACTACTGTTACTATTGTATGGCATTTATTTAATTTCTGCTCTTACATCTTTCACTACCTTTCACAGCCCCTCCTTCAAGTTCAATATGACATTTTTTTTTTTGCTTTTTAAAACTATATTTAATTGTATTATTATTTATATTATATATTTATATTTACATCTGCAGAGGTTCAGCTGTAGCCACGTCTCTCATTTCCTTGGTGGCTTCTTCTCCTGTCATCTTCTTCCTGCTCACACATTAATAGTAATACCACATTTAATGAGTTTTTTTTAAAGCCTCTTCTTATTTGAAAATTGATCTCTGTTTTTATGTCTTCTGTTGAGTAGCATTTAATCTCTTATTTGCTAGAATTTCAAGTTGGAAATGAGGTAAAAGAGGTGAGGCCATAGAGTTAAGATTTTTTAAAAAATATAATAGTTTTATTTATTCTTTGTGTATTCTGATCACATCCACTTTTCTTCCCAGATCCCTGGATTCTCCTCCCAGCTTTCTGTCTCCCTCTTTTTCTTCTTTTTTATCTCCCTCCTTTTTCCCCTCCCTCCCTTCCTTCCTTCCTTCCTTCCTTCCTTCCTTCCTCCCTCCCTCCCTCCCTCCCTCCCTCCCTCCCTCCCTCCCTCTCTCTCTCTTTCTTTCTTTCTTCTTGTTTCTTCTTTCCATAACCCACCAACTCTAATAGGTACTGTCTAAAAGCACATGGGGGTGAGGCATCCAGTAGGGGGTGGTCAACTTGTGGCCACACCCACCACAAAAATCGACTTGACTCTTCTGTTTATTTATGGTGTAACTTTTGTTTTGCTCTTGTTTTCATATCTTTCAAGATTCCTATCTTTATTTCTTGTATCATTACGCTGTTGGGAGCTGTTGGTTGTACACGTTTGGTTTCTATTACTGGACTTTTAACTTGATGTGGTTGTGATTACAAACCACTCTTTGTTTCTGTTAGGAATATGGGATTAATTCAGGGCCTGTGTCAGAGTCCAGGATGTGGGCTGCTTTCTCAGGATCTTTTGTTTGCTTAGTTGAATGGGTAGACTGTGTTGTTCTATGAATGTTCATTGTGTTGGGTTATTAATCGAATTGTTTATGTCTTGGCTAATTTTATCTCACTAGTCTATCAATTATTGAGAGGAGGTGTTGAAATCTGTTCAATTGTGGATTTATCCACTTCTTGTTGTTCTACTGAGCTTTTACTTTATCCAATTTGCAATGTACACGAGTGTAGAAGATTGTTGTATATTCTTGTTGAATTGTCTTCTGTCATTAAGGAATAATTTTCTCACTAGCAATTTCCTAGGCATGACAGCAACCGATGATTACAAAATCGTTGCTACTTTCTTTCTTTCTTTCTTTCTTTTTTTAAACTGTTACCTGGGTGTTAGAGTTAGTATTAATTGTCAATTTGCCAGAAACTAGAATATCTGGAGTTTGGCCTCTGGGCAAATCCAAGAGGGATTATCTAGATTAAAGATGGTCTCTGAGATTTTCTGTGAGAGAATGTCTTGATTATGTTAATTGAGCTGGGAGGACCTGCCCACTGTGGGTGGCACCATTCCCTGGCTTGAGATCTTGAATTACACAGATGGGGAGAGGGAGTCCAATAGGGAGCCTTCATTGCTGTCCTCTTCCTGATATAACCGATAGCTTAGAGCTCCTGCTTTCTTGGGCTCCCCATTATGATACACTGTAGCCTTGAGTTCTGAGTCAGAATAAACACTTGCTTGTTTAGTCAAGTTGCATTTGACAGGGTGTCTTATCACAGTGACAGGAAAAGAGACAGACACATCCCCAAGTGTTTTGCTTCTGTGTGCCTGTGACCTTATATTTGAAGTACGTGTCACGATCGCTTGGTGTAGTTGGATCACCTGCTTAGCACTGCTGAATGGGTTGGTGCATCTAATGTGACAGCTGATTAAGTTGGGCTTGAATCCACGATGTCACTGCTTCTGTCTCCCCCTGGCCTGTTTTCCTGCCTTCTTTAGGACTGAGAAGAATCATATCTCATCTGTTCTTTTCTGTTTGCTTCTTGACTGTAGGTTTTGGGTAATTATTTATGTGGGGACATGGTACGCCCTTAATTTGATCCAGTCTACTTTAAATGATAGTCTGCAAGCTTATGCGAAGCCACTTGTGAACGGCATTTTTTTTTTCTCATATCTTTCCGGCCGGCTCCTGTACTAAGACTCTCTCACATTTTATTTTCTGTAGGATATAAATCCAAAACATACACTGCTCTCATTTTTCCTTTTGACAATACCTTATCGTTAGTTAAAAATTGAACCACACCGGGGCCTGTTTGTGTTGCTTCCATTTCTTCTTGTACCAGTAGCCGGCTGTCATGACTACCGTGTCTCCTGCGTGAGGAACCCGCCCGGACATTTCCTGGAGTGTGAATCTGCCCATGATGAACTTTCAAGCTTTGGTACATCAGGAAAGTGACTTGCCTCCATCTCAGAAAACCTTCACGGCACACACAGTTCTGGACCGGCAGCTGGTTCCCCTTCTGTGGTCCACTGCCTTCAGCAATAGCTCTGATCTCCTCCCCATCACTGGTCCAGCGTGGCCTTATTCTCTGGGCTTTTTTTTTTTTTTACGGTTTCTCCTTGTTGGTGGTTTTTAGCATTAGATGCTGTGGCTTGGTTCCTCTGAAGTGTGTAGTGCTTGGAGTTTGTTTGACTTCTTGGATTTGTGAGTGAGTGCTTCTCAGAAGCTCGGATATGAATCTCTTCAAATGTCTTTCCCTCCTCTTCTTTCCTTGCTTGAGTCCAGTCACAAACATCTCTCCAGTTGAAGTTGTCTGTGGCTCCCTGACTTGTTATCTCTCTTAGACAGGCAGGAACAAGAGGAGATCACTTCTATGGCCATGCATTGGGTTGTCTTGGGTTGTGTCTCAAAATTGCTGAGGTGATCTGCTGACTGCTCACCCTTGACCCTCAAGGTAGTGCTCCAGGATCATGCCCACTGACCGGCTTTCCTCTGGTTTCCGAACATTAACTATGCTCTCTGCTCCACTGTATTGATGTTCTTTTCACCACGAGCAAGTTGTTGGTCACAACTCAGGACCTGCCAGTGCCTGGAATGGAGTATTTCTGCTGTGTGACTTCGCTTCTGCCAATGCAGCCTTTTCCTGCCTCCCTGTCACCTTGATCCTGTCTGCTTCGGTAAGCCTGCACGCTACTCTTCTGGTCTCAGGAATCTTGCCAATCATTCTATCTGCTTCTCTGCTTTGTAGGGATGGTACCCTGTTTTTCTAGGTCCTGGCTAGAGCCCTCTAAGTGCACAGGGGTAAGGTAGCACCGAGAGGTAAGAGTCACTCAGAAATCGCTGCTTCTATCTGAGATTTTGGAGCCTGTGCCAAATAGCTTTATGTCAACTCGATATAAGTTCAAGCCATTTGAGAGCAGGGAACCTCCACTGAGAGAATGCCTTCATGAGATTATGAAGCTGGTAGGACATTTTCTTAATTAGAGAATGATGAGGAAGGGTCCAGCCCATGTTGTTTGGTGCCCTCCCTGGGCTGGTGGTCCTGGATTCTATGAGAATGTAGGGCGAGCAGGAATAAGCCAATAAGCAGCATCCCTCCATGGCCTCTGCATCAGCTCCTGCCTCCAGGTTCCTATCCTGTCTGAGTTTCTGTCCTGGCTTCTTTTGATGATGAACCATGAGGTGGAAGTGTAAGTCAAATAAGGCCTTTTTTTTTCCTCTACAACTTAATTTTTGGTCATGGGTGGTTTATCATCACCACAGAAACCCAACCTAAGACAGAATTTTGTGGGGCATGTGGATCGCACCACCAGATAAAAGAACTGGTAAGGCTGAGTGAGCCCAAACCCCATGAAACTCAGAACTGAGTATGGTAGGCATGGGAACAACTTCCTGCCCAACTCTGCTGGCTCTGGAACATGTAACCATGACACCCCACCGAGAGGACCGTGACAATCAGTCACGTAGGGGAAACACCCAAAGTCCTTCCCCGTGCACACAGAGCATCACTAGCATCTCACACCGAGCCAATGGGAAGCATCTACCCCTGGACCCCACCCTACTCCCCCATGTTTATAAAGTCGCTGTCCACACAGAATAACGTTCACCTGTTATTTCACCGAGAATTATCTGAGACTGGCTGTTTAACTGAGCTGTAACCCTTTGGGGAAGAGTTCTCTCTCCCAAAGCATTCATTGCTGGACCTTAGATCTGCCTGGCAGGCTGGGCTCATGCCCCTGCCATCCCTGCTAATGCCCCCTGCTCTTGTCCAACCACCCATTGCCATAGTCTCTATTCCCGCCTTTGGTATTGGTGCTGCCATGGTTGGGGGTGAGACTTGGGACCCCAGCTACTAGAGACCCACGGAACCGGAGGACGAAATCAGTTCAGGAGGATGACTGTTGTGTAACATTCAAGGCCTTGAGATGGACTTTGGGAGCCATCCCATTCTCTTTTCCCTGATTAGAGAGTATTCTGGGCTAGCTACACCATCCGACTAATAAGACACACACAAAGCAAAATGATCAGGTTTTGAAGGAAGTATTTTTTTTACACTAGAAAAATATGGAATTATTTGTATAGTTTTATGCTCTAACGTTAACTTATTCCTACTGTTTGGAAGAGTGAGGGCGTTCAACAAATATGAACGTTACATATTATGTAATATCTTATGTACATGAGGTCTGGACTGTGCAGCTGGAGATGTGCAGTCTCTCCACTGAGCTCAGAGGGCTCCCTAAAGAGGCAATCACAAGGCTTCCGTCACTGTCACAGGACATTGGCTGCACAGACCTGCACATAGTCAGACAGCATGCACACAAAAACATACACACAGACACGCACATAAGCAGACGGCATGCACACAGACACATAGCCAGATAGCACATATACAGAGACAGGCAGAATACGTATGCAGATGACACACCATATAGACATGCACATAGGTGGAAAGTATACAGACATAGACACACATAGGCAACCTGCACACATACAACATATTTGACACAGACAGTATGCAGACACACACAGCACACATATAGCACAAACACACACACATAGCAATACATAGCCACACACACACATGTGCACACAGCACACACACATAGCACACACACACACACACACACACACACACCTGACACACTAGGTCTATAGCACATAGACATAAATATATACATCGGTAGGCCTCCAGTTTTCTCTGAGAGGACCTCTGAGACTCTAAGGGAGCCAACCATCACAAGGTGGTCATTACTGTCTCAGTGTCCCCAGAGACACACAGACACAAATACACAGATACACAGACATAGATACAAGCAGACATAGACACATAGGCATACAGAAACACCCAAAGACATATGCATACAAACAGACATGATCACACATTTACACATAGACACATATGCACAGACATACAAACATGCACATATGGAGACAAGCACACACACACAAATAAACTGCCACACACACATATATGTACATATGTATATACACACATATCGATGGGATGTACACACGAGGATACACATACTCCGGCACACGTGTAAACATGCACACACACAGATGCAGCCTCTCAGATCTCCAGTCACAGCTGTGTTAGAATTAGAAGTCTGTAGCACACAACAAACTTTGCACCAGCCAACTGCACACAAAGAGCTCAGTGGAAAAACAGTGGACCAGGCAAATATCTTCTCATTTTCAGCAAATAAGCACACTACATATTTAAGACGCCTTGCCTGTGTCTGGGGTGCAGAAGCCCCACTTTCTAAACTGCAGGGTGCTTGTCAAGTCCCACGGGCTGAGGAATGCCTGCCGCTGCCTAACTTACTTCCTTATTTTGGAATGGCGAGGAGAGCTTTTCATCCTTCCCCCACAAATATTTCCCTTCGTCTGAAAAATGTGGGTTTTTGCAAAAGCCGCTGAACACACAGACATCTATAAATAAAGTATGTCCCGCCCCCATCCCCCATGACCACATCAGCTCGGGGTTGCTGTACACCAGAGTTCCAGGGGAGAGGCGGGCAGGGCGATGTCACAGAACTGCTCTTGTGGGGATGTCTACTGTTCATTTGTTTTAATTTGAAAGAAATCAGGGCACTAGAGATGTTAATGACCTTTAGAACCTTAGAGTTTTTGTCTTTAATGGCTCAGTGGGTGTTCGAATTGACTGTTGGATATAAAATAGACACCTTTGAAGGCTCTGTCTGGTTTTAGGAATTTGGGTAAAAGCATGTGCACCTACTGTGTGTGTGTATTATGCAACTTTTTACTGGGTTTTTATGATTGGGGCATAAAGGTTAAAAAACAATGCAAATATTGTAGTCGTGATTTAATGCAAGGTGACTCTTTTAAATGGAGTTAATTCCAAATGTCTGCCCTTATTTTAATTTTAATGGCCCCATGTCTAAGCAATAATCTAATTTAAGCTTTTTGTTTATTCAAAGTAAAGTCAGACAATGTGTGCATTTTTAAAGAATAATCCTTGGGTGACATGAGTTGACATGCTCCTTTAGATATGACTAGCTGAGCCTCTTTGGGGTAAACACTTTAAACTGTCTATTACAATTTGCAGAGACATAAGGCATAGAATTAGCTGTGTACCTTGCTTCTTCAAAGTTTTAACGGCTGGATGTTAACTATTTTCTGAGTCTGTTCATTTCAGATTTATTGTAATAACTTTCACAAGTGGGATCTAGTCCAAATTCTTGGAGCATTTTAACCATAAAAGGCATAGAAATATTTTGCAACCCCATGGGCAGTAATATGATATTTAGGAGTTTCATCAAAGGAACGGCTAGCGTGTGGCCTCTCGGAGTGAGAGCTTCGTCCAGCAGCATATTGCAGCTGTTGTTTCAGAGCCTGTAATGTGTTCAGCATCTGAAATACCAAAGGCACGAGAGGAAGAGAAACAGATTGATGGAGTATTCTGTATTTCTACATATTTCATCCCTGTGTAATTTATGCCTTGTAATACTCCTTCCAGGGTGAACTTTGCTGTGGTCTTATATGAACATTGAAATCTAACTCAAGTGTGCAATACTGGGGGTGAGGTCTTTCCAGGAAAACAGGTCCGGAGGGCAGGGCTCCTGCCCAGATAAATTAGTGCCTCATCAGTGGAAGCAGAAAGAAGCTTTTCTTTCTAGTGAGGACACAGGAAGGAGGTGTCACCTAAGAAAGTGAGCCCTCTGAAGATACTAAGTTAGCTTGTTCCTTTAATCATGGACTTCCAAGCCTCTGTGACTTTGGGAAATATTTGTGCTGTTTCTAAGCCACCCAGTGGATGGCACTTTTGTCTCAGCAGCATGCATGGGCTTGTCCCAAGGAGGAGGAGATCCATGATGATGTTTGGTCAGAGGAAAGAAGAAGATAGAGTAATCATTCCCACTGTAGTCTCCTCAAACACAGTCATGAATTCAATCAGCTCACATGGTGAGAAGTGTCTGCTTTGTGCTTCTCTAGGTCAGGAACCAGAGTATAAAAAAAGATGATGGGTAAGTTAACTTACTGAGTTAACTGAGTCACTCTCCCCTGTCGGGTGCCATCTTGTTTATGCTTGTGAAGATGGAAGGCTGGGAGATGGATAGAATTTCTCTTTCTTTGTAGAAGAGGTAAAGGGATTGCAGATGTTAGAGAAATTACCCCTGTGGATGTGTGAGGAGTGTGTTGACCTTTGACCCAAGCCTTTCCATCACCTTTTGTGTGTGCCTTGTACCTGATTTAGGGATTATGCCTTGATTTTCACATCATGTGTGCAGGGCACAGGCATTGATGATTGGTGTCCAATTTTTGCTAAAAATTTCCCTTTTAAAAAATATGAGGTAGTGAGATAGATCAAGTGATAAAGAGTTTGTCATGCAAAAATGAGGATCTGAGTTTTCCCCAAATCATAAAAGTTTAGGCAATTGGGAGAGTACCTGTAATCAAGGCACAGGGAGGTAAATATCTGGGGCTTTCTGGTCTAGGGACTAGCCTAATCAGCAAGTTCCAACCTAGTAAGAGCTACTCTTTCAGTAAAGACTCTGTGGACTGAACCTGAAGAATGACATCAGATGTTGCCTTCTACTCTGTGTATGTACCTGCACACAAATGAACACCTGTACACACACAAGTATTCCATCCCAGTAATTCTTTTTTATTAATAGTGTGGGATTTTACTCAGGAATTAGGAAAATAAAAATTGGTCAATGCATGGGTGGGGACCGCTGCCCTTAGCATGTCACAAACATGGTTTCAAGCATCTCAGACTCCAGAGTTGTCTTAAGATGGCCTGGTGACCAGTGATGGTGGAGTCTGCCTCCCAGGCATTTTTCACATCTTTATGAGGGAATTGTTAGGGTAATAGTCAGGAAATAGTAAACTGTTTATATGTGCATTTAACTTCTTGAGCTGCTAGGATCATTCCTTCAACCTTAGGGCTCATCAGCCAACTGAGCAGACTAGTGGCTGGTTCCCTTTCTGAGTGATATAGACGCATTCTCAGGTTCCACATGAACACACTGGTACCTGCCCAAGGTTCTACTCAGCTCTCTCCGTTTATAGATCTTGGTTCCATGCCAGCCTTTCTTTCACTCCTGAACAGTGTTATCTGGATAGCTCTCTCTCTCTCTCTCTCTCTCTCTCTCTCTCTCTCCCTCTTCTTCTCTCCCCACCCCTCTCTCCCAAACTTCTAAGAAAGAAGAAAAATCTTAACACAGTGAACAACAGTAATAAAGGATGGCTGAGTAAAGCTACCTTTTGTAGAAGAATGGTTGGGGGAAAATAATGGTTATTATGTGCCTCTGCTAATCCCTGGGGTTATCAGGGTCAGGAATGGACCAGGTTCCATTTTCCAGAGAGAAGAGATCTGAATAGGTATTGTGGTTGCCTGTGGTGGAATTTCAAAAGACAGTGACTTCAGCAGCAAGGCAGCTAAGAGTAAAACCACTTTCCCCCCCACTGTCCTGGTTTATGTCCCCAGTGACCCAGAGAAATGCCTGAGGAGGAAGAGGAGAAAAAAGAGGAAGAGAAGGATGAGGAAGAGGAGGGGGAACAAGAGGAGAAAGAGGAGAAGAAGAGGAGGAGAAAGAATCCTGTTTAATAAGGGTTTCCATGCAGTATGGAGCTGAGGAACATGGCAAGGCAGGAGAGAGATAGGAATGAATCCAGAAAAATAAGTAGAAAATGGCCAAGTGATGTTCTGTTACATTTATTCTTTTTTTTTTTCTTTTTCTAATGTAGACAATTCACTATGTTGAATCACTGCTGGTCTGCATTTGTTTAATAAAAACAGAACAATTAAATATTCAAAACTTTAGCCAAAGAGTTTATCTGAAGGAAATGTTTAACTTTTGAAAAAAATTGCATTTCTAGCAGTTATGCTAATTTGTGCTTAATGATCATATTATTTCAAATACATTCATTATTTATCAGGGGCTAATGAACCACATTCCCCTTTCTTTCCTTAGCTTTGGCTGTAATTTAATACATGTAGCGTGTCCATTTTCACACACTTTATGTTCAAGGAAGCACACGTAATAGATTAGCATTATTTACTGTGTGAACGAGACCATTGGGAGGCTCTTGGGTGGAAAACAAAGAAGTTGAAAGGATTGTAAATGTGATGAATATTTAAAATAACTTTGTTACTACGTTATTTATGCAATATTTAATTTTTTAGGTAGTGTATGTTTGGAAGGCAATAAAAGCAAACTATGGCTTATTTTGTGCTTTAACCATTGACACTTCTGAGGGTTATCAACATGTCATTTAAGGTTGACCCTACAAGTGGGTACCACTGCTCTTCATTCCAGAGTGACTTCATCACCTACCCAGCAACCATCTGGGACAGTGGTTAAGTGTGCAGACACCTTCCTGGGCTCCATGGTCTTTAAAGTGGTGCCTACCTCCTCTGGCTGCATGCAAGTGTGCGTGGCTTGAGAGGTAACATATCTGGAAGTACCAGGCAAATGCTCTGATAACTTGCCTTAGCTTGTATTTGTGCCCAGTTTTGCACTTTATCCTCTGATCTCTGGGCTCGAGTGGATTCCCTCCATCCCCCGGTCCTAGAGCAGAAAGCCTTCTGGTTCAGCTTGTTCTACTAACCTGAATCTTCCCTACATCTGTGATGACATTCTCATGGGTTTAGCAGATGGATGTCAGCTTCTGCTGCCAGTGTTCTCAAGGCAAGCCACCAGGGCTGTAGGACAAGCTGGCATCAGAGAATTGTAGTCAAAGTATCTTTACCGGAAATTAAGGACCATACCAAAACCCCAAACTCCAAAGCACATGCATTTCTAAGGATGGTTGTCACATTTGCTTAGTAAATGTGACAACCATGTAGCACAGGACTGCATGAAACACCCAGACTTGGAAATACCTGTCAGCTGGGGACTGTTCTTACATTAAGGCCCTTGCGAGGTTTTCCTTGTGCCATAGCCATGCCTGTGTGGGAACAGAGGTGTCTGCCAGCTCCCATGGTAGAAGCAAAGGTCTGTGCAGCTCAGCCTGGTGTCTAAAGGCTCAGATATAAGGGGAAGTGCTTTGTCAGGTCAAAGCCTTGTTTATAGAAAAATTAGCTCTGGACACTTAGGTATGTCTCTCCGGTCTTCAGTGCGAGTCATTAAGGTACCAATCAATCAGCCAATCAAGGGATGGTGGTGTCTTCACATAAAGCCAAAGGGATGGGCAGTCAGGCTGCACATAGATGTTTGCTGAGCATCTGTTATGTGCAGTGGTGTTGAACTGGTATCATAGCCATTGTTTTAAGAGTGATAGGCAGGTATCCAAGTATTTAAGTATCCAAGGCAGTCTGGACAGGAATAGACAGTAGGGACACAGAGATGGAGCATTTACAGCTGGGATGCTTCACACATGAAGGGGGCAGACATATGTTATCTGGGCCTCCACAACAAATTACCCTAAACCTGACCACTTCAATAGATGTTTAGAGACATAAAGTCCTGTGTCACAGGCACTGCAGGATGGGTCTACCAGGGCCCTGCCTCAAAGACTCTTAAGGCTGTGATCAAGTGACCAACAAGACCTATATCCCTAACTAGGCTCATCCAGGAGGGATCCCTTCCAAGCCCATGCACATGACACTGAGATGCCATGGGACCTCTGCAGAGGTTCCTGAATGTCCCCAACGCACAGATGTCAAGAAAGTAGCCATGCATACTTTTGTGTGTAGCAGTTTCCTCTAAGACAGGCACCTTTCATCTCAAGGAAGCTCCTTAAGACAGAGAAGACAACTCAAAGTAGCTACACGAAGTCTTTAAAACTGACCGGATTCACAAGGCCTCTCGTTCCCAGAGTAAGCAATAAAGATTTCTGAGGGTCACTCTCAGACAAAAGAGGCTGCAACAAAGATTCTTGACACCAGAGCAGCTGCCAGAAAGCAGCAGGAACCAGTCCATTTGCCTGGCAACGGTGTAGGTCAACTGAGTCACCCGAAAGCAACACTCCACAGCCTGTTGAGCTGCCGGCTTGGCTGTCATTGTGCTCCAGGTTCCCAGCTTTGTGAGCTGTCACCCATGCTGGGGTGGGCTTTGTTGATGCAGCTGTCTTTAGTCTCTCCTGTTCCTTTAGGTAACTGCTCAGCCATATTCCAGTAACTAGTCCCAATAGGGCTCACGGGCTCACTAAGTTGGACTTTGGTGGTATCTGTACTCTGGTCATCCTGGGTTGTTATCTGTTTATATTACAAACCCCACACCTGGAAATGCCCTGTCATGTGACAAGACTGTGGTATTCTAGCCAACCACGACAAAGAATTAGGACCATGCATTTTCTAAGAAAGGGCCTGGGTCCAGAGTCCCTCATGTTAAGAGGGAAAATCCAGGCTCCGGGAGACAATGCATTGTACATTTCCTCTTTCACATGTAGCTTAGGGTTTAAGAGAAGACATGAAAATAGAGGGCCACTGTTTGAGAAAATGAGGACTCGCATAAGGGGAGACAGAGGGTGAATATAATGACATTACATAATTTCTACATAAAATATCCTGACAAAATGTATAAGCTTCACAATTAATACACACAAATGAGAGGGACAAAGAGAGAACATCCAGGAGGGAATCGCAGTTTCTCTATAGACTAACTTTGGAGGAAGCATCCCATCCCTTCCACCTGACCCTAGGAGCCAGAAACGTGAGCTCTGCCTCCCAAAGGCAGGGTACAGAGAACTTTTGAATCTAGCATAGGAAACCTGGGCCAAGGCTAAACCCTGTGGGAGACCCCCCTTTAATGTACACTTAAAAATAATGTAAAGGATGCATCCAGGAAAGGACAACTACTTTCCCTAAAGAAAGTTGCTCTCTCCTCCCTCCCTCCCTCCCTACTTCCCTCCCTCCCTTCCTTCCTCTCTCTCTCTCTCTCTCTCTCTCTCTCTCTCTTCTCAACTAATCATTGTCTCCTATATTTTTTCCAGGATATAATTCTAAAGCATAAACACACCTCACTGAGGCACATGTGTGCATGTATGAGTGTGTGTATGTCTGAGTGTGTGTGTGTATGTGTCTGTGTGTGTGTGTGTGTGTATGTGTGTGCATGTGTGTGTAGCAGAATTAGGCTCCGGTCAGATTACACATAAGCTAATCCTGTAAGGGACAACATCCTGGTCACGTAACAGCAGTGGCCTGTAGAGGCCGTGTGGCCTCAGTGCAGGTTGCTGGAGTTGGGAAGACAGAGAAGACACCTGACTTTCCAGACTTAATATTAACATACAGTGTTTACTTGATGTGGTCTGATTTTCATTTAGGAATAGACCCATTTTGCTCTGCATTTCCAACCCTGAAAACGTCAGCATGGATACAGTTCCCATCAAAATTCTCCATCTCTTCAGTTAAAGGTCCTTGATTTATGTTATCTGCCTTTACTAAGGGCTAAAGAAACTGTTTAAGTCATAGATGACTACTATTGAGAAAGTGAGGGGGGGAAGAGAGGTAGGGAGGGAGGGAGGGAGAGAGGGAAGAGGAGGAGGAGGAGAGAAGGAGAGAGAGAGGGAGAGAAGGAGAGAGGGAGAGAGGGAAGAGGAGGAGGAGGAGAGAAGGAGAGAGAGAGAGAGAGAAGGAGAGAGGGAGAGAGAGAAGGAGAGAGGGAGAGAGGGAAGAGGAGGAGGAGGAGAGAAGGAGAGAGAGAGGGAGAGAAGGAGAGAGGGAGAGAGGGAAGAGGAGGAGGAGGAGGAGGAGAGAAGGAGAGAGAGAGGGAGAGAAGGAGAGAGGGAGAGAAGGAGAGAAAAGTATGAATGAAACGCCCTTTTGGTGTCCCAGGTATGCACATCTGGCAGTGTGGGTGTGAAGCTGCCCCTGCCTCCTGTGATGCCATCATGCCAAAGCTGGCAGGGGACAACTCCAACCCTCCACACCCGTCAGCGAGCCTTGCTTCTCCTGCTGCTGTCATTAGAGTTTCAACCGAAAGAATAAGGGGTGCCGGGTCCAAAACTCAAGTATCCGTCTGTCCCCTGTGCCCCTGAATCATTTCCACCCCTGATCACAGCAGCTGTTGGAAAGTTGCTGGAGCTCACAGCGGGAGCACCAGAGAGTCCAGCAGCCTCTTCCTGTGTGTTTGCTGTCCCACAGCCACCAGTTCATCATCCGCACCTTCTGGACCTAGCGGTCTTCAGTGCCTGTTCGCCGGCGCCTGTAAAGTATCCACCAAACCCTGTCAGCGGTAGCCGTCAGTTGTGGACACCAGGAAACATACCAGAGGGGCATGACTGAGCCCTTTGTAAGAAAACAATCAAATAAAAATGGGTCATCCCAGATCGGAGGATCTTGCATCTAGCTGCGTTTGTGAATATGGACCCCCGGCTTAGAGCTGGCCGTGCTGTGCCCATGAAAACGGCCGTCTCTCTCTGCTCCCAGCTCCAGAGCCCAGATGAACTCCAGACCTTCCTATCTGTCTCGCTACCTTGACTAGGAGAGGATCAATGCACATTCTGAGCCTTATTAACAAGAACACTTGGAGATTGACTCATGGGGAGAACAGGACGGCCCAGCTTCAACTGCCTAGGCAAATCTGGGATAGATGATGTCATACTTGCAAGTAAATCAAGGAGCTCAATTTGTAGCCGGGTCCTTGAACAACGCTACAAAGTATGGCAGCAAGAATAACATTGTAACGCTTCAGATCTGGTCCACAGGTGATCAATTACTACCTGCTAAGGCCTTCTGTGTAAGACTTCAGGTCTCCATTTTTCGATAATTTTATTATTTAAAAGGAGATAGCATTTATTTAGCCCAGACCCTCCCCCAGAATGACCCGCCGCTCCAGGTTTGTCCTTGGGAGTTCTGCGGTCTGGACTGTTCCCTTCTGCGTGTTCCTCTCCTTGTCCTTCAGGTCTGAAGGTGGCGACTGCATTGGCCCGGGAGCCTCTTATTGTTCAGAGGCTTCTGGGCCAGAGAAAATCCATGTTGCTTTCTCTCAAGCATTTGAAATGTTCCTTTTTCAGCTCTTGGACTGATTAGCTGGAGGCATGTCTGGACACCCCAGACAACACAGCAGAGGCTGCTTTATCTGGAAACTAAATCTGGGGTTATTAATGGATTCTGTGGGCCTGTGATCACAGAACAAGAGACAAGGTGGCTCTTTTTATTTTTCCCCCAAATGGCATTCATCCCTCTATGGCCTTCCATCTATTGACCAGATAACATTTTAAGGAGCAAAATGCTGTGGCCAGAGCCCTTATTTTCCAGATCTTACTTTTATTGCCCTGGCTACTCGTTGTGTTGTGTAATTTATACAGCTTGAAACTACTGACGTGATTCTCCTACCCCGATAGCCAGGGAACCCTCATCTGCGACAGAACCTTTGGCTTTGGGGACAAGCACACTGCCTGATCCCATGGTCATGAAATGCAGCCCTAGCCCTTCAGAAAGAACACAGGTTCGAGAGGAGAACATAGTAAAAATCAGTTGATGATACCCCGAGGCTCTGATCTTTAAAAGGAAAAGAAAAAATTATATTCACAACCCAACATAAAGATGGCAGCCTTAACAGTGATCCTGTCCAAGAACCCAGGGTGGTCAGGAAGTGGTCAGCACTTGAGCTGCTGAAATTGGGGAAGGTATTGTAGGCAAGAAATGAGAAAGCCCACTGCAGCCTGGCTTGTGAGGGCATAGCGGATGGAAGAGATGGGATCAGCCTGAACACTGTGAAGGCAGAAATAACCCAAGCCATGTAACTTCCCACCCTTCCCCTTAGGGCAAAGGCAGTGTAGCCCGAGACACTGTGAGTGAAGACCAGCTTATCTAGCTGTTAGGGATGCTTGGTTATCCTCATCCGAGGTTCCCACGAGTAGGAGGGTCTGGAGGACCATAAAGGAGGTGCTGTGGTGGGAGCTGATAAGAAAGAGAACAGAATAAGAGACGCTGTGGTTGAAGCCAGGGTCACTGGGCCAGAGAACTGTTTACAGAGGGGTTTAAGGAAAGGCTGAGCCAGCAGGGACCTCAAGGCTGATGCAGAGTTTTAACAGCTTTGCTGAGCCCTTCAGTGGGGCACGATCCTCCTAATTTGGAAAGTCTTTGGCAGCCTTATTGATTTAGACTAGTGTGAAGAGAGTCCACTGTATAGCAGACGAGCAAACAGTAAAGCAAAGGGAGAGCTCTGTCTGGCTTAGGCAAAGACAAAGGTGGCCACGATTCCTGTTAAGTCAGAGTTCCCAAAGAAAGAATTGGTAGTCAAATATGGTGCCAACCAGCTTCCTGAAGGCCAGAGAGTCTTGTCCCACCAGCGGGTAATTACAATGCTACACGGAGGTGTGAGATGAACCAGGAACTGCAGTTCCAATAGGCATGTCTCACCGATTGTCTTATTAGATGACTAATATGACCCATGCCCCGGACACTTCCTAATCACCACAGAGTTCTTTGTGGGTACCATTTAGGAGGCAGAGATGGGAAGAACGGGAGTTCAAGATAATCCACAGCTAAAGAGTGAGTTCCAGTTCTGCCTAGGATGCACAAGACCCTGTTTTGAATATTAAAAATATGGCAGGTGGCAGAGGGGATGGTTCAGAAGGTAAGACACCTGCTGCCAAGCTTGGGTACCCAAGTTCTAACCCTGGGACCCATTGGCTCTGGCAATTTGTCCTCTGACCTCCATGATAATGCAGCCACACATATCCTTGTCTATATGCACACAAAATAAAAATAAATAGAAATGTTTTTCTTCTTCCCTCCCTCTCCCCTCTTTTCCTTCCTTCCTCCCTTCTCCCTTCCTCTCTCCCTCCCTCTTTTCCTCCCTCCCTCCCTCCCTCCCTTCCTTCCTTCCTCCCTCCCTCCCTCCCTCCCTCCCTCCCTCTGTTCCTTCCTTCCTTCCTTCCTTCCTTCCTTCCTTCCTTCCTTCCTCCCTTCCTTTCTTCCGTAATTCTAAATTCAGGGCATCCAACACACTTTTCTGGCTTTCACTGGCCTCTGCTCACAGGTGCACACACCCATATACAGACCCTTCCAAGCCCCTGAGTACATACATATGTACCCCTCCCCCCCACACACTCAAAGTCCTTCTAATAAAGAGCATTTAAGCATGTCACATTCTATGTTGCTTTTTCAATATTGCAGGCAAATACATACACTTACTTCTGCGCCTTGTCTTACTACATGTTTGAGATAAACTCAGGAAAGTACAGACCTAGATGAAAGATGAAAGGCAACCATGTTTCAAAACCGCCCAGCTGTCAGTGGACTGCTAACTCATTTCTGTTCATGCCAGTCTAGCATGGGGGTGGGTTTTGTTTTGTTTTTGATTTTTACCATACTTTCACAAGAGAGAGTGCCACAGATTAAACTTTTCTGAATGTAGCTGTTTCGACTGGCGTTTCTTTCTCTCCTGGGGCGGGAGATTTGAGATGGGGTCCGTCTATCACCTTGGCTCACTGTGAACCTACATGTATCCAGGCTGGCCTTTCAAACTGTGACAGTCCCGAAAGCTTGTAACACCACACCCACCAAATGGGGCTTTGCGTTTCCTTGAGAACTGAAAATGTTGAAAACCTTTGCATGAGTTTATTGGTGATTTAAGTGTCTTCTTGTACAGATACGCTTTAAAAAATGATCATTTTTAAATCGTATGTATGTGCCCATGTCTGTGTTCGCGTGTGAGCACATGCATGCGGGTGTCTGCAGAGGTCAGAGGGCATCAGATACCTTGCAGAGGTCAGAGGGCATCAGATACCCTGGATCTAGAGTTACAGGTACCTGAGCTGCTGGACACAGTTCCTATGAACGGAACTCAGGTCCTCTGAAACAGCAGTGTGGGCTCTTAGGTGCAGGGCCATCTCTGCAGCCCCATAAACAAGGTTCTGTATTAATTTGCAACATGGAATTCCAGACAATAGCAACACAGTCACTCCCATTGTCACTTCTTTATGCCAACGGATTTTGCTTTAGAAGTTCAGTTTTTATATTTGTCTCGAGTAACCTTCTACCCCCAGATGCAAGTTAAAATTCTGAGGTAGGCGAGGACATCTGGGATCTTGACATTTCAAAAGGTGTTCCATATAAAAGAAAAAAAAATCATGATTACACAAGAACAGGAGAAACAGATTTGCTTTTAAGGGCGGCTTCTGAGCCCTCGGTAAAGAATTTGGGGGGGGGGGACGAACCTTTATAATTTAAAGACCATCATGGGTTTCTCATCGGACAAAGAAAATCATATTTCGAAAAGGTGGTATTTTCCAAACACTAAAATGAAACTCTGCCTTCCTTATTCTTCACCACTGAACTTGGTAAAATGTGGAGCACCGGTTGGATGGAGATGGGCTCACATGGAACAGATTGAGAGAGGTGAGAATGGTTGGTCTGTAATGAGTTCCACGGCAGAGATGTAGAGCTTAGGAGTTAGCTTCTGAGGCAGAACAGGGGGTTGCTGGTCTCCATCAAGAGAGTCAGTGCTGAGGGCAGAGACTCAGCCGTGTTAACAATGCTCTTTCTGACTTCCCTCCCTCTCTCCCTCTGTTCCTCCTTCCTTCAGGAAGAAGTGCCTCTAGCACTGCACATTGAAGGAATAATCACTTTGGATTGGCTAAGAAAGGCTGCTCTCCAACTTATACATCCAAGCAGAGGAGAGGGTGGGGTGCGGTTACCCAAACCCCAGCCTCATTCATGCAATGACCAGAGCCTCTGAGATGCTACAGTCATCCTGGAGGGTAGGGACACTTGGGTGGCAGGCTCTTTCCAGCTGAGGTGCCAGGTGAACTGTTATGGGAACCATCTTTAAACTATGCACCTGCCATTTGTCATTTGTTTGTCTGGAGACAAATTTGCCCACATTTCTTGGAGGAGATTGATATTTAAGGGGAGAGTGATTGTTTTTTCACAGCTTGGAGGGAAAAGGGCGAGAGTGAGGTTTGATGAATTGTAGGCTGAAGCATCGACCACTTTTTTAAAGTGACACATTCTCCAGTCATTTTGTCATTCGAGCCAGGCAGGGAAGATAAAGTTATTTCAACACAACAATTTCTGATGGATTTTTCTCAGTACCCTCCCCCTCCTCCCAATTCCACTGGGTCAAACCACAAATTACATGCTGTGTGATATTCCTTTTCAGATGCTTGCTAATGAGCTAATTCAAGACAGAAATCTCTTTCAAGATAAAGAAAATCATCAGTGTAAGTTTGGGTATTAGTTTTAAAGATTTATTTTATTTTTAATTGTATGCATGTTTATGTCTCTGTGTGGGTATATGTATGTGAGTGTAGGTGCTGGAGGTGGCCACAAGGGGGCGCTGGATGGCCTGGAGTTGGAGTTACAAGGTATTGTGATTTTTAATGGGTACATTTTAAGGGTAGACTCAAGGGGGAGGGGGAAGATACTAATAGCTACTCTTCTTTTCCAGATCTCTTCAGACTTAAATGCTGTTTGCATTGCTTTCTTAGCCACAAGACAGTGGCTACAGTGGATGTTAAGAACTTTCCTGTTTTCTTTGTCCAACTTCATACGTTAAATGAATAGAAGACAATTTTACATTTCTATCTTGGTATTTTCAACCTCAAACTACACTGTCATTAACACCCATAATCTGGGTGGCTTTTGAAATCAGAGTGGGGGAAATGTTTTCTTGATTTTGTGTTTACTTAATGGCATGGACTCAGAGCATGAAATCATATCCCACTGACATCGCTGAGCTGGAAAAGACCTGAACTCCTGTATTTGCTGGCCTGAAGTGGTATTATTTTGGGATTTGAAAGTCTTCCTAAGTATAACCTCAGGCGAGCACTTAGGTGTATTTTTACTCTTTTAAAATGTCTTCGCACATCTATCACGTGTATAATGGTCATATCCAGGCACAGTTCTCCTTAAAGCCGGGTTTCTGCCAATGGCTACATGGGATGTGCTGTGGCCTGCACGGTGACCACACATGTTACAGTGGGAACGGCCTCCATGGGGCTACACCAGGGCCCCGGTGGCACTCATGGCAGAGCGTCCCCTGCAGAGCGGTGGCCCTGCTGGCCCTCCTTGTCTTGGTTCAGAAGTTTCGAGAAGTATTGAAATAGACCGAATCTGATGAAAACTTTTACTTCTCAAATGCACGCATTATGGATGTGTTTAAGCATGCTCACACGTGCATGCGCGATTGTGTGCGTGCCCACGCATGGCGACCTTTGTGTGTGCCTGGGGTTCAATGTCTTCTGTGTCGTCGCTCCTCCGAACTTCAACTGAATAATTTTAAGATGAGATACACAGCTCACAGTTCATGGAGACAGTTTTATCTTTGTGGAGGTGGATTTGGTGTGTAATAGCAAAAGATGCCGGCTTCTTGCTCTGTGTGAGACTCTTCAGCTAGACTCAGTGTTGTAGTTACAAGGTAAATACGGTGGAACAGTTGTAAAGCATTTAAATTCAGAAGCTCAAGAATGTACCAGTTGTTTTCCATTTATTCTTTCTCTTGTAAAACTCCAGGTGATGTCCCTCAGCCCAGCAGCTGTCTATCTGTCAGGATGTGGTGGGGGGGGGGGGAGACAGGGAGTGTAAGCAGTCACCTGCCCTTGATTTACAAAGCATCCCTTCTGAGAAATCGGCTGGGGTCCCTGTCCTCTTGTTCAAGCCATACATGAAGGCATTCACATTGTTAAGCATCAATCTGGAGCAGACAGGGCAAACGCCCCTCCCCATCCCCCAGCCTGTTCCCACTTACACCCTGCTCCCTGGTGGCTTGCTGCCCAAGCCCGAGGACCCCAGTTTTAGCCTCAGAGCAAGCGCATCAGAAGCTGGGCATGATGACACATGCTTTCAATGCTGAGGGTGGATATGCGGAACGCCAAGGCTTGCTGGTCATCCAACCTAGCCTAATCAGTGAGATCTAGGTCAGCCAGCAGCCCTGTCTTGAAGGTTGAATACAATATCCTGGGGTTTTTGAAGAACGCCATTTCCTTTAGGATAGTGCTTTGCATGTGACTGCTCTATTAGAGGGGCCTCCTGCAGTCTCTTGGTATTTTCAGTGATGGGTGACTTTCATGTGCACCACCAAGTTCTGGTTATGGGAAAGTGGCGGCAGTGCGGTTACATTTTGGTTTAGAGAAGGTTAGAATTATACATTGTTGATTAAAATGCTCCAGAGAGAATCTTTAATACTCTAGAGAGAATCTTTAACTTGAATTCAATCCATACGAGGACTGATTTACCCAATGGTAATCCTTTGGGGTGCAGCACACAGATCTTGGGGGTCACCTAATACTTTCTTTTCTAACTCCGTTTTCCTATTTATTAGAGACCTGGTTCTTATTTTCTAAGTGTCTTCGCCTCCTTAAAAAAAAGCCAGATACTTAGATTAAAAGCATCACCAACTGCCAGGCTTACCTCTGAGATTAATACATTTTTTAAAAAGATATATTTATTGTTGCTAAATATGCGTGGGGGGGCGTGTGCCTGCGAGATGAATGCAGGTGCCTGGGGTAACCAGAAGAGGGCACCAGAGTCCCTCGGAGCTGAAGTAAGACGGCTAGTGAGCTGTCTGATGTGGGTGCTGTCTGATGTGGGTGCTGTCTGATGTGGGTGCTGTGACCCCAATGTTCTTTGCAGAAGCAATGTGCTCTTAACTGCTGAGCCATCTCTTCAGCCCCGGATTCATAATGTTTTTTGAGCTGATAGCTGAGATCTCGAATACTTAATTTTTTTGAAAAAAAAAAAAAAAAACAAACAAACAAAACGTCTTGCCCTGTTTTCCTAGTTCTTGGAGGAAAGGTTAGGGCAGGGCGAATTACAGTCTGCTGATGCTGTATGTTTCTGCCATGGGTAAAGAGGCCTTTAGTGAGTTGAACTGGGTTTAAGATTTTATATAAGGTGAAGTCTAGCACGGGTTACCCAAGTTGAAACTAAACACTGTTTTCTGAATGCTCATACATGCCCATGCCGTGTGCTAGAATTCTACACATCCATTAAGTTTGTATCTGCATTTTGGAATGACGATAACAAACAATCATTGAGAAGTCACAGGCCGTCCCATGACAGATGCCAGGACAGCTGACTGAGTGTGGGCCTCCAGGACTACGCATGCGTTAAGTAAATCTCTCCCCTCGACCTCTTTCTTTCGCCTTTCTTTTCTGAGGTAATAAGTGATCCTTTCTGAGCCCACCTGAGCAACCCAGAATAATTCTACCCCCTCTCAAGTTCCTCCACTTAGTCAAATTCCCAAACCTTGAGACGTAAATAATGGTTTTACAAGTTACATGGATTAGCACGCAGTCACTACTAGCGTTTGAATGCCTGATGGTCTCTCAGCCAAGCTGAGCACACACTTAGGCTGTTTCCCTGGTTGTTTGAACAAGGGCAAACTGACCTGACTATAATAATAATAATGATAATAGTAATAATAATAATAATAATAATAATAATTATTATTATTATTATAGAATACACAGGGCAGACTAACTTTATGAAGAAGGTAGTATATTTGTTTCTTAGTTCTAGATATTCAATTGTAGGTTGCTCTCTTGGGCGTGAGACCCTAAAGGTAGACAGGGACATGGTGGCAAGGATATCTGGGAGGAAGAGCTCTTGTCTTCCATCAGGACATCAGTGAGACATTAGGCTCCGAAACCCCTTCTGAGGAAGCTCCTCTGATGACATATCCTCTTGCCAGGCTCTGCCCTCTTCAGGGTCCCCTCAGCCCCACAGTGTCACACTGGGGATTGGGAACCAAACACGGATCTTTGATGGACACACTCATGTTGTAGCTCTGGAAGACCCAACGTCCTTCCATTAAGCACCATCTTTCACTCTGGCCGGCTTGGAGAGAGCACAGCCGACAATAAACAAGCTGGTCCACTTCGTCTGTGTGACTTTTCCCTGCTCCTGGATGTCATCAGACCTTGGTCTTGCAGTGCAGAGGGGCACACGAGAGAGACAAACTCGGTGACACGCTCTATCTCGTTTCCAGATACCCGCTTCTGCTAATGTGGAGGCACTGTCACAACCCACGGCTCCCGAAGTACAGGGTTTGATTTGGTGCTTATTCTGAGGAAAGGCGGGCAGATGGTGGGGTTCCCTCTCCGATGTTCATGACAATGACTGTGCCTGTCACTGATCCTTCTAGGAGGCAGAGGAGCTGTTTAGGGACATGAAGAACTGTTGGGCAGTTCTATTGCTAGCCTTGTTTCACTGAGATGAACCCCACTCAGGGATCTTTCCCAGCAATGAGGCAGCTAGGACGTCTCTGAGGATGCTTCCCTGGCTTGTCATAGAGTACTTACTGTATAACCCCCCTTCTCCCGTTTGTCACCTGATATGATTATTTAGGGTTAATTTAAGGAGGACTGTGTCCTGTATGGTACTAACAGGCTGTCACATGTTAGAGAAGAGCAGCATGTGACCTTCTCCTTGGGGGACCATTCCTGTTGAGTTGCTTGATTGTATGAACCCATAGGAGATGCCAGAGAATTTCACAGGATGATGGATGTTTGTTTAATGGGAGCCAAAATTTTGCAAGAGAAGGTCAGTTGAAACTGAGAAGAAAAAAAATTTAAAAAAAGAGAAAAGGAAAAAAGAAAAACCCATAAAGGCTGTGTGTCGTGAATGAGCCCAAATTCTTTGTTAGAAACACAATACCACAAACCAGGCTTGCTCTAGGGAAGAAGTGAGGTTTGGAGCGGGCCTTAAGGAGCAGAGGAAAAGAACACAAAACCAGAAGCCTGAGAGAGCAGGACTGGTCCACCTCAGAGCATCCTGACTTTATCTGGGAGGAGACATGAGAATCCTATTCGACAGCGGTTTGTCCAACAATCCATAGATAGTCAAACACGCACCTAACGGTTTTCTCAACACTCAAAAGGCAGCTTATTTTCTTAACCAGAGTCTCACCTGGCATGCGTATTCTTGTTTCACTGCTGCTTGGTTGTATTAATGAGTCAACAGCATGTCCTGGAGTTGTGTTGTGCAGTTCTGGATTCAGGTAGGGTCAATAGCCCAGCTGAGTTCTCCCCCACCTTCACTCACCTCAGTCCCGATGACAATCTCTTCCCTGGCCGAGTAGAACAAAAACTCGTAGAGCCTGTAGTGCTGGAATAGGCTGAAACAGGAAACACACATGCAGCTAGAATCCCTTGGCAGTGGGAGGAAAATATCTGGGGTAAAGGAAAAGGGCTTTGGCCAAGGTGGAGAGTTAACCGCAGTACAGACATCTTTCATTCTAAAACGAAGCTGCTTGGCATGCTGGGAGACTTGAGTTCTGTTTTTTTTTTTTTTTAAGACACCCACAGGATAACGTAGGTCTTAGAAAGTGTCAGCAGATCCATCTGTGACATGGGATGTGTCTCTAGGGTAGAGAAGCATCCACGATAGCTATTCTCAGCCTGTGGGTTTCCATTTCTTGTGTGTGTGGGGGGGGGTCATATACCATATAGCTCAAATATCAGATATTGCATTACAAACAGTAGCAAAATCACAACTATGAAGTAGCAACAACATAATCTTATGGTTGGAGGTCACTTCAACACGAGACAGTGTATTGAGGGTCACAGTGTTAGGAAGTCTGAGGACTACTGATCTAGTGTCTTTTCTAGGTTGAAACCTAGCACCCTCTTAGGCAGTGGCCAACTTCACAAATTTAGCTGTATTTAGCGCTAGACCTGACTCAGTCCTGGCACACACTGGGATGTGTTTTTCTATGCAAAATGTCTCCCACTGCCAAAATGGACCATGAGTAAATTGGTCTCTGAGAACACAAGGAAATAAATGGCCAGGCAAGGTCTGAAGTTTGTTTCTGAGATGACTGGCCTCCCTGTGGGCTGTGTGCATCAAAGGCAGGCACACGTTAAGGAAGGCCATTTCCTTTTCTTCTCACTGGAAAGCTTAGGTAGTCAGTGACTGAGGACTACGAAGAGCTCAAAGTCACAAGTTTGCAAATAAATATTTCTAGGAAGTTCAGAGCTTGGCAATGTATCGTTGAGAGTTAAAAATGTTACTGAAGAGCTAGCTTCTAACATTCTGTTTGTGATAATATTTGAATTTTTCTAATTCTATTTCTAATTCTCTTTCTGCTGGTTGGGAAAATTAATAGACTCATAATACAGCAAAATGTCTAAGAACAACAACAAAAAATTGTCAGCAAAATAAATTCAAATCCACCATCTTTCTATTGCTACTTTGGAACTGTAAGTTTGCTACTGCTACAATTGTAATGTAAATGTTCTTGAGACAGAGGGTTTACCAAAAAGGTCCTGACCCATAGGTTGAGGACTGCTGCTCTAAACGAACTAGAAGAAAATTCTATTTTTTTTTTTCCATCTTGGCCATCTTGTGCTAGACACGGATCATAGGATAAGAAATTTCCTCTCTGAAATGACATAATCTTTCAGTCTCTCTGTCCTTGATGCATATAGGAATGGGGCTGCCCCATGTGTGCTGAGAGGATGTCATGGAAACAGCATCCATAAGTTGGATATGATGGTCAATGATGCAGTAAGGAGGCAGGGCCTGGAACAGGACCAGGATGTGTCCCCAAGGGAAGATATTCAAAGGGACATTTCCTGAAGGACCATCCCCTCTCTACTTTTCTGCACCCTTCAGCTTCTCCAGAGAGCAAATAGGGGCCTCGCCTGAAGACTGAGGGGCAGTTCAGCAGTGGGAAGGTATTTTCTATCACTCCCATTGGGCATCTCTCTGACTCAGGGTTCTAGATAGTGTTGTCTAAGCTCTCTGGCCAGTGTCATGCATTGTTAGGCACAAACTGGGGAAGAGGATGGCTTTCTTACACTGGGATAGATTTGCTTCTTGGGGGAAAAACACTCAATGAATAAAGGGTAAACATCTGCATTTTTAATTGCATGTATAATATACATAGTGTGTGTGTATGTGTGTGTTCTTTTATTTCACTGGATATTTTCTTTACTTAGATTTTAAATGTTATCCCCTTTCCTAGTTTCACCTCTGGAATCCCCCATCCCATCCTCCCTCCCCATTCCTCTATTAGAGTATCCCCCCATCCACCTTCTCCCTCTTACCTTCCCTCCCTGGCATTCCCCTACACTGGTGCATTGAACCTTCAAAGGGCCAAGGGACTCTCTTCTCCTTGATGCCCAATAAGGCCATCCTCTGCTACATATATGGCTAGGGCCATGGGTCCCTCCATTTGTGCTCTTTGGTTGGTGATTTAGTCTCTGGGATATCTGGGGGTTCTGGTTAGTTGATATTGTTGTTCTTTCTATGGGGTTGAAAACTCCTTCATCTCCTTCAGCCCTTTCTCTAACTCCTCCATTGGGGACCCCATTCTCAGTCCAGTGGTTGGCTGAGAGCATCCGACTCTGTATTTGTCAGGCTCTGGCAGAGACTCTCAGGAGACAGCTATATTAGACTCATGTCAGCAAGCACTTCTTAGCATCCACAATATTGCCTGGGTCTGGAAACTGTGTATGGGATAGACCCCCAGGTGGGGCAGTCTCTGGATGGCCTTTCCTTCGGTCTCTGCTTCACACTTGGTCTCTGTATTTCCTCCTGTGAGTATTTTGTTTCTCCTTCTAAGAAAGTCTGAAGCATCCACTCTTTGGTTGTCCATCTTCTTGAGCTTCATGTGGTCTGTAAATTGTATCTTTGGTATTCTGAGCTTTGGGGCTACTATCTGCTTATTCGTGAGTGCATACCATGTGTGTTCTTTTGTGACTGGGTTACCTCACTCAGGATGATATTTTCTAGTTCTATCCATTTGCCTAAGAATTTCATGAAGTTATTATTTTTAATAGCTGAGTAGTACTCCATTGTGTAAATGTACCACATTTTCTGTATCCATTCCTATGTGAAGGACATTTGGGTTTTTTCCAGCTTCTGGCTATTATAAATAAGGCTGCTATGAACATAGTGGAGCATGTGTTCTTGTTATATGTTGGAGCATCATTTGGGCATATGCCCAGGAGTGGTTTAGCTGGGTCTTCAGGTAGTACTATGTCCAATTTTCTAAGAAACCACCAGACTGATTTCCAGAGTGGTTGTACCAGCTTGAAACACCACCAAAATGGAGGAGTATTCTTCTTTCTCCACATCCTCGCTGGCATCTGCAGTCACCTGAGTTTTTGATCTTAGCCATTCCTACTGGTGTGAGGTGGAATCCCAGGGCTGTTTTGATTTGCATTTCCCTAATAACTAGGGATATTGAACATCTCTTTAGGTACTTCCTTTAAGTCATTTGGTATTCTTCATATGAGAATTATTTAACTCTGTACCCCACTTTTTAAATAGGGTTATTTGATTCTCTGGAGTCTAACTTCTTGAGTTCTTTGTATATATTGGATATTAGCCCTCTATCAGATGTAGGATTGGTAAAGGTCTTTTCCCAATCTGTTGGTTGCCATTTTGTCCTCTTGACAGTGTCCTTAGCTATTTTATAAGTTCCCATTTGTCGAGTCTCTATCTTAGAGCATAAACCATTGTTGTTCTATATTCAGGATATTTCCCCTGTGCCTATGTGTTTGAGGATCTTCCCCACTTTCTCTATTAGTTTTAGTGTATTGAGTTTTATGTGGAGGTCTTTGATCCACTGGGGCTTCAGTGTGTGATCTTGTGTAGATTGTCTAAGCAGATAGAAGTAATGCCCACAGTCATGTGGAGAAGAAATTTTAGGAGCAATATTTCCAGAGCACAGGTTAAACAGACATCATTTGGACTAAAGTGAGAGTGTCTAAAGAAATTCAAATTTACTAACAAGGTTTGTTTTGCACCACTGTGTGACTCTTTCCTCTAAACTGCACTATCTACAAGACTCAGGTTGACAACAAATCACTCAAGGCCAAAAAGATCCTAAAACCAGGGGCTCGAGAAATCCAGAAAATAAGATCCTGAGGCCCCATTCCAAGGCTAGATAAGCATTAGGCAGTCACTGGAGAGAGCCACAGGTTAAACTACCTGTGACATTGTACAAGGATCCCGAAGGATGTGGCTTTCACAGTTGTCCTCCATCCTGGTGGTGGGGGTGGGGGTGATTCAGCTGTCTTTGAGTCCTCCATGTTCCTGTAAGAAGTTCTAATAAACACATTTTTTTTTTTTTTTCACTAAGCTAGACTTGGGCAGAACTGTCTCTTTTGTTTGTCTCTTCGCTCTCTGGGGTGAACAGGCATTTGTTCACGTAGTGATCGTGGGATGCACCTGCCATGGGCTGTAGTGGAAAAACTCCATCTCTTGAGTATGGCTTTCAGTGGTCTGATCAACAGAAAATCAGGCTGAACTGAAGCACACATAGTTTTGATAGTTTAGTCATCAGCATATTTATAAAACTTAATAATTGTTGAATTGAACATGTCGTGTGATTTCACTCCTACTAAATTTCTATTTGTGGACCCATGAGGGATTCTTAACCATTCTGGAAAGACTCACACTGCTTCGTGCAACTCCATTATGGATTCCAGATATCCTAATAACTGATATTTTATCTTTTGTGTAATAACTATATTTAAATGCATAGATCACAATGTGGAGATTTAGCAGCATTACATTTGGATTTTCTGGATTTGACTAATCTCTTTAAATAGTCTTCATTATGAGATCTAAGATTGGGCATGCGGAGCTGTTAAGATGGGTGCAGAGGAACATTGCCTGGGTGGGGGGATGAGTTGAAACAAGGAAGGCAGCTTGTTCCACATTGTCAGGCAATGGTCATCATGGTACACATGCCGGCTTTAATGCTGAGCTTAGGGCTCAGCTGTAAAAGTGTATCCTGCCAGACAGATGGCATGTATAGATGAAGAAGGAAGGCAGTGCAAATATTCATGGTCAAAATACTGTCTGGAGTATCTCAAACCCTAAGGGGCAGAAGGACCTCAGGGCATGGATTCTCACGAGTGTACACATGGCACATGTGTGCTTAAGTGTGTGTGTGCATGTGCCTGTGTAGGTGTAAGTCTGTATACATGTGTGGGCATGTGAGTGTGCATGCATATGTCTTCATGTTTATGTGGGTATGCATTGTGTGTACATGTGTGAATGTGTGTGTATGTGTGTCCATGTGTGTGCTTGTATAAATACATTGTGTAAACTTGTATATACATGTTGGGACATGTGTGTGTGCATGTGTATGTGTGTGTCAATGTGTGTGCATGTGTCTGTGAGTATGTATGCTTGTGCAAGTTCAGGTGTGTGCAATCCATGGTGAGAGTTAGAGATGAGAAGACAGCGTCATTGGTCTTTAGGTGTTGGTCTTCACTTTTGCTTTTCACCTTGTTTGGGACGTGCTCTCTCTTGTTCACTGTGCCGTAGGGAGTCTGACTGCTCCAGAAGCGCCTAGCAATTCTCCCGGCACTACCTGCTGTCTCCCTATGTGTTTGTCCGGTTCTTCTGGGTTTTATTGTGGATTTAGGGATTGGAACTCAGGACCTCAGCCTTATGTAGTGAGCATTTTACCATAGAACCATCACCTGCCCAGCCCTGGGGGCAGGCTCCTGTCTATTTCTTTCTCTTTATTGGAGAAACTATGCCTTTCAGTGAGAGTAGCACATTAGGAGACGTGCTTTGTAGTAAAACAATAAAATCAAATCATGCTGTATTAAATGCTATCTTATAAAAAGCAGTGTGTTATATGCCATTGGTAAGCCCCACCGGAAATCAGTGTGTAAGCTTTATTATATTAAACACAGAAATGTTTATGAAGCTTCCAGATGACAATCAGGATCTTCGCCATGTGAATCTTGAAGCTGTGTAGGACATTGGGTAGGCCTCTGTGTTGAAAGATGCTAAAGGTGATGTTGGGAAATAGAGACCCAGTTGAAAAGAGAGAGCAAGGACACTGTGTGGAGAGATGTAACTTTCATCTGCTTCTCCGGTATCTGCCGAGTCTAGGTGTGTCTTTGGTGAGAGGCACAGCATGCCTCGCTCACACACTCTGTGATAAGCTCCATACAGACAAATGTCACCTGAGGACCGACACACAGGTCCCCAGAACCCATGTAGATGCTGGATGAACATGGTAGATCACATATATCCCATTGCTCAGGAGGTGGAGACAGGGTTTCCCCAGGACAAGCTGGCTGGTTGAAGATACGCTGAATCAGAGAGCTCTTCACCCAAGTGAGAGATTCAGTCTCCATAAATGAAGAGAGGCGCAAGTGGAGAAGATACTTGAGCTCAACTTGAGTCTCCAAACACATTTCCACGCATGTGCATGCATGCTACACAAAGACAGGCAAAACATGGGATGGATGTCTTGCTCCAGGAACAGGGTTGTAAAAATACTTGCATGCCATAAACTATCATTTTCTAAGTAGAGAGCATGACTTTACAATGAGGTAAACTGGCTATTGCTTCAAAATATCTTAGGGTGTTTAACAAATTTGATGAAATCTGTGAATCTCGTCTTTTTAGCTTTTTTCCATACTGAGGATTGAGCATACAGGAGCAAATATTCTACAAAGGAGTCAGACACTTGCCCTCTTTGCAAATGCTGTTGAGATAAGATCTCACTAATTTGCTTATTGAACTCATATTTTAATAATACTTGAGCCTGCCCTACCTGGGGTTACAGGCCTCTACCATAACTCTTGTGTTTCAAAGACAGATTGTGTAAAAATCAACTTTTAAGTGGAAATGAATGTTTAAAATGGAAATGTGGCTCCTTGGTTAAAACCCAGCCGCCTAAACTACAGATCCATTACAGCTGTATTCAGTTCTGTAAATAAACTGCTGTTAGGTACAGAGTCAGGGATGAAAGTTTGTTCGCAGTGGTGATTACAGGACAGATGCAACCATGGTGCCACCCGGGAATCATTTAGGGACACAGAGCAGGAGGGATGCTCGGGTCCCCACTTTCATTTGTTAGATGGAAAAGTTGAGTATTCTCTCCTTTCCAAACATCACCTTTGTGTTCAGGTAGATGTGTGGATGCTTCTGTGTAGATTGTCCTGAAGCTGTTTGTTAAATAACTTTAATGTTAATTCCACTTGACCAAGAAGGCCGACCTAGTCACGTGACTCCAACTGAACCTTCCCATTTTCATTAGTAAAATAAAGGAAAGCCAGTGACTGGGCTGGTTGAGGGAGGTGGAGAGAAGGGAGGTCTAAGAGGTCAGAGGACAGAAGGTGAAGGTCGTCACAACATGGAGTTTCCCAAGGACCAGGCAGACACAGATGGAATTGATTGGCATTAAACAGCTATGAGCATTAAGGATTTTATAGGTCTAATAACTCATATAGAAGGGCAGTTTGTATCTTTGTCTATTTGATGCAATCTTGTTGTGCAGTGGGTTTGTGGATTGAGAGTTGAATATATAAACCCGTATGAAAAGCTATCAGGCTGTAGAGTTGTATCTATATGGGATTTTGGGGTAGAGAAACACCCCAGGACCGAGCAAAGAACTGGTGGTAGAAAACCACCAGGGAAGGGAGTTGTGCAGACAGGCTTGGGCCGTGAGGGCGGCTCAGACTGGGCAACAGAGGTGCGTGGGGCTCCGTACTAGAACCAGGCCTGAGGAGTGAGACCTCAGGGCCAGTAAAGAGATAAACTATTTTTAATTTTTAATATTTACTGCAACACTTCTGTGCCTCTGAGGGACAGCTCAGAGGGGTTGGTTGATTCTCTCCCTCTGTTACGTGACTCTCAGGGATAGAACACCTGTCACCTGGGCTGGGTGGCAAGCGCCTTCATTTGCTGAGCCATCTCCTGAGCCCGTGTGTTATCTGCTTATTGAGTAGTTACTGCACAGATTCCGTGGCTATCTGGATTGGCACAATCTAAGATCTCTAAGGAGGTCAGAGACACAGAACAGTAGGTCCATGGGACGAGCACAGGTCCTACCTGATTCTTAAGTAATCGATGATGGCATTGGCTTCCTTGACGTTGAAGATGTGGAAGTTCTCATTCTTCCGAGAATGGTTTGGTCCGATTTCCGCCATCACTTCCCCGAGCCACTTAATGCTGTCCTCCAAGGACATATGTAGTGCTGAAACCAGGGGGAGGGGAGAGTTTCCGTTATCCCGAGAGCTCTAGTGGGGGTGCTGGACTAGTACCTGTGAGGACCGAACTGTGCCCCAGTTTACCCTGTCCCGCATTCGTGGGGAGAAAGGGCAAACATCTTGTTTCTTTATGACAAAGTTATCGTTGATCTTTAGATGAGTCAGCAGTGGTTGGTCTTGTTATCACGGTGGTCACATATACACGTGGCTGTCTGAACAGTTCACTTCCATTTTAAAAAGCAAAATCACCAAGTATCTGTCTAAATACCACTTCTAAATGGTAAGGGGGAATTTTAAAACAGATGCTTAAGGGATAGAGAAAGGCATAGAAAACTTAAAGAAAAGCCAGCTGTCATGGTGGCTAGGAGACCCAGATAATAGGTTCAGCCACTGTGGAAGTCAGTGCTGAACTCAGGAAAGAAGGCCAATAAGAAACCCCCTTCTCCCTTGGCTAGAACTGGGTATTACCATGTGAAAACTTGGCCTAAAGATTTTTTTGATAGGAATAAAACATATGGATGTTTTCAAACTTTATATACCTATTTTTGCATTTTTATTTATTTTGTGTCTCTGGGTATGTGTGTATACACATACATATACTGTGTACAGGGTAAAGTAAAATTTCATTGATTTGGCTATCTCCTTTCACCAGTGTTTCCCAAGGACTGAACTTGGGTTATCAGCCTTGGTGGCAGAGGCCTTTACCTGCTGAGCCATCTGGAAAACCCTTTACGTATTTATATTAAAAATAGAATTTTTTTTGTATAACGTACTTCCGCCACTACAGACTTCAAAGTCATGTAATCTGTTTGTAGAATGGGCCTTGGTGAGACTGTCAGGCCTGGAAAGAAATGATACAACTTCCTCACCATGACCCACAATGAGCAGCTTGGTGGTTCTAGAAGATTCTCAGAAAACTACAAATATGCAACAGCAAAACACATGTGCACACAGCCAGACTGCAACAGGGCTGCACAGGTTCTTTCCTGTGATACTTGTTCAATGGAAAACAAACAACATTAATAACCTCTGTCTTTGGTGAAAATATAAATGTGTACAGCTTGTTCTGAATGGTTGAGTGTGGTTTTTTTTTTTCTCCTTGTGGCAGGTAGAATATCATCTGTAATCTGCATGCCCTCTCACCTCTCACCTTGGTGGTTGGATGCTGACAACTGGAGCATCCAGAAGGTCTTTTCTGTCACGGGTGGGTAGGCATGCACAAGGTAAAGGCCTAGGTTAAATATTAGGCCTAGATAGAATGGTAAGGCCTAGGTCACCGTTGCCTGGCTAGCCCACCATTGTAAGGAAATTTTCTCATGTGTTTCTGCTGTCACTAGAAGACTTTCTAATACTAAGATGGATTGTGTCATCTGTTATGTTCTGTGTCCTGGGAAACCAATCATGATAGAAGTCAGTAGAACTGCTTTGTATAGTTACCCATAATAACCTTGGACCCGAACCAACCACCCAACATCACTTCTTGCACCTGTGTATAAGCTTTTATGGTATAAACCTCCCTTGGGTTGGACCACAACATCAGGAAGACATCTACACCAATATAAGAAACTATTTAAAGTAAAATCTCCATTTCAAGGAGTGGTCTAGTAAAGTTTAAGTTCCCAAGACCTCACTGAGAACTGACATCCCATTGGGCAGAAAGAGACATGTATGTGGGTAACTAACACCCTGGTTGGCGACTTAAAACATGGCTGTCACACAAGTCCCATCCTGGCAAACAAGGGAAGACATGACTATTAGACAAGGCAAGTCCCCTGCCACAGTTGAATAATCTAGCCAGTGGGAGCAGGGTAAGTGTACAACAAAGATATGTCCCCAAGGAAATCCCCTGTCCCTGAACTCTGATTGGTGAAATAACTTGACACAGGTGCTTGTGGATTTGGCACTTAAAAGCCATGTAGGATCTTAACTTGGGGTCATGGTTCAGTTCCCAGACCTGGGGCCATGGCTCTGGTCCACCAGTCCTGGGGTGTATGCTCAATAAGCTATCCCCGTCTGACTGCGATCAGCATTTGTGTGGTTTGTGAGGCAGTTCCTGGACCCCAGCACATACAAGGCAGAGTTGAAAGGTCTTGGGGAAATGCGTATGGGCTGAAAGTCGGGAGAGGTGACTCCCAGATGTACTACCAGGCTCAGGTATCCAAGGGGATTATCTGTGAAAGATCCCAGAGTTGAAGATCTCTTAAGAAACCATTGAGAAAACACCCACCTTCCCGCATTAGAATGGAATGTTGGAGGACGGGAATGGAGATGGAGATGAATGGCCCCAGCCACATCTAGAGCAGCTGAGCCAGGCATCTACCCTTCCCCCTCCCCTTCTCTGCAATGCACATTCAACATGCACCAGATCTAAAAAAATCACTGATGATGATTTTTAGAAAGGTGTGACAGGCAAACACTAGCTTACGATTTATTTGGTTCAACTTTTCTTCTATCTATAGCAGTTAGAAAGCAATTGAACCCACTGAGCACGGACCCTGACTCGTCTCTCTCTGAATAATAACATATAAATTATTTGCTGTTATCTATTGTGCAAGAAATGCTGACAAGGATGAAGTCTGAGCCCAGTGAGAAGACGTGATTTTTTTTTTTTCAGAAATATTTTCAGCCCTCAGTGGGTACAACCCACAAAAATGTGGTCTTCAGCTAAGTCTCAGTACTGTCCTTCATATCTTTGAGAGGATCTGTTTAGGTTTGAGCTGGCTCTCTGCAGACTGGCTTATACGCATGCAACACAGGCTTAGGACAAGGATCAGAGCAGAACCTTGGCTGTTCAAAAGTGGGTCTTACGTAGGCTGGGCCACTTGACAAACACAAAGTAGGTCATCCTTCCAGGCTGGAGCCATGGCAGAGTGGGAACTGGTGACTTTGTGGTCAAGACCCCATTGTCCCCTGGTTTAACTGTAAACCTTCACCTCCTTGAAACCAACCAAAGCTGCACTCTTGGTTCACAGTCTAATTATGCCCAAGGGTTGGAGAAGATGTTTTCTTACCAAAGGAAAAAAATAAAATGAATGTGTTTGCTTTCCCCCCATTTGTCGTTTACATTTCCACTCCCATGTCTTTGCTGGACAAGACCTCTTAGAGGGTCAAACATCCAGGTTCAAACTAACACTGGCCACGTGAAGCTCAAGGAAGCTCAACGAAAGGCCATCTGGAGACAGAGGGGAAGTGGGGGGAAGGTGTAAACCGAAAATACTCACATTTGGAACATGAAGCTCTTGGGGAGAAGAACAAAAAGGTTTACTTTCTGCCCTCTTCAGACTAAGAATACTCTGCCCAGGAGTTGCAAAGCTTGTGACAGCCACATCAAACGTTCTTTGACACTTTAGTTCTCTTATGAATGACTTAGTCAAGGGTTACTTTGTATGTAGATCAGGCCTCAAAAGAGGCTTCTTCCAGCCCATGCTGCTCACACCTTGTTTTCCACATCCTCCCCAGCAGCTTATTTTTAATTTAAAAACTCATTCTTTGTGTGTCTTAGGTGCATCTTAGACTCTCAAGCCCCCTCTCTGCTATCAAGTACCAGCATTCCAGTGTGTGCCTCTGTGTCTGGCTTCACAGACAATTTTGATTTTTTTCCCCCCATATTCTTTCTGCCTTCCTGAACACATACTCAGATTTTTATTTTTATAAACAAAAGTGGATAATGTTTTCTGTTCTTTCACTCCAATGAGATGCATACAGCATGCAGAGACCATCTCTATTTTTCCTTTATCTAACTACATAGTATTCCAGCTTAAAGACAGACCAAATTATTTGGATTTCAAAGTAGTTCCGGTTATACAGAACTTGGCCAAAATATCAGCATATCCAAAGTTATCTGTGTTGTGAGGAATGCCAATTAGATTATCTTTGGCAAATCAACAAAGAAAAGTTTAGTCTCAATGAGAATTCTTTGAGGATTTACCATTCAGAGAGAAGTGAGCTGGCCCTGTGTATCTAGGAAACAAGCTACAGTCCTTATTAAAGAAATCACTATGAAGCAAGCATCTTGGCTTTTGAATATTAATTTATACACGCTACATTTTTCTCCCCTTAAAGTGACAGTGAGGGGTTACACTTACTTTGAAGATTATGAAGTAACATGTCCAGCAAAGTCATAAATTTTGAATACTGGTCGACAGAAAAATTCATTTCTTTGGCCCAACAGAACCCAGACACATAGTAGTCCAAGAGAATGGCGTCTCGTAGGCAAGTCTGGAGATTTTTAAAATTCAGAAATACTCCCATTTTTCTGTAACAAGAAAGAAAAAAAGTGCAGATGTTATACGAGATTGACTAGAATAGTGAACAGTTTCCAGAAGTTTTGAAAGCAAGTATTTCAATGAAAGTTCTTAGAGTGCTTCTCATCTTAAAGTACTCCAACATATCAGAGGCCCAAAGATGAGAGGGAGATAGGAAAGAAAGGGAGCAAGGAAAAGAATGGGGTAGAGCTCTCTCTGTCTCCGCCTCTGTCTCTCTCTCTGCCTCTGCCTCTGTTTCTGCCTCTGCCTCTGTCTCTGCCTTTGTCCCTGTCTCTCTCTGTCTCTGACTCTGTCTCTGCCTTTGCCTCTGTCTCTGCCTTTGCCTCTGTCTCTGCCCCCCCTCTCTTCTTTTTTCCTGTTTCCACTTTTTATGCCTTCAATACTTGGTCATTTTCTGCCTGAAATTCAACAGTCTGTACCGACTGTCGTGAAGTTGACCTTGAGGTGATGCCCCAGCCTCAGTCCAGTTGCTATGGCTGGGATTAGAGACAGTCCTGACAAGTGGGGCTCCGAGGACGGCCCTTCCCAGAGACTTCCCCACCAACCGAGCCACATCTCCACTAACTTTTTAATTTTAACTAATTTATTTGCTTTACATCCAAATATCATCTTCCCTCTACTTCCTCACATAGATCCTCCCCCTTCCTCTTTCCACTTCCCCTCTGAGAATAGGTGATACTCCCCTCTGGGTATCACTGCCCTCCCCCCATATACTACCCAACCTTCTGAACATCAAGTCACTGTAGGACTAGGCCTAGGCATATCCTCTCCCACAGAGGCCAGACAAGGCAGCCCAGTTAGGGGAATGACCCACAGGCAGGCAACAGTTCCAGTTGTTGGGGGTCCTGCATGAATACTGAGTTGCATATCTGCTAAAAATCTACAGGGGCCTAGGCCCAGCCCATGCTCATTCATTCTTTGGTTGATAATTCAGTCTTTGGGAGTCCTGAAGGGTCAAGTTAGTTGACCCTATTGGTCTTCCTGTGGAGTCCCTGTTCTTTTTGGTTTGCTCAATTTTTCCCCCCAGCTCTTCCACAAGACTTTCTGAGCTCCATCTAATGTTTGGCTGGGGTCTCTACATCTCTTTCCATTGACTGTTGGATGAAGCCTCTCAGAGGACAGTTATTGTTAGGCTCCTGTCTGCAAGCATAACAGTATCATTAACAGGGTCAGGGTTTGGTTCTTGCCCATGGGATGAGTCTCAATTTGGGGCAGTCATTGATTGGCCATTGCCTCTGTCTATGCTCCATCTTTGTCCCTGAACATCTTGTAGGCAGGGCACATCTTTGGCTGAAGGTTTTGTGCACAGGTTGCTCCTTATCTCTCCACTGAGAGTCCTACCTGACTACAGGAAATGGCCCCTTCAGGATCCATATCCCCTTCTGCTAGGAGTCTCAGCTAGAGTCAACCTCCTGGGGCTCCCCCCACCTATCAGCCTCTGTCCTAGAGATTCCCCAACCCCCATTTCTGTTCTCTCTCCCGTATTCTCTCTCCAGGGATCCCTACTATTTTGCTTGTTTTATGTTGGGTACCCTTTCCCCCTAAGTACTTCCTTTCTTCTAGTCTATTTCTTATTTCTTCTCTCCCAGGATGTGTTCAGCATGTGGTCCTTTCCTGAGCTGCTGTTCGACTTTCTTTTCCTACATTTTTCTGTTGACACTTACAATCTTCTTCACGATCTCTCCCTCCAGCTTCTCGAAGGCTGTTTTATGCTCTTGTGGTTTTAAAAACTTGTGGCACAACATTTGCCTGTATTTTTTCTGTGTTCCTGCTCACTTCTTTTTGGTGGTGCCTTTGTCCTGTCCCTTCTCTGACTGTGTGTTATGCATACACGTCTCTGCTTGCGTATTCCCCATGGGTTAATTATCTTTGAATGAACGTAGTTGATGTCTGCGGACAGCCGATTGTGGGAAATAAAATGGATGTGAAGACCTGGCTATGATACAAACAATTAGTTACTTCCTGTGTCATGATACAAAGTACTTCCTGTGCTTTGATAATAAACTCCTGGGCATTTCCTGTGTGGTGTAACTTTCTGCCGATGCTTGGAACACTTCTTGCTGTTTTGGTAAGTGAGGTAAAAGAAGTAAAAAAAAAAATAGGCTCATTTTTCTTCAGCATAAATAGATATGTGTGCTCTGTCTCTGCTCACCCTTGTCCTACGCTGCCAACAGGGCTTTGTGGCACAGTATTTAGGGTGGTTTTGTTTGTTTTTCCCCGTCCAGGAAGTGTCCTGTATCTTGCCTTCCTTCTAAGACCTGTCGCTGTATCTCCCTTAAACTGTTTCCGGCCTGTCCAGATGATCTGTGATAACCATGGGGGTTCATCTTCCAAGCTCAAGGCTGGGACCTTCACCTTGATTGCTTTACCTTGTTGCTTGCATGTGGTTTCTTGCGACAAGCTGGCTGATGGTACTTGAGACAAATTTACCCTACCATTTTCCAAAGGGGGGGTCTTTGTCCCTCACTATATTCAAATCATGATAAGGGAAACAAGTTTAGAAGTTAATATATATATTTTTTTTTATGTAACAAATCACTGTCCTGCTCAAGTGCTGGTAATCCGAGCAATGTGTGGCGACTGCAGAGAGAGCGGCAGCAGAGAATGTGAAGCCTCGAAGAGCATGAGGAGCAGCCTCAGTAGACTGAACCCCAAGCCTTCTTGCAGAGCTTTTTAAATTGATCATTACGCACAGGTGCAGCCCTATCGGGGACGCTGCACACCCGACATAAAGTCTGATGGTTTTAAGCGACGGTTTTGTCCCCTCCTCTTCCCCCCCCCATGCCACACAATGCCGTTCAGCCAATGAAACTGGTCTAAGAGGACAGGTTTGCTGCAGTTATCTGACTGTTTTGTTAATTCATAATGACAATGACCATGACGACGACGACATAGCTTTCTTCCATCATGCGACAACCAGAAATGAATTAAGGAGTAGCTTTGTTACTGGTAATCATCGTGTAGTCCTAATATGCAATCTCCCACGTCAGGAAACTTAGAAGGCAGTTTGACATCAAAATTGAGTTTATGGAGATATCATATATAATATAGGCCTGTGTTTATGCATATTCATGTGTATACATACATGCAGTATTTTCATATATGAATCCATTTAAAAATGTTTAGCGTGTATTAGGTATATGTGTGTGTGCAGAAACCAGGTGATAACTTGCCAGCTTGCGCTGGGATCAGTTGTATGATGCCCAACTTTAACATGGCGGTGACTGGGGCTTCCTCATCTCAGTGTAGGTGCCCTTGGCACACCCAGCATGTCTTCCAACCCCACTGTGTGTGTGTGTGTGTGTGTGTGTGTGTCTGTGTGTGTGCGTGTGTGTAAAACAAGGACTATTGACCCTTCATATTTTAGATACAGTGCTTACAAAGCATTCTGAAAGCCAATCTTATTTATGTGAAAGGAAGAAATTGGGTTATTTCTCCCTCACACACGTACTTATTTTTACCAAAATGTTCTAGAATGGTTGTTCTAGTTTATAATTATCCTGTTTGCCTTTATTTTAATTTCAAATGAGTCCTGTGCTTACTGACAGAGATTTATTTTATTTTAAATCACAATTTCTCTGTGGCAGTTTTCTTATTATTGTTATGTTAGATGCATAATGAATTGATTAATCTTGCCGGATTTTGTTATGTTAGATCCATAATGAATTGATTAATCTTGCCCGAGGCGATAGGTCGATTTTTCAATTAAACCACAGGACACACCCTAGTTTTTGAGTTTCTTGTATAAAAACGTTCTGGACAGTCTCTGCTAGAATTTGCTTCTCAATTCCTGTTCTTTCCACAAACCAGGTTCTGATGACGCGTCTGTTCTCCCAGACAGCTGCTGTCCAGCCTTGACAGGAAACTGTGCAAGGCCTGCCTGCTCATTGTTCATCCGGGGTCACCTCATCCTGGACATAAAGAGACGTCTGAAGCTTCATCCCGATGAAACAGGAGACCCGGAGCATGTATATTCCATGAAGGGTAATCCTCTTCCTGTTCGTTTCATAGTGTGTGCAACCCAATACCCCCCCAATGAACTGTGACACACTCGTTGCTGTGAATTCTCCTACATTTAGCTTACCACTGACTTCATTTTTGGCAAAGCAGATTCCACATTAACTTCCTTGCCTATGCTTAGTGACTTCTTTTAGCTTTAACAGCTCCTTTATGTGCATATCTTATCCGCTCTTTAATCTCCTGCCTGTGGAATCAGTCTTTAATCATGACTTGTAGTTAACGTTTCTTCTCACTTCTCTTGGTCCTCCCAGGACCCCACATTCTCTTCATCTGCCCTCTGCTTTCTGTATATTCTTCAGTAAATATCTGACCCAAATACCTTGCTGTGCTCTTTGCTTCCTGTTTTTTTTTTTTTTTTTTTTTTTTTTTTTTTTTTTTTTTTTTTTTTCAGCTCTTGTATTTGAATAAACTCAACGATGATGTTTTCAAGTTTGTTTGGGTGACTACTCTCAGACCTCTCTCCACCCCGGCTCTGGCCCATTCTCACCCCCATTCTATTTCCCCTTCCTCTCTCCCTCCCTTTCTTTCTCCCTTTCTCCCTCCCTCCCTCCTTCCAATTTCCTAGTACCAGTGAATTCCTGCCCTTGGTTGATCCTCAGGACTTAGTGTTGGCTGCTTTATTTATTTATTATTTTTTTTACAATAAAGTGTTTTCTTTCACTCCAAAGGAGATTCAGAGAGCCATGCAGAGCAAGCCATGGCCACAGCTGGAACACAGGTCTTCTGCATTCTACTGACCAGTTTGGTCGCAGGGGAGGACGGAGTCGGAGAGGCAGGAGGGATGGAGAGCTACAGACACTGTGGGCTGATGCTCAGGAAGTGAAAGGAACTGTGATGTGGCCAGAGGCCACCTGCTCTGTTGCATAGAGAGGGTTATCAAAACGACTTTGTAGATCCTTCATGCTTTGGAACTCGGAACACCTTTCTCTTCTGAAGTGCATCACCACAGAAGCCACCTCTGCAGAGCGTTTAAGCAACTCAGAGCGGTTCTGCCCCGCAGATGGTTATTTGAAGGGATCTTGGTAGACCTGGTGTGGTGGTGAGGCAGGGGTGTTCTCTTGAGCTTGAATCCAGCCTGGGTGGCAGAGTTAAGGCTCAGTTTCCAAAAACACAGTTAAACAAAACCAAGGTTCAGTGTTACTTCCGTGTTTATGACGTTATTCTTAACTAGCCTCTACCGTTTAAAAAAGATTTTTTAAATTGTTTTTAATTTTTATTTTATGTGTGTGGGTGTTTGACTTGCATGTTTGTCTGGGTGCCTCTGGTAAGTGTGGTACCCAAGGAGGCCAGAGGATGACATTTGATCCCCGTTCCCTGGAACTGGACTTACAGAGGGTGGTTACTCACTTTTGTGGCTATTTCTGGTTGTCAACTTGACTATATCTGGAATGAACAGTCCAGAATTGGGAGGCTCACCTGTGAACCTGATCTTGAGGCATAGAGGCTGTGGATCTTAGAAAATTAAAGCAAGGAGATCGTTGAGCTCAAGGTCATCTGGGACAAAGCAAGTGCAAGACCTGGATGTGGAGGTACACATCGTTAATCTTGGACACATCTTCTGTTGGAGATCTACATAAGGACATTGTACGGAGGAAGGCTGGCTCTTTGCCTGCTTGTCTTGTGGGACTGAGCATCTGCTAGATCCTTGGACTTCACAGCTGCTGCCGACCATTGTTAGGGAGTTGAACTACAGACTGTAAAGTCACCGACAAAACTGTTGCTATGTAGAGACTACCCATAAATTTTGTGACTCTAGTACACCCACCATGTGGGTGCTGGGAATCAAACCCGGGATCTCTGGTGCTCTTAACTGATTTTTGTAGATACCTCTGTTTTTTGTTTGTTTGTTTTGTTTTTTACAACGAAACTTTGGAGTAGATTTGTAAGTGTTGCCAAGTTAACATATAAATAAAATATTGGTAGCAGCTAGAAGTCATGAGAACACCAGACATGTGAAGTCTATTTCAGAATGTATTTTGAATAATCCTTTATGTCTCTTGGGTTGCCTGTTGGTATAGAGGAAAACTCATAATTGGGAAATGTAGGGAAATATGGTGATTTGTTGTAATTTATTTAAGTAGGTTTATAGCTTTTCAAACTGCATAATCTTGGACTATTTTGGTCACCCAAGAGAGGGTAATTAAATTATACTACTGTCTTTTTGAAAAATATATAACTATCACTTACAAGAACGCTGTTTTAAATTGAAAATGATTGCAAACACATGTAGATTGTTACAGAAATCATATTTAAAAACACAAGAAAATTAAAAAAAAAATGACTCCCAAGATAAGCCTGTCCTAAAATTTGACATCCCTTTGTGTGACCTCTACATTCGGGACACTAGCAATGTCAACCTGACTTTGACATGGTGGTTGTACATACGGCCTATGTGGCTAAGTTTTACGTTGTGTTGTGTGTTGCATCTTTAGGCTAGGGCCAGGTGGCCCTGGCTGTTCTGCAGTGTTTTGAAAACCAGGCTGGCTGTGAACTGGGGCTGAGCTTGTGCTTTGGACTCTGAGCGAGCTGCTCTGCCCTGTCCCTCCCCGACAGCCGTGACACCTGCTGCGTCCTGTGCCTCATTCCACAGAAGCACCCTGATGCTCAAAAGTATTTTCTGAATGTGGATATATCACAGCAAAGGACAGTCAATAAGTGAGAAAAAAAAGCCTTCTATAAGGTAAGATCTATAACCACAGCATAAGCCACGATGTGGGAAAAACCAGGATTCTAAGAAAAAAACCTACCATTTTATTTAATATTGCTTACTATTAAATAATAGATGTTTGGTATTTTTAATGTTGACATTTTACTTACTATTCATTACAAGTAAATTGGAAGCTGGATTAAAAATCTGTCACTTTCCCTGATTTATTCTCACTTAGTATTGAGTATATGACAATGACAGAGACCGCTTTCATATAGTGGCCTTCAAGTGGAGGAAGCATTTTACATAATATCACAATGTGTATTATTAATACTGTAATCACTTGAAATCAATTTAAAAAATTGTTTTGTATGTATTTGTTACTTGTATGTATAGGTTGTGTATGTGTGTATGTGTTATGTGTATGTATACATGTGTGTGTATGTGTGTGCATGTGTGTATGCATGTGCATGTGTGTATGTATGTATGCATGTGTATGTGTATATGCATGTATGTATGTGTGTGCATGTATGTATGCATGTGCATGTGTGAGTATGCATGTTTGTATATGTGTGTATGCATGTGTATGTATGTGTATGCATGTGTGTATGTGTGTGCATGTGTGTATGCATGTGTGTATGTGTGTGCATGTGTGTATGCATGTGTGTATGTGTGTATATGTGTGTATGCATGTGTGTATGTGTGTGTATGTGTGTGTATGTGTGAATGCATGTGTGTATGTGTGTACGTCTGTGTGTATATGTGTATGCATATGTGTGTATGTGTGAGTATGTGTGTGCATGTGTGTATATGTGTGTATGCATGTGTGTGTATGTGTGTGTATGTGTGTGTATGTGTGTATGCATGTGTGTATGTGTGTGTACGTCTGTGTGTATGTGTGTATGCATATGTGTGTATGTGTGAGTATGTGTGTGCATGTGTGTATGCATGTGTGTGTATGTGTGTGTATGTGTGTATGCATGTGTGTATGTGTGTGTACATCTGTGTGTATGTGTGTATGCATATGTGTGTATGTGTGAGTATGTGTGTGCATGTGTGTATATGTGTGTGCATGTATGTGTATGTATGTATGTGTATGTGTGTGCATGTGTATATGCATGTGTGTGTATGTGTGTGTATGCATGTGTGTGTATATTTTGCTTTTTAAACATCCCTCACCTAAGAATCAGAATCAGAATACTCAGTAAATATTTATTTTAAAAAAATGGTAAAAGTGTTACAAGAAATCAGTAAATTCTGGTGGGAATTTTACTTCTCTGACCACCTCTCCGGAGGCTGCAGATGCAGGAGTTGGGTCCAGTCACTGCCATCACTTCCCACAAGAGTCTGCTAGTGTTGGGGGTGAAGTGCATCTTGAGAAAAACCCTTCAGCGTTACTTGCTTCTCTTGATTAGCTTTGTCTTCTCCGATCCCCCTGCCATCCAGGATGGATGTCCTAGCTCCTTCTCCGGAGGAGATGGACTCAGGGCCACACAGTACTTGTAAAGTCTGTCTGTGGCCACCAGTGATGGAGGCATTTTCTATGTGCCGTTACGGTCTGTGACACCTTGCTAGTATCCTGCGTACTGGCTTGCAAAGTCCAGGACTCGGGTACAGGTTAATGCATCACACCAACCCAGGACTGCTCTCTGTAGCCAAGCAGGTTTCAAGGTGGGATGACTAAAACATCTTTTTGTTTTCTTTAAGTGACTTGCATGTGTGTCTGTCTGTCTGGAGGATTATGTGCAAATGAGTCGGGTGTCCACATGGGGCAAGAAAGAGTTTTGTGTTCTCTGGAGTTAAAGTTATAGGCAGTTAGTTGCAGACTTCTTAATGTGGGTACAGGAAATAAAACACGGCCCCAATCAAAACCATTACATGTTCTTAGTCCCTGAGACACCTTTCTAGCCACTAATAGATGTTTTTAAGGAAATCATGTTGATTGATCTATCTGGCTAATATTCTAAACAAATGACATATTTATTTAGTATTCTATACCTAAGAGAGTGCAACATTAGGATCACTGTCAAATTCTGTCTCAGCTATATTTTAAAATAACACATGCTGGAAGTGTCTGGAGAACAGCATTATTTTTCAGTAATTATCATTGGTAAATGGCTAGTGTGTAGAATTTTCAAAATCCTAAGCGTGATGGATTAGTTTTATGTCAACTTGACACAAGCTAGAGTCATTGGAGAAGAGGGAATCCCGATGTAGAAAATACCTCCATAAGGTCAGGCTGCAGTCAAGCCAATAGGAAATATTCTTAATTAATGATTGATGGGGGAGAACCAAGCCCGATGTGGGTGGGGCCACCCCTGAGCGGGTAGACCTGGGCTCTATAAGAAAGCCGGCTGAGCAAGGCATGGGAACAAGTCAGTCAGCAGCAACTGAATCTCTAAGGCAACTGCAGCAGCTCTCACTTCCAGGTTCCCCCCTGTTTGAGTGTCTTCTTGAACAATGGACAGTAGTGTTGAATTGGCTGAATAACTGAATAACCCCTCCCCCAAAGTTACCTTGGTCATGATGTTGGATCACAGTAACAGTGACCCAAACTAAGATAATAACCTACTTAACTATTAATGCTAGTAACATATGTACTGTATCATATATAACATAGTTAATGTTAGGAAGGGATGCCCTTTAGATTATTGGACATAGTGAGAGTTTCATGCATACAAGAGAACAGGGCAAAGGCTAGATACAGGTTCTCTTGGTCAAGACTGACAGATACATTGCCAATGCATGTGATACACCAGCAAAGGCTCCTGAGCTGTACGGAGTCAATTACTCTTGCATGTGTGTGTGTGTGTGTGTGTGTGTGTGTGTGTGTGTGTGTGTGTGTGTATTCAAGACTTGGTGTATTTTGTTAGATACTATAATAGCACATAGTTTGAATTAAAAGCTTAACATGAGTAAATAATGCACTGTGTGGTCACTTAGCAACGAAGGCCTAGAACTGATCTCTACTTGACTGAGACTCTGGAGTAACTTACTCTTGAATTCTATTCACGTCCTCTTCTCCCAGCAGCTCAACGATCTGGTCATTGGAGAGTATATCTGGAGACAGAATCCTTTCATTCTCCTGGAATTCAATATTTTTCTATTAAAGCAAATCAAAGAAGAAGGAGGTATCTGAATCAGATATTTTGTGTACTGACCACAATGATATTAAAAACAGCACCTTCGTTGTTTTCCTTTTCTGTTGTTACATGGTAGTGGCTCACCTCCAAGGAGTCACACAGTTAGATGGCTAGACAGCCTATCCTTAGGTAAATACAGAGCTGAGGGCTGCTTTACAATTCATCAGACACCAACTGGCTATTCCTACATGTTATGTATATAAATTCTACATATTTCCAGTTGAACTGCAGGCTCAAGAGAGGGGAAGTGAGGAGAGAGGCTTGCACACTCCAAAGAGTTCAATGCCCAGTCATGAAAGGGGACCACAGAGTAACAAAATGTGGGCCCAGCACGGTGGGGGCAGGGGTCGACGTGGAGTTCATCAGAACACATCATGTACATGGACTCGGTTCTCAAACAGCTGGAAGGAATATCTCAGAGAAAGGTGAACATGAGACATGAGCTGTATGTACTAAGTGAGGTGTTTGGTCCCTAAGCAAAGGCAAGGACAGGAACATGGCTAAACTTCACAGAAAGGGAATCTGTGAATGACCCTTCAGGACCAGAATAGACAGAAGCCTGCACAAAAGATTCCCAGTAGTGCGTAGGACAGGTACCAGGGATGAGTTGTCATCAGGTGGGCTGTGCTCACTGCAGGATGCTGTGGGAGGGCCTGAGTTTAAGGAGACCATTGGTACTTCCTAAATGCTTACAAAATAGAACAGATATATGTGGGATCAGAGATGCTTTAGACCCCGGCCCGTGGAGAAATGGTGAGACATGGGGTTTTTTCTCACCAACACAGAAGATGGGGATATATGGAATTTCTGAGTAGGGAAATGCTTGGACGCGACTGGGACCCGTGGAAGATGCAGAGAAAATGGGTAATGTCAGGAAGTAGGAGAAAGGATTAGAGAAAAGAGTGTTAAAACACTTTTCATGGAGAGCTGGTGTTTCTAAAGCAGGTGGTACCGGGCCCCTCGCAGCAGAGTTGCTGTGAGTTGTACAAAGCGAGGGACAAATATTTAGAAAGTTACTTAGAAAGGGCGGCGTCAGGAAGGTCAAGTTTAAGGATGTCAGTTAGTGCATGAGATGGCTCCAGTTCACAGTAAGAAGAGAAGGGTTGGGGATCAAGACAGAGAGGAGGTGGCATGCAGCCAGGATGGTGGCAGCTGCACACAAACTGATGCTGGGATTCCAAGTATGCACTGCCATAGCTAGTTCATGCAGTGCTGGAGATAAAGCCAGCCCTTCCCACCCATTACACGATCACCCCGCCCACTGAGCTACAGCATCAGCACCACTGCTTCCTAACGGAGAATCCCAAAGCTAACGCTACTCTTATAACTTACTATTTAGATAGTTACACTGAGGCTGTGCTATTAACTATGAATAAATTAAACATGAGTAGGTCATAGGATTGCTTGGATCTGATATTTTAGCACCTGCTAGCATATACTTGGCACCTGCTGGTCTCTCAGATACTTCAAAGTCCAATCAAATCGATGAGTTTGGGTAGAGGATAGTATTTCAGTCAGACGCACGGTGTTCCATTTGCTTGAATGTGTTTTGGTTATAAACATCCTGTCTTAGTTAGGGTTTTATTGCCATGAACAAACACCATGACCAAGGCAACTCTTATAAGGACAACATTTACTTGGGGCTGGCTTACAGGTTCAGAGGTTCAGTCCATTATCATCAAAGCAGAAGCATGGCAGCATCCAAGCAGGCATGGTGCAGGAGGGGCTGAGAGTTCTACATCTTCATCTAAAGGCTGCTACTGGAAGACTGGCTTCCAGGTAGTTAGCAAGAGAGTCTTAAAGCCCACACTTACAATGACGCACCTATTCCAGCCAGGCCACATCTACTCTAACAAGGTCACACCTATTCCAACAAGGCCACAGCTACTCCAACAAGGCCACATTTATTTTAACATAGTCACAACTACTCCAACAGGGTCACATCTTCTAATAGTGCCACTCCCATAGCTGAGCATATACAAACCATAACAGTCCATTCCCTGGTCCCCATAGGCATATTCAAACATATGAGTCTACGGAGGGAGCATACTTAATCATAGCATAGTGCAAAATACATTAGTCCAACTTCCAAAGTCCCCATACAACAGTGTTAAAAGTCCGAAGTTCAAGTTCTCTTTGGAGATTCATCCAGCCAATCACATAACTGAAATCCCCAAAGCAAGTCTGTCAACCATCTGGGCAAACTTCAAACTCTGCACCTCCATGGCTGATGTCAAAGCAGCCTTCAGGTCTCCAACACCTTTCTCATCTTTGTTGACTGCAACAAGCTTCTTTCTCCCCAGCTGGTTGCACTCCCTGTTAGCAGCTTTCCTCAGCAGACAGCCCATGGCTCTGGCATCTCAAACATCTTGGGGTCTCCAAAGCAACTTCAATGGTACAGCTTCTGGTTTCAATGTCTGGGATCCACACATGATCTTCTGGGCTCCTCCAAAGGGCTGGCGTCACTTCTCCAGCTCTTCCCTCTGTAGCACTCTAAGCTCAGGTTGATCTATTACCACTGCTGTTCTTGGTGATGATCCCATGGTACTCGAATCTCCAATACACTGGGATCTTCCTATGCAATTAGGTTTCGCCAATAGTCTTTCATATATTCTATTCATGGTGCCAAGCCTCTACTCTTTTTCATGACCCCTTCAGTCCTGGGCTGTCAACTACAAATGCACCTTCACCAATGGCCCCATGGCCTCTCACAGTGCCAAGCCTCAGCTGTTCTTCATGATGTCTGCATGCCTTCAAAACTAGTACCACTTGTGTGACTCTTACACATTACCAAGTACAGCTGTAGCACAAGGTCCAACCTTGGCTATCTCTGAAACACAGCTTCTTTGTGCTCCCAGAAAATACTTCCTAGAAGATTTTACTTTGATGATGCTGATCTCTTCTTAGTCACTGCTAATTTCTTAGCTCCAGCTAACCAGCATAAGTTTTCCCATTGGTTCCTTTTATTCTGGACTCTGAAGTCAGAATCACATGGCCAAAGCTGCCAAGTTCTGCTGCTTGCTGGGGCTGCGACATGGCTACTTGTCCTATTACATTGTCACCAGCTTTCTGTTTTCTGTCTCCCTCACTGCCTGGGCTTGGCTGTCCTAAAACTTTCTCTGTAGTTTGACATAGTATATCTGGATTTAAATCTCTGTCTCAGGCTGGCCTTGAACTCAGAGATCTGTTTGGCTTTATCTCCTGGGATTAAAGGTGTGTACCACATATGCCTGGACCTAAATTTAGCTGGGTAAGATCTTACCCCAAAGTCATAACTCCCTTAATCTTGCCACAAGGTCATTACTTTCTTAATTCAACTTAGTATCCTTGAACAGAGGATTCAGTTCCATTTTATTTCCTGGTGCCCCTTTAATATGTTTTATATTTTCCTCTCTCAGCTTGCTATGCTTGTTCAAATGTTCTTCATGAGACTTAACCAGAGAACAAAGTCTCTGCTGTGATATTTTGAGGCTTCCTTTGTCAATGGAAGATAATATAAATCTCTTATCCTTACCCTCAGATAGTCTCTTCAAACATGGGCAAAAAGCAGCCACATTCTTTACCAAAACTTTACAAAAACAGTCTCTCTACCACCTATCAAAATTCTCTGAAACTTCTAGAGCCAGGCTCCCACAGTTCAAATTACCCTCAGCAAAAAAGTCTTCCATATTCCTATTTAGATGGCCCATCAAACCCCACGTAAAGCATTCTATGGCTTTCCAAATCCAAAGTCCTAAATTCACATTCTTCCAAACAAAAGCATGGTCAGGCCTATCACAGTAATACCCCAGTCCTTGGTACCAACTTCTGTCTTAGTTAGGGTTTTATAGCTGTGAACAGACACCATGACCAAGACAAGTTTTATAAGGACAACATTTAATTGAAGCTGAATTACAGGTTCAGAGGTTCAGTCCATTATCATCAAGGCAAGAGCATGGCAGCATCCATGCAGGTTTAGTGCAGGAGCTGAGACTTGTAAATCTTCATCTGAAGGCTGCTAGCAGAATACTGGCTTGGAGACAGCTAGCATGAGAATCTTAAAGCCCACACTTACAATGATACACATACTCCATCCAACAAGGCCACGTCTACTACCACAGGGCCACACCTAATTGTGCCACTTCCTTGGCTGAGCATACCATAACACATCCTTTAACAGAAAGGATACTCTTTCTTATACCGATCATTCTCTTACACGATCCTCCTATCTTCCCGTCTGTTTGAAATTTTGCAAGCCCTGCAGGGTTAGCATGGGTTATGAGGGACTGTTGAGTTTCATCTCCATTCCAGGATGGTGTGCTTTTACCGAGTTGAGGAACTGGGATTTTAGACGAACTGCAGACAAGGTGATGGTTTGGTTGCTGATTAATTTTATAAGCTGAGCCAACTCATTTGATCTTAAATTTAGAATTAGAATTTTTTAAAAAAAATTTTCTGTGTTTTGAATAATCACGGATGGTCATGATGAGTCAGGGCAAGAGAGAAGTAGGAGGAAAATGCAAGACACAGACATACAGAGCCATATACTTGGAGAGGAAAATTCAGAATAGAAAGAAAATTGGGTCGCATAGAGAGAGCTGTATGAAGTTCATATAGGTATAAAGTTATATAGATACAAAGACAATCTAGTCATATCAACCCTTTGATAGTCAGAGCTGAAGCAATGATACCTGATACCAGAGCCTCTGTTCTACTAAAATGTGTGGGTTTAGGATAGTCATCTTTCAGCGAGTTTGCCTCTCTTGTTAGTTTTAGTGTTAGTAATAGCAGCATTTAAACAAATACCTATATTTCTGAACCTATTTTAAATGAGGCCTCTTACCCTCCTTCTTTCTTATATACATAATCATATACACAATATATATATATATATATGTATTCTATTATATGTAATAGATTTATATATATATATACATATATACATTATATATATATATATATATATATATTTATGCTGTCTTGCACTAGAAAGAGTATTAGGTGACTGAGAATCTTTGGTCTTATAGTGCACACATCCAGATCTGCATAGTCAGAAGACACAGCAGCGATTCATAAACAGGCTAAACTTGCCCACCTGTTTCTGGCTCCCTATGCCCCTGTGTTTCCATATTGGAAGGTCCACGTTTACACTGCACTGTTAACACCTACATTCCCACCACCTTTTGGTCTTAGCCTCTATTCCAAAGTCAACACGTTAAGCCTTTGGGTTAGTTGCCAGATAACCTTATGTCTCATTTCTTCTTTTCCGGTGTCAACTAAGCACCCCATATTTGTACCTATGCACCCACCCATCATTGATGGTGATTCATATAGGAGAGTCTCTAAAAAGCCTCATTAAAGGAAAAACATCAGATACGTCAGATGAGGAAAGAGGGCTGTCCCAGTCAGAAGGACCATGGGCTTGTTTACAAATGCTGGATTTTAAACTAAGGAGTGCCATCCTGTTAAGCCTTTCCCAGAGGTGAGGAAAGTAGGGGATGGGCTGTGTGACATGGTAGGGGACTGGGAGAAAGTGGCTTCGATTGGAACATAAAGTGCACAAATACAGAGATTAATGAAGAAAATACTTAGTAGGGATAAAGAAGAAAATTTATCTGACCAAATGGGACACAAACTGGGTTTTACCTTTTGTAAAGTCACCATGCCCATCTGGTATTACACTTGGTCAGAACCTAGGTTAATCAAAAGCTATGGTAATACTTTTAGGCTTTTAGGAGTTCAGTGTTTATAGGCTGCCCATGTAAATAGAAGAGCCCAAAGGAGAGCAAAGAGAAGAGAGAAACCCAAATCACTAATGAACTTGGCCTGTCATCTGAGTTTAAAATTGATCTCGAAAGAGTGGATCCCACTTGTGATTAAAAGATGATGTACCGTATGGACAGAACCTATGGTAGGGAACATAAGTTTATGTCAAATTCAACATGGATTCCATGAATGTTACAGAAACACTGACCAGGTACCTTCTAAACTCTGCCGCAAAGCACTTGGCAAAATTAAATGGAAAAAGAAACCAGAGACAGGCCAGAGACTATTTGCCAAAACTAACAGCTACCATCATACGGAACATGGGGACAGTAGTCAGAGATGTCGAACCAAGGGCTGGTAATGGGATCCAGACGAACAACTTTACTGTAATTCAACATTAGAGTCATTCTTCTCCATTATGGTAAGAAGATAAGAAAAAGAAATATTCGGCTAAGCCTTAGACACAAAGGAACAAAAAGGCCTTTATGTGAAGATGACATCATAGTGTCCTTAAGAAGCCTGACATTGTACTAACAGCTAGGAAGCAGGGTAAGATGGTTATACAGAACGTAAATACACAAAGCCGGTTTCTCTTCTCCATTTGAGAAACTAATTAGAAATGGAAATGTCCAAAGTTTCTGAATTGTGCTTTGTTCTGAGTATAATAAAGGCATAAGAATTGTAGCAAAATCCTAAAACTTGGACAGAACTTGAGGGATAAGAATTGATAAAAGAAATATAGCAGAGACTCCTTCAGATTCAAGGAATAAAATTCCTCTCACATCATAAATGTAGAGCAAAGACGATCCTAAACTCCAGTGGGATTTTCCCAGAACATTACGAGATAACTCTTAAATTCTTAGGAGGGGATACAGACCCTTGGAAGGCGTTAAGATGGTGGGTGGAGTCTTCCCAAACTGGATGTAAACATTCAAACATTCAATATAAAAATAATGTAACATTGATAAAGAATGGACAGACTCCACAGTCTAGGGAGATGGCTCAGTGGGTTACAGTGCCTGCTATGAAATCACCAGGACCTGAGTTCAGATCTCCTGAACTCATATATATACATACATACATGCATTAATAATCCCAGTACTACAGTGTCTGAGACAGGCAGATTCCGGGAATGCCACAGCCAGAGAGTCTAAAGCGGCAGTTCCCAACCTGTGGCTCAGGACCCCTGTTCCAGTGCTCTGTCTTCAGGGATGCTTACACTATGATTCCTAACAATGGCAAAATCACACTTAGGAAGTAGCAGTGGATATAACTTTACGGTTCAGGGTCAGCACAGCAGGAGGAACTGTCTCAAAGGGTCACAGCTTTAGGAAGGTTGAGGGCCACTGGTCTTGGGGAATCAAGGTCAACTTCCCAGTAAGAAGAGGTCCTGTCTCACAAACTGAGGAGGAAGTGGCTTCACTTATGTACATGTAAGCACAACACACACACATAGACACACAGAATCACACACAGAGACAGACTAGTCAGTGGACGAGGAGAGCAATTTAAAATGCATACTTTACACACAATAGAAAACCTGCATTCTGCTTTTTTGGTTGGTACATTCATATTACCTCTACCTGTTCTATGTGTGATGGGAAAAGACAGGCTGGTATACTATGCAGGAAGAATCCTTATTTCATATATATATAAGAATCCTCACATATACATACATATACACACACATATAAACACATACATACACATACATATATAATTGTAAACATATACATACACATACATATATAATTATATACAATATATTATATTTGTATAATATAATATCATATATTATTAAATATATATATTGGGCCTGCGAGATGGATCAGTGGGCTGGTAGCTTGTAGCTCAGGCCTAACAAGTAGAGTTTGATCCTTGGTGCTCACAGTGGAAGGAAGGAACTGACTCCTCAGTATTGCCCCCTGACCTTCACATGTGCCCCGTGGCTTATGCAAGAGCCTCCCCTGCCAAAACATAACAATTTGGACTTCTTAAAGACGTGTTCTTAGAGCCTAGATCTTTTAATATAAGAAGATTGAAAATGAGCCGGGCTCGCCTGACAAGGGAGAACAGAATGGTTTAAAGGGGTCTGTAGCAGGCACAGGGAGAAACGAGCCAGGCTGTGGCCCCGCATCCACACGCTAATACAGATGGTGACATTTGAGGTCTATTTATGTTATCTTTTTTTTTTCACGATCACACAGTGTGCCCAGGTTGACTTGTGTCGTACAACGGTTCATTCACATTGAAGCATCGTCCTTTAAATAAGAGGTTTCCAGGATGATATTGAAGATGTGGAAATTCGAAGGTTTGCTATTCAAGTTGAGCCCAATGGGGGTGGGGTGGGGTGAGGGGGTGGGAGGAGCACCTCTAACATTCCAGAGGACCATCAGAGTGTAGATAAAAGTGCCCACAAATCCCCACCAGACATACTGACAATCTCTAAGGCAAGGCTCAGCATTTTCCCCTGTAAGATCATGTCTGCATTCTGGTGACTTACCAGAGGGAGCAGGCTCACACCCCCTGTCGTGGACATGCTAGGACTCATATTCAGCAACAGAATTCCCTATAGCTCTCTGACATCAGCTAAGCCATATCCCTTTGAAGAATCAGCATTTTTGAGGATACGATTTATGAACTAACTGACCATGAGGCTGCAGAATTTGAACTGGATGATTATTTATATTTTCACAAGACCTATACTAGCTGTCCTTTATTTTCCATATTTGTTGGTTTTTTTTTCCTTTTGTCCTTTCACATTCATACAAATAAAGGCTAAAAGTTGAGTCTCACGTTTCAAAAGGGGGGATTTTTGTCCAATATTTCTGAAGAAACTGGACTTCATAGTTCAGATATTAGCAAGCAGAGCTCATAGGATAACCCCCCACCCCCCAAATCTCCTTTCTTGATTCTGTGCCCCATGCCCTCTGCTCAAGGTATCCTAGCATAGACTGCAGTTTCTGGTGTCTGCATGATCAGGCTCATGACAGGCTGGCTGTGATATCAATGTGCTAACATGATTGCTTGAGGACCTACTACGTGAATCAGGCAACCATTTTTATTATTGATGTTGCCCAACACCAATATATGGAAAACCACAGGAATTGAAGCTTGTGCTTTATATTTTTGATAGACTTGGTCAGAAAATAAATAATTTATTCTTGCATGCCTCAGATGACTAGATGGTCTTCTTGCCGAATCAATTGAGATATGAAATTTACAAGAAACCCTAAATTGGATCATTATTAAGGGGGGGGGGGTCACCTCTGCAAGAAATCTGACCCAAGGATCTTTCCCCAGAGGAGCACTGGCCCTGGTCTACAAGGGTCATTTGCCATGTTTTCCTGCCAAACTCAGTGTCCGAAGACAGCCCAGATGGTGGACTAGAAAGGACTCAGTTTTACAGGGCTGGAAAATGAAGAGCCCATCTCTGAATATTAACGATCATCCTTGGCTAAGGAGTACTGCTAAGTGAGCCCATGATACAACTGGATTTCTTCAGTTTCTTGTTAATAAAAAGGCTGTGCTAATAAAATTGAAATATAGATATATGTATATTTGTGTACATGTATGCATATTAGCTCAGTCTTTTATTAAACTCTCTCTCTCTCTCTCTCTCTCTCTCTCTCTCTCCTGATTCATTAAGCTTCAAATCACTAAGTGTTCTTAGAAAGAGCATTGCATCCACTGCAAAGTTAGCTTGTGAGCACACGGGGACATAGAGTCACACAAGATTTTGTATATGTTTAAACGACACAGAATTTAATTGGAAAGTTTTCTACGCTCGTTTAAAAATTATGTTAACTTACATTAGTGATCACAAGGGAGGAATGAGCTTAGAATCCAGTTTATCATGTTAAAATGTGCATTTAATGTATGCTAATTTTATTTAGAAAGGCTCATGGGAGAGCCTGCAGGCTTAGCGGTCTGCCTGCAGTACTGCAGGACCCAGAGGGGGTGGGCTGGGAATGGCTTGCTTCCTTGTTGGAGAGGAAGGCATGAAATTATTGGCTTTGTGCTTCCTGAATGCTGAGTCTGCAGCGAACACTTACTTCTTCACAAAGACTGTTGTTTAGACTAATATGGAGGCTGAACAAAGCCGTGTTAATTAACACTTCATTATTCACTCTTCAGAGTCTTTAAAAAAAAAAAAAAGGAAGAAGAAATAACATCTAAGAAACCGTATTTGGTAGACTCACCGAGATTTAAATATAAAACCAAACCAAAACAAAGCAGATGCCTTAGCTGATGCACTTGTGGTCAAAATCTTAGCAAGGAGTGTGGCTCCTTCTGCCAAAGCTGAACACCTGACCTTCATCACTGGGACCCAAATGGACGACCATCAAGTGGTCCTCGGAACTCCACACCAAGCCCTGGTACTGGGGCTTTCATCCACCCACCCACAAATAAGTGAAATAATAATAAACGTTCAACTGTTAAGTCTAGGGGCAAACTGACTTCATGTCTCCCACTCACTGATAGCTGGAGCTAGGTGGGGGTTTTAAAAGGTGACCTTGTGTTACCCAAGAGAGGTCCCTGGAGTACCAGGAACAAATTCACTGTAAGCCAGGAGGCCAGGGTCAGAGAACAGACTCTCAGTTCCTGGGATAGGTGACAACAGAAACTAAGCCTGATTCACTCATATCTCTGCAATCTTTTAACACCTTTTGAAAGGTTATTGATCTTTACAGTAAATCTGTGTCACTTGCAAAAAGGGACTGGTCCCCTTTAAGATCAGAGATTACTCCCCCCCAGTTGAAGATTTGCATATTTGTCAGGCTGTTGGAAGCATTTCCAGAGTATGCTCCCGGGTTTGGGATGAGCTTTAGGGGTTCTGGGGACCCCTGCTCCAAGCACTAGCTTGCAGGCCATTACAGGTTAAATTCCTAGGTGACTCTGGCCTTGACCTTGAGTGACCCTGGTATTAGCCGAGCACCCAGTCCTGGAGTGCCTGGAAAGGGGTGCATACCTCAGAATCAGTCGTGCTGCCTGCTGGCGTCACCCCTGGGGTGGTCATTCCCCAGGAGGTCAATCCAGTGGAAGACCCTAGCATGTTTTCTTTAGACGAAGCAGCCCTCATTGTCAAGGCAACCGGAGGGGGGGTGACGCCTAACCGGAGCTCAGGCCCCGCCCACTCACCGACCACGAGGCCACCTGCTGCTCGAATTACAGTGGAAACTGAGAAATTTGCTTAAGTAGCAATTCCGGGGTTGACAGCGAAGGCTAACTCTAAAAGGGAGATGATGAGCGAGTTGGGGCTTTGACTCTTGATGGTTGATCTTCGGCAATTTCTTTGTTCCGTTTAAAAGTCTGATCGTGGTGTTGTGGTCTTTGGGAGGAAAAACTGACTCTAATTTTAGAGGTGCATATTTAGCTAGTAATGAAAGTAAAAATCTGCAGCTTACTCCAAAAGACCCAGGGAGGCTCCGGGACTTGTGAATTAAAATCGCGGAAGAGGTGGGGTTAGTACTGTGTCTCCTCTCGCTAGTGATTGAAATTTCCATAATAAAAAGACTGGAAACAGCAGGTTATTAGGAGTATGAAGAACCACCATGCATACTGTATTTGTAGCCCAGGCTGAATCTGACTCTGAATTGCAGAGCCTCCTGCCTCCACCTCCTAAGAGTTTACAATCAAGGGTACCACACCCACTTTACGCATGCGCAGATTGAACCCGGGGTCCCCTGTGTACTGGGCAAACACCCTAACCACTGAGCAACAAGCCTGACCCTACATATTTAGAGTTTTCTGGTTATTCGGTGCTTCCTTTGGCTGTGGGATGTGCCATGCATTTACCTGCCTGGAGGCTGCTACCAAAGATGCTTACTGTAAAATCCAGACACTAGGGGGTCAGTTTCCCCCATGTGTAAAGGCAAACCACAACCAAAAACAGCGTCAAAGCATTGCAGAGAGATTGAATGGATTATTGCATTAGGAATGTTCAGAGGATCTTGGCACCTCCTAGTGTTCAGAGTGCTGGTGTTTGTATAAAACTTTTCGGGGTGGATTCATGCTGTGCAAATCAACCAGTTTTACCAAATCACTAGGCTTCTCTCCCATTACCCTTCAGAGGAAATTTAACATGTTGCTTTACTTAGCTTCATAGTAATGTCTCTCCCTCAAGTGGGTTTTTTCTTTCCTTTTCATGGTTTAAACAACCCAAATCCTGGTATAACCCACCTGCATTCAAGAGTCTTTTCTAGCTTAGTTCAAATATGCCCTATCTCTTTAAGCAGATGTAATGTCCCCCCATTTTTTTTGAATTTTTACTCAAGACTGGCTGAGTCCTTAGTACAAAGTATTAACTTAACAACACTGCTGTGACTTCTAACCCCATTTTAAAAGGATTTTTAGAATGTGTTCAATTAGTGAGAAAAAAAAAAAAAAAAAAAAAAAAAAAAACAGTCAATTCATAGTTATTGCCAGACTTAATATGAGCCACCAACTTCCAAACTCATTAAAGTGTTTAATATTTTTTTTTCTCTTTTTTTCCTTTTGATCTTTACTCCAAAGAAATGGAATGTAACTAGCCACCTTCTGTGAAGTTAGAACGGCTCACATTCCTGCAATCGAGTGCTTGCTAAACTGCAAACATATTTATTTCTCCTAAGAGTTGTTTGTGGTTTCCTCAACGATGGAACAGATTTAGCTGCCCCTCAGCTGATTTGCCCTCTCTTTAGCAACTTCACAACGTTATTTCTATCTTTGGACCCCAGGACTTTGCACTAAGAGGGAGTCAGTGATGGGCGTGGTACCTCAGGAAACATGAAATTCCAAATGTTCCCCTTAATACATTCAGTGTTATAATTTATTGAGAAGTGACTTTGGAGGCAGCCAGTTAATTTTATAGGACAGAATATACCCCCCACCCTCCCACACTCGATAGAGAATAATTTTGGAAACCCATTAGCCCAAAGACTTCTTTAACTTCAGATGTCTGGACTGACATCAGGCACCCACTTTTGGGGGAGAGACAGGCCAGTGAGGAAGACATCTCACCAGGCTGGCTCACCTAAGGCGTCCTGCTCAGCCCCGTCTTGAACTTACAAACCTCTAAGTGAAGGCTGCAGTTCGCTCCATCTTGGCTTTACATTGTTGGTTTAGTACTGTAAAGGGAGGGAGACCATCAAACATTCCCTGACCTTTGGCATATTTATAAAATGTGGGATGAGCCAAGCCCTTGCTGTGATGAAAGTGCCCCAGTCTCCATACCTGTGGTGAGGAGTGTTTTCAGAAGGTTCTGTATTGAGTATAGGTTGTCTCTTGAAGAAAGGGTGTGCTTTGAAACCCCAGAGAAACATGCAAGGGCTCAGGAAGAAGATAATCTGGTGATGAATATTGATTGTTTTGTAGAGTACTAAGTGACCAAACATGGTGATCCTGAGTCCTCGAGGTTTCTTCTTAGAAAGAAACATTTCCACTTCACTCTTTATGAGTCTGCTCTCCCTGGTTCATGTTAAATATCAGACAGGTTCCTCAACAATCCACAAAATAATGGGACAAATGAGACCCACGGGGTCTTAAGCCTTCAAACACCGTCATTCCCGAGGTTTTCAACTGATCAGTTGATACTAGCAAACTTCTTTAGACGATTGGGCCAGAAATTCTCACATTCATCCTTTAGTGGCAGTGAGAGGATCCAGAATTCTGGAGCTTGTATTTAAACAGCACGCTGTAGCGGGGCTTTGAAATAATACAAGGCTGTTTGATATAAAAGGGAAAATACCTACAAAGCTATTTAATCGGTAAGTAGTTTCCCTTACTCATCTGTTTAGTTTTTAGCAAGGAAAACATTCAAGTTTGCATTTTATTGCTATGTTAAAAAGAACTCTGTGAACAAAGCAAGGTAAGGGAGTAATGGGTTCATTGGTTTACACTGCTTGTGTACAGCTCATCTCTGAGGTGAGTCAGGGCAGGACCTTAAGCAAAAAGACATGGAGGGACTCTGCTTGCTGGCTTTCCCTCTGGCGTCTGCTTTCTTCTGACATACACATCCCAGAACCACCTGCTGGGACATGGTGTCACCCACAATGGGCTGGGCTCTCCCATATCAACCATCCACCAAGACAATTCTCCAGAGAGGAGATCACAGGTCTGTCTGACCTGGGCAAGTCTACAGTTGAGATTCATTCTTTCCGGACAGCTCTCAACTGTAATAAGTCAGCAGTGAAGACTAACCAGTACAGAATAGTCAAACGACTATGAAACATATTTAAAGTTTTTACAATCTCTAGCTAACCCTTTGCTTTCACCAAAGTGTCTTAACTTAAGTAGATAGCTTTCTGGTGGAGACCTGATGAGATCTTATTCTAAAACATGCTTAGAAGATGACAATCAACCAATCAACCAACCAACCAACCAACCAACCAACCAACCAATCAATCAATCAATAATAAAAGCTGATGAGTACTACATAGCTCTCCACTGCCCCATGTTCCTTCTGCCGTGATGTTCAGTCTAAGCACCCAGAAGCCAGTTCCCTGTCCTTACCCCTCTGAAATCATGAGCTGAAGTATATAATTCCCTCCTTAAATTGCTAGAATCGGTTATCGTGGTCACCAAAACAGTAAACATAACTGATGCGTTGAATCAACTGAGAAGCGGTTTCCTTGCCTGAATGTGACCACATCCTCTGTGCTCTGCAGGCTTTGAGAACTAGTCCCTGTAATCTGATCCAAATGGGACTGGAGGCCATTCGTGGCATATTCCAGGAAATATTTTGTCTGCAATTTATCTTTGTCTTGAAACTCTGTGGAAGACTGGCTTCAGAGTTGAGAGACACAGTACTCAGGCAGAAAAAAAAAAATAACACGTTTCAGAGCAGCCTAGCATGTAGACACTGGAATGGTCATTGGTGGACACTTGGAGCCATATTTACCCTTGAGAATTAGGAGCCAACAGCAAAGTCTGAGGATTTAAATAACCAGAATTTTGGCAAGTAAGAAGGGTATAGACCAACAAGAGAGTCACAGCATTACGGAGAAGCAGAGGGCTTCACACTAGGTGGGTAGGAAGATACTACACCCCACTCATCACCTGTTTCAGAGTATGAAATGTAAACGTCGTTAAAATACCTTCCCTGGTGACAAGCACTTTGCTCCTAACGAGATGCCCAGGAAAAGTGTTTTCTAAATTTTCCCAGGCACTCAGAGCCTGCTGTGGCTGGGGTCCAGGGAAATCCGGCTACGGTTTGAGCCGATAGGAGACCTTGGCATTATAAGCGTGGTGATTTTGTAGGAACTGGTGACACAAATGTTCAAGAGTCATGGGTTCGTCCATGAAGATTTATAGAATGCCTGCCCATCCAGGCAGTGACTGATAGCAGAGAGTCAGTGTGTGAAGCTGTCGAGCAGAAGTCTAAAGTGTGATGGAAACTTCAAGATGTTGTCAACTCCAAGATTGTAGACCGTGTGGCGTGGACATCTCCGTGAAACGAACAGAGCTAGACTCCAGAGGAAGAACAAGCAGGGTCCCTTGGTGTGCACATCACTATGCCACACGCTATGTGTACCAGATGTTGAGCTCCATGACTAGATGATGCTTTTGGTTCATGAAAGGCATTCAGGGCATGTGGCGAGGTATGGTCCTCCTTCCTATGCCCTCCCTTTTGGATGGGATGGCTACTCTGTGCCTTTGCTTATTGGAATCATGTCAGTTGTTACTTGACTTTTTTTTGAAGGCTTTGAATCCAAAAGCTTGGTTTAAGTCTCAAAGAGATTTTTGAACAATATTAGAACCATCAAGACCACTGGGACTTACCCTGAATATTACTATTTTGACTAGGAGACACCAGGACCCTTTTCGAAGCTAGAAGTCAAATATGCCTTTGAGTGTTGCATTTTAGATATTAGACTGAAAAGCAGTCACCTATGGTAGCTAACCCTCATTATCAGCTTGGCTGGGTGTAAATCCCTTAGGAGATTCATGAGGCACACTTTTTGGTATGTATGTATGAAGGTGTTTCTGGAGAGAGTTAACTGAGGGGGAAAACCCATCTGAATATGAGAGTTGCCATCCCTTGGGTTGAGGGTCTAGATAAACACAAAAGAAAAATATAAAGAATACCAGCTACAGACCAGTGTTCCCTTTATCCTGCATCCCTGTCTGCCGTCATCTGATTAGCTCTTTGTAGTTATGCCCTCTGAGCCATGACAGAGCCCCTTGAAACGGTGATCTGAAAGGCACCGTCCTTAGTAAGTTGTTCTGTCGGGTATGGCATCACCATGAAAATACAGTGGCTTAATGCAGAGGCTGACCTTGCTGTCATGGCATACATTCTAAGAGTAGCTTCCCAGGACTGAGGGTGGCTGTGGAAGTGAGGTCCCATAGATAATTCTCCTCTTCAAAATGCTCAACTTTCCTGGATTGGGGTTGATCTGCTCACCTCCATTCTCCCTTTGTGCTGGATTCTTCTGATCCTCAGATAAATATTCTGTCTTTTTCTCTAAATCAGGACTCATGATCTTTTCCTGTCCCTGGAGATATTTAAAAGATGGTTCTGTAAGGTGTTCCCTTTCTGCTCCATTTATTGAAATAGTTGTTCCTCTTTCGTCACTCCTCCCTAGCCACACCAAGTTCAGCAGGCCCTACCTCCTTTGCTGTCTGGCATCTGTGTCTTCAAGGGTTACCACTGGTTCTGCCTTTTGTAGTATGTGGACATTTCCCACTTGCCTTTTGTGCCCACTCTAGCTTTGTCCAATAGACCTGTGTACTAGAGGTGTAACTCTCTAGGCTCCAAAAAATGGGACTACCATTGCTCTTGCCTTGTGGCTTATCGTTGGAATTGGCCATTGAAAGCCCAGATTATTTGACAAGGAAGGGTCACAAATAAGGTCAGAGAATTATTTCAGGTCCCTTCCTGCTGGACAACAGATTAGCAATAATTGGGTTTTTATAGCAAAGATATTGAAGGCAATAGCTTATCCCTCAGTCCGTCCATGGTTACAAATCTCTTGGAGTGTGGGTAACCTTGATCAATTTAGAACTAAGAATATTGGCTTCTTCCTGCAGATAGCCCCAGCCTTTCTTGACTTCTTCCTTCATAAATATTGACACAGTTATAGATTGCTTTAAATTAGCAAGTTATATATGTCCAGATGGTTTCAGGGGCTGGAGAGATGGCTCAGCCTGTAAGAGCATCTGTTCTTCAGATACATTTTCTGAGCTACTGTCCTCTTGTAAATCCAGCGAGTACCTTGACTGAGCAAGAATTGTCCCCTTTACTATGGAACCTTTCAACTCATTCCATTTATGTGTATATATACATACATATATATATATGTATATATATATATATATATATATATACATATATATATATATATATATATATATATATATATATTCTTGTTTTATCTGTTTTACATAATAGCTTTCATGCAAATTTTTCAAGGAAGGATTTTGAGCTTTAAAAAGTTTCGAAAACCACCAGATAATCTCTAAGGAAGCTTCATCTCCGAAAATTCTATTAGCATATAATTTCCCCAAGCATCCATTGCTTGAGCTATTCCCCGCAGCAAATACACACTGTGATTGTTATTGAGCATTTCTGGTGTGCACACATGTTTATGAATCTGGGGAAGAGAAGTTACCTCAGCGGCTCAGCTGCTCACCAGAATCACTGTAACAGGTGTGGCTGCTGAACCTCCCAGGGTGTGGGCAAACTGACCCGGTGTCTCATGGGGACAGAAGGGACATGCAGATGCACTGGAAATGAGTTGGAGGGATTTTGGAAAGAGAGGCTCACCCACTGTCTCACCTCATCTCATCATCTTGGAACGCTCTGGAGTAGAGATGGGTTCATGGAATTTTTATCTGGACCCATCCATCACGTCGAGACTGCTCATCCCTCTGCCTGCCCCGGCACTTTTATAATACACGCTAACTCAGCTAGCATATTTCTCTTGCTAGGTTAGCAACCCTAGATTGAGATGATATAACCCAACACCTACTGGGGTCTTTACATTTTACTAGGAGACCTTTGAAGATGGAAATTTCTGTAGCTCAAGGAATGAGTTCTAACAGAGGGTTGCCAAACTGGGGTTTACACAATGTAAACAGGACGACCCTACTTAGGCCTTATCGTATATACTTCATTCTATATACTCAAGTCTGGGGCTGAAACTGTGGTTGGTTCCAGTGCCTGCTGTATGTTCCAATAAATATTTGAAGTGTAGCGATGAGAAATATAATTAATCCATAGAAACTGTTCTTGCAGGTAGGCTTACAACCAGTCTCAGTATGATATCGAACTTCACATACTAATTTTATTGAACACTTGTGTGGGTCCTTTCCAGATGAGATGCATTTTTAAATGCCTTCAAGGTGGGCTGTTCATTTGCACTGCAGGTGGTGAAGATGTTCTTGTGCATCTTTTTGATGATTTCAACCTTCCTGAGGCTCCTGGCGCTGTTTTTCATGTTACCTGACAAAAATGTGAATCTCTATTTAGGATGATGGTGGTTGTTTCTGTGTGCCGAGAGGCCAGATCCACAAATGAGATGGGACTGATGCTTCACATAGGTTATACTCAATGGATGATTGACAACTGTTTCCAACGTATGATTTGACAGCGACCACATCATGCCCTTCCAACTTGTGGGTACCAGGATCCAGGGATGGCTTGGGTACAATATAGTATAGTAACTTTAGTCACATGATGTATTTGACCAGTTAGGTGACCCTAAGGAAAAAAAATATCTTTATTTCTCATGTAGAAACATATTTTAGAAAAATCTTTAAATAATTCATTACTCTAGACGAATTGTAAATTTAGACTGAGAATAAAAAATAAAACTCAAGAGTTGAAGATTGGGAGAAAAATAAATAAAGAAACGCTGGACGACAGAGGGAAGGGTGTTGGGAATTCAGTGGAATGATCTGGGACCATCCTGACCTCTGACAACACTTCTGCCATAGAAACTTGATATGTGGGGTGAGAGAGTTCTGGTAGGTTCTGTTCTGTTCTGAAGTCACCCCAGTGATTAGTTGGAAGGTTGCTGAGACCACGTGTAATCTTTGTCTTTCTGAACAGTGGTAAGATATAGCCTCTTCTGTCTCTTTCGGTCCTTAGACCCTCTGACAATAATTGGTCTCATGTGGACAGAGCTGATTGGTACAACTTGGTTGTATTTCAGCTGCCGAATAAAGCAGAGAAAGCAGAGAGACTTTAAATGACCAAGGGAGCTCCTTAGATGGCTAGTCCACTCCTGATGGATCGCCTGATGGATGTTTGGGATGTGATATTCTTCTTACCTGTCTCAGGAAAACCATGGCGCTCAGGGGTCTCCATCACCACTCAGACACCATGGGCTTACGTCTGGAAGTCAAGGACAACTGAAGAGAAGACATGATATGCTCTGGTGTCTTCTTGCTGGTGTGTCCCCTGAGACCATTGGCAGATACCATGCCCCTCCTTTGAACGTGCAAGAAAGTCCATTTTTTTTTTCCTCTAGCCACACGATTGTTGGGGGCAGTGCCTATTTTCAGGTAGCCGGGTGTGTCAGACTCCGCATGAGTAAGACAAGCCTTTTCTTCCCTCAGTGTCCAGGGAGCTTTCTCTCTGCTGGGGCCAAAGTCAGGAGGGCTGCAGTGACAGCCAACTTTTGAGCTGCTTCAATATGCAGTGATAAAATCAATATTTAGGCTAATGTTTCCATTAACTTATCTATTATTAACTTTATATACCAATTATGGGCCCCCACCCTCACATACACACCCCTTCTCCCTCTCCCGCTCCCCTTCTTCTCTGAGAAGCAGGAGGCCACCACTGGATATCTTCCAACATTGGCACATCAAATCACTGCATCACTAGGGGCATCTTCTCCCACTGAGGCCCAGCAAGGCAGCCATGTTAGGAGAACTGGGTCCACAGGCAACAGATTCAGGGACAGTTAAAGCTCAGCTTTAATTCAACAACCACGGATAGGTGCTTAGGGATACTATCATAGAAAGTTCTAGAAGTGAAACACCAGTAAAAGAACCATCCTTCCCTATTTGAGACAATGGAACATGTGTACCTGACATTGTGCAGCAAGGTGTTTCCTTAATTTGTCCAGGCTAACCTTGACCTTGAACTTGCTTTGTTGACTAGGCAGTCACTGAACACTCAGCCTTACTGTCAAATATCCAGCAAATCACAAGGTCCAGTGGCTAGGTGACATTGTTGCAAACTAGACACCCCGTCACCACCAAAAAAAAAAAAAAAAAAAAAAAATCCTGAACCTTTGTCCTCCTAGAAATGCCTGTTCTGTGAGTTTGTAAGCCTCGCACGATTTCAAGATGGAAGCCAATCACTAATTATTATTTTGGGAAGCGCTTTGTCGGTACCTGAGAAGTAAAAATCCACAAAGGGCAGCATTTAAGAAACGGGAAACTGTATTCACCGATGACTAATGCAGTTTTCGTACAAAAGCTAGAAGAACTTGCTGCAGAGAATCAGGGGTGTGGGGCTGGGAGAATCGGGCATGCTGCAGTTTTCAGTCACATAGGGTAAGCCTGAGAGGAAAAAGAATATCAATCAAATACAGCTTATCGCTGCTGTTATCATAGCCAGCATTCTGGCTAACTGCTTTTTGTGCGCTGTCTTCCTTAAACCTCACAACAGATGTGATCACTGGGGCTTAAAGGAGTTAATTATTTACCCGGCATTACAGAGCTATTTAGTGGAGGTGATAGAATTTAAACTCAAGACCATCAAATTAAGAGCCCATGTTACAATACACTGCATTGTGTCTCAGAGCAATAGTCTGCAAGCAGTATTTCGATGTTCTACTAATATTTAACTTGATACGCATTTTTAAAAGCACCTATTGTTAGTCATGTTTTCAATTTGTAATTAAAAGCATGTACTTGAAATTTACTATTATCCACACATGATCATACTGGAGGGCCTCCATCTGTTAAATTGAATGTTAGGGATGTTTTTGCTTGTATGTAATTTTTAAAAATCCAATCTCCTTGCCTTTGAAAAATGTATGAATGTTTCAATTTTTTTTTTAATGAAACAGAGTCATGAGACAAGGGAGATGGCACAGCAGATATGGAGCTTGGCATGCAAGTGGGAGAACATAAATCTAGATCTCCATCACCAGCATACACGACTGAGAGCTCTGGGGAACATCTGTAATTCTGTTGATGGGACAACAGAAACAGGAGGCTCTCTAGGAGTTGAAGCCAAGTTGAGCCAAATTGGTGAGTGCCACTCCAGGTTCAGTGAGAAAGTCTGTTTAAAAACTCTAAGCTGAGAATAACTGAGGATGACATTGGAGATTGCCTCTGATGACCAGCTATATATGCACACAGTAATACTATCTAAGTTAACAGCATAGGCAGCACTAGGGGGACTTTCTTAGAATACCATATGCACATGTCATAGGTTTTCTTGTTAATGAATTCTCAATGACTCCGTGGGGGCTTGAACTTGTTACGGAGATACACACCCAATTCAATCCCTTTACATTTGAGCTGCTTGGAAGTTTTATGAGCTAAGACCTGATTTAGGACAAATGCAAATGAACATATGTGCCTAAATATGTGTGTGTGTATGTTTGTATGCACATGTGTTCTCTTGAACACACACACACACACACACACACACACACACACACACACATACATATCCTACTAAACTTGGGAACAAGACAAGGTTGTCCACTTTCTTCATACCTACTCAAAATACTACTTAAAATCTTACCTAGAGCACAAAGACCTCTGAAGTAGATCAAGGGATTATAACTTGAAAAGAAAAAGGTCAAATTATGTGTTTGTAGACAATGTAATCTACATGAGTGACTCTCAATACTCCATTGGGAAACTCTTACAGTTGATAAACACTTTCAGCAAAGTGACTGGGTATAAAAATTAACCCATAAAAATCACTAGGCCTCTTATATACAAATGATATATTGTCGAAGAAAGAAATCAGGGAGCCACCTTTCACCATAAACTCAAATAATATAAAATATTTTGGGGTGGTTATGCAAGTGAAAGACTAGTGTGGTAAAAACTTTAAGGCACTGAAGAAAGAAATTGGAGATGGTATCAGTAGATAAAAAGATCTCACATGCCTGCCCAATTAGGCTTACACATTTGCATGTTTGGTTTTCTTCCTGGTTGATGGGCGATTTAAGAATGATTAGGGGGTGTAGCCTTGTGTGTCTCTGAGGAATGTTTGGAGGTTTCAACAGCCAATGCTAGCCCCTGTCTTGCTAGCTTAATCTATTTGTCTGTCTGTCTGTCTGTCTGTCTCTCTCTCTCTCTATCTATTTATCTATCTGTCTGTCTGTCTGTCTATCATCTATCCATCCATCCATCCATCCATCCATCCATCTATCTATCTATCTATCTATCTATCTATCTATCTATCTATCTATCTATCTATCATAGTGGGTTGGTCTGGTGCTGCTATATATTTGAATGTTAAATTCTGTGTCCCAAACCTGATTGCTTCAAGATGAGCAGATTCTCTCATATACTAGCCTTTATTGTGTAAACCTTCTCTTCCCCCTTTCAAGTTATTCCTGGTTGATTAATAAAGATGCCTCACACTGGGCAGAAGAGAGGTAGGCAGGGCTGGGAAGCCCAGGCTTGAGATTTCAGGCAGGGACCATGGGAATAAGATGGAGAAGAAGAGGAAGAAGGAAGCTGGCATGGGGTAGATAGATTGTGAGGAGCCGTGAGGGCCAGCCTGGTGGAATAGAAGTGGCCCAGTTGGAACACAGCAAGTGATATCTCAGGGTTATTGACAGGGAAGTAGACTAACATCAAGGGTTGATATCTGCTCAGCTCTAGTACTTTGAGGCTTATTAACCAAACTTGGGGGGAGCAAGGCTTACATAACAAAAACTGGTATATGTGAGGATCTCTGCTAGTCTTGGGAGCAACCAGGTTTGGGATACAGAATTTAGCATTTGAATATATACTATCTATCTATCTATCTATCTATCTATCTATCTATCTATCTATCTATCTATCTATCTATCTATCTATCTACCTACCTACCTACCTACCTATCTACATATCTATCTTATGGATTAAATATAATATCTATCTATCTACCCATCCATCCATCCATCCATCCATCCAACCATCCATCCATCCATCCTTCCACCCATCCATCTTATGAATCAGATGTGAGTTCTCAGTCTGCTAGCACCATGCCAGCCTGCCCACTGTCAACTTCCCTGGCATGATGGTCCTGGACTAGTGAAGAACCAGCTTGCTTCTGCCTTAGGCTTAAAAGCAATCTTATGGGAGAGACAACCTAAGTTCTTTCCTGGTTATGACTAAACCTCTGTTTTTGAGGATTAGGCTATGCCTGACCTGTAACCTAAACCTCAAATGGTTCTGTACTGCCTGTTCTAGGAATGGCAATCATACCTTTGTTTTAAAAATTATTTATAACCATTTTGCAAGCCTACCTTGGTTTCAAAAGGTTATAGGATCAATTATGATTACCTAGTTATCACTGCCCGCTGCTGTGACTATGATTATGCCCACCTTGCAACCATGCCTTTGTTTCCGGAGTCTGTGTAGGACTAATTCCTTATGCTTACGTTCTGCTCCTGAAGCCCTGCCTATTTTGCACACAAAATTTCCCATTTGGAAACCCCCTACCCCTGAGCTTTTATCGGCCCTTCTGATCCATCCAATGCAGACTTCTCAAACTCCAACTTGGGGGAGGCAGTCGGTGTACACAGATAAAATAGTTGCTTTAATTTATTGCATGCTTTAATTAATTTTTTCAAGATGATTTGGGTGGGGGACATCCCAAAAGAAATGATTTACAAACTGAAACATTAAAGGTAACTTTGGTTTTTCTCATTTCTTCAGTTAAAATACTCTGGCAACTTCAGGGCAAAAGGTTTATTTTACCTCGTAGTTCAAGTTACAGTTCTTCATGATGGTAGGTCAAAGCAGGCAGGGGCTTAAAGCTGCTGGATGCATGGAATCCAGAGTCCAGAAGCAGTGAGGGGACATGTGCAGCTCCAGTTCTGAGCCAGGAAATGGTTCCACCCACAGTGGGCAGGACTTCCTGCTATAATGAAAATCATCAAGGAGTGTCCCAAGGCCCGTTTCCCAGGTGATTCTTGATTCTGTGAAGTTGATAGTTAACATTAAGGATACCAAATATCAAGAATGTTACTAGTGCTGAAAAAAAAAATCCAAATTATGCATAATTTGCACTTACAAGGGCAGGGCTGAATGTGGCAGATACTGATGAACATCTTTACTTGACACAAGAATTAGTATCAATTCTGTATCTTCCTATGAGAAACTGCCTAGAATTACGTTTCTTAGCCTTTGACCTGGGAATTTTATTTCCTCAAATGTGTCTTGAAGGTATAGTTATATTGTCTAAAAAAAAATCACCTACAAATTTTAGTGTACAATTTTTAATAATTGTAGGGGAAAGTGGTAGCTAATGTCCAGTAATCAGAGAATGACATAGAAAATCAACTTCGATTCATAAAATGAAATTTTCTGTGGTTACGCAGAAAGGTGCTTAAAATTATTTATAATAAATTAAGAGAGCAGTACAGTGTAAGACATATGTGTGCATGTTTCTGTATGTAAAATCATATTATGTGTGCTTGTGTGTATTGTGATCTGAGAGTTACAGGAATGTTGCCTAAAATACCACCTTTCGGTGATTTTTTTTTTCTTATTTGCACTTCGCAAATTTTCTGTAATTAATATGCGCTGTTATTTTCCCTTGCAGTAGAAAATTTCAAAGTTGCAAAAAGCACAGAGAACAGTGCGATGAGCTCCCGTGTGTCTGTCATCCCATTTAAACAATTTTCTGCTATGGTTTCGAAGGAGAGAAATATTGGAAGAAGTTCAATTAGCTAGAAACCCTTTGTAGTCACATCTCCCAAGACGACTTACTAGTCGTGATTCATTACAATACATTCCATATCTTCCCTTAAAAAACATGTTTCTTGGTAGCCCAAATGCTATTTTCAAAGTACTGACTTCATTGCCAAATATTTGGAGAGGAAAGCTATGGATCAAACAATAGGGATATCTATATCTGTATCTGTCTCTGCATCTGCATCTGCATCTGCATCTGCACCTACATCTCTGCCTGCATCTGGATCTATATGCACATCATTGATTTCCAGAAGGTTTGTGTAGGTCTCTCCATTTATGAACATGAAGAAGATGGTTGGTGGCATCCAAAAGATGATGTGGCCAGTGTGTAGCGCTCCACCCGCCATCTCATTCCATCTAGTTTGGGGGTCCGAGGAGAACCTTGCATGGCATATCATACCAAAGGACCATCCTTCCATCTGCTCCAGAAGAACCTTCATTCTCAAAT